>NC_133434.1:28965779-29298279 GCF_011762505.2 Arvicanthis niloticus
TTAATGCTAGCTCTTTTGGAATCATAGACAAGGCTTGGCTGCAAGATTCCACAGACTTTAAGGATGACAGCATTTTGTGTCACTCTTACCTGGGTCTTAAGAGTTTGGATAGGGGTAAGTATATGTTCTTTTTGTTGTATTTGTCTTGTTTTTTTTTTTTTTTTTTTTTTTTGAGACAGGGTTTCTCTGTGTCCCTGGCTATCCTGGAACTCACTCTGTAGACCAGGCTGACCTCAATCTTACAGATTTGTCTGCCTCAGCCTCCTGAGTGCTGAGATTAAAGGTGTGTGACACACTACTGCCCAGCCAGGGGTTACGTGTTCTAAAGATAGGTGAAGCTGAATGCCAGAATTTGTGTTGAAGGAAGCACACCATTCATTTGCTCTTCTGTTAAACCCACCCTAGGGAGCCGGCCTATTCTTTTTCCATATTTCATAAAACCAATCTTTACACATCTTTCTCTAAATTTTAACCTTGGGTTAATTCCCTTGGAAATGAGGAAGATGGCTTTAGTAGGCGCAGAACAGGGGAGCTGAGGTACCTCCTGTTATATTCTATAAGCTACTTGTTTGCTCCAAAGACTAAAATTTTCTTCTGCTAAAAGGAATTCACATAATATTTCTAAAGAGCCATTTTCCAGACTATGTTGAGAAGTGTAGAATGCAATACCAAATGGTTTTGTTTTAGGCGCAAGAAACCTTGAACTGACAGCCCTGGCACCAGAAGACTGTTTTCACTCCTGTTGGTGATTTATCCAAAGCTGTGCCAGATGCAGTGTCTGAGTCATTTTTCAGAAGAATGTATCTAGATCACGTTGCCTTTTTATTGTGACTTTTCCAACTGTTTTGAATATTTTCTAAGGTTTTATAAAAAATCAAATGCTGATATTGATTAGCATCAAAAAATGCACTTTATACTTATTTAACAAAATAAAGACTTTCAAAATAAAGATGTGTTGGGAGCCGACTTTTAGCAGAAAGCGGCTATCAGCTTTGCAGCCATCTTGAGCCATATATCCTGACCAGAGACTTGATTGCATTAGCCTACAACAGCTGAGCACACTCTGATAACATCTTGCTTTAGATACCCAGGACTTTCCTTGGGTGTGTGAGATTAAAGGTGTGTGACTTAGGTGTGACTCAGAGATCAGATTTAGAGATAAGACCTAAGGGCATGACTTAAAGGCGTGACCAAAAGGCATGGCTTAGAAGTGAGACATATAAAAGGTGAGAGGCAGACAGGAGAGTTGAGAACAATTTGGAGTAACAGAGATTCAGACACTAGGAGTAGGAGTAGACATTAGACACTCAGAAGAGAACAACAAGGAACTAGGAACTCAAGACTTGGGACTTGGACTAGGAAGAGAGACTGAAGAATAAATGGGATTGAATCACACTCTGTCTGGTCTCCATTCTTCGAGTCCGTCCTCTCTCTCTCTCTCTCTCTCTCTCTCTCTCTCTCTCTCTCTCTCTAGACTCTGACCCACAGACCGGAGCGGCAGCTCGGGCCTCAACATTTTTGGCGCAACAAAGATGGCGATTGGCCAATGGTAAAATCATTTTAGGAAGTTAGTTAGAATTTTGTATGTATATATTCACTTTCAACTGAAATAAAAAAGCACTAAGAATCACAAAGTTGTGTGGTGGCCATTCACTCGGCATGCTCCCCAGCATCTAGAGTGTTCTGTTTATCTAGTGCTTGGTATTTGTGGGCTACGATAAAAGAGATCACTGGAGAAGAGAAAGAAACATGGCTGTGAAGACTATTGCCTTTATGGGGTATGAAACAGGCTAAGATTTTGCTCATGGACCCCAGAGTTGACTTATAAGAGCCAAGTCTGATGTCAGAAGTACCATGTGTTTGTCTGATCTTTACACTTTGTCTTTGTTGGACACTTCTTAGCTCCTAATGGCTAATTTTGTTTGGCAACATCCTGGGAATGAAAGTGCTCAAAATCAAAGCCTTAGAAGGAGCTTAGATAGTTTAGCAGGATTTCTTTTTCAGTGTGCTCCGTCACTCAGTTCTGAGATGGCACACACTGACTGACACATTTCACGGTGACCGCAGGATGTTTTATGTTCTTCCTTTCCCCTCAAGAGTGTAGTTCTTACACTGCAGAGAATAGCCTTGTGCTTTACCCCTTGTGCACACACGCTGGACTGTTGAGGGTGGAGACCATGACTAGAAGTGCTGCTTGTAGGCTGTGTGCACACCCAGCTTTAACCTGGGTTTTACAAATTTGTTCTTTTGCCAGCTTACCATTCTCACTAGCAGCTCTTCAGTCCCCATCATCCTGTCTTGGTGTCAGAGTTACCTTGTATGAACTGATGGATATGATATAGGATCTCACTGATTTAATGAGTATTTCCAAATTGTAAGCCATGAGAATACAAGAGTCCTTCCTTGCAATAAAACTACTAAGTAAGTTTGTGCGTGTGGGGGACTTTACATATCCTCTGCAGTTTGAAACTTTGGATTTCCCTGCCCATGACTTTTCTATTTTATGGCACCTTTACCTGTGATGGTAGGGATTAATTCCAGAGCCTCAGTGTGCAGAGGACTTCTACCACCAGAGCCATGCCCATTCTTTGTAGAACTTTGTTTTGAGCCACCCATTCTCCTCTCCCTGGATCTCAACTTTCTACTGACATTATCAAGTTCTCAGTAGCATGAGGGTGTGCCTATGTGCTCTATTCTTGCCTACAAATCTATTTGCATTGCCAATGGCACCTAGGGCTTGGTGTGGTGGTATAAGCCTCTAATCCCAGCACTCAGCAGGCTGAGACAAGCATTACCACAAATTCAAGGCCCACCTGGACTTCTTTCAGACCAGCTTGGGTTGTATAGTAAGGTCGTATCTCAAAGTTTAAGGGGGTCTGAGATGCAGTTGAGTGGGTGAAGTGCACAGGGTAGACCAGGCCCTGGAGTCCATCCCTAGCACTGCATGAACTCGGTTTTAGTGTAGTATTGCACACTTAAAATCAATCCCAGGCAGGCGGAGGAAGATCAGACATTCTGAGATAGCCTCAGCTACATGGCAAGTTCAAGGCCAGCTGGGGTACATGACAACCCGTTGGGTTTGTGTGTCTGTGTGTGAAGATCGGAGGCCATCTTGTCAAATTCAATTGAGATCATGAATAGAATTTTGATTGTGTAAAACCCAAATGAAAAGGACCTCACCGATCCGTGGAGAACTGCAGACGCACCCCAAATCACTCACGAGAAACACAACTTGATGCAAATCGCAAGAGGTTTACTGGCTAGCCAGGGCTGTCTTTCCTTCAAGCAGCGGAATTCAGCAAAAGAACAAAAGAAGTTTACAGCTTTTAAGGGGGAATCTACAAACCAGGTGGGGGTGGAGTTAGGGAAGAGGGAAGGCTGAGAGTGGAGTTAGGGAAGGGGGAAGGAGGGGGAACAGGTCACTAGGTCATCGATACATTTGATCTCAAATTCCTAAGATGGATGGTGTGTCACTTTATAATTGGCTATTTCGAACTAGTTTCACACTATATATCATGAGCTCCAGTTCAAGGGGGTCAGGCTTATCTCAAACTTTTAGCATCCTGGCACCAACTGTCTCAGGGCTGTTAGTTCAAAGCCCGGCCAAGCTAATCTCGGGCCCATAGCATCCTGACACCATGAATCTTAAGGTTTGTTTAGTTAGGGCCATCTGTTCAAATGGTCAGCTAATTTCCTGGGACTGAGGCAACACAGTGTTTGACTTACAGGTTTTTATGTCTTTGCTTTTAAGAGTAGGGTTCAGGGGATCAACTTATGATTTTTCTATCTTTCAATTGGAACAATATTATTTGGAGAAAAGCATCCATTTTAGGCTCTACTTAGGTTCCTCTTGATAACTGTTTCATAGCTTCTACCCAAGGCCACCTCTACACAAGTTGTTCACAAGCTGTACCCTAACCTGGCAGTGTGTTTTTATTTAAGTTAATTGTGTTTATGAGCACTTAGGGTTTCTATTGCCGTGACAAAGCACCATGCACTAAAACAGGGGCAAAGGAAAACGTTTGTCCTATTGATACTTGCTTTAGATGTCTGTTCATCAAAGTTACTCTGCTAGTTTTCTAGGGGGTCTATATAATTAGTTGCCGCATTTTATCACGTGATCTCCTACTTCCTTCTGTTCCCCCCCGCCCCCCCCGCCCCCCCCGCCCCCCCCCCCCCCCGCCACCATACCGCGTGTGTTTACTTTTTATCTGTACCTGAGCCTGTCTGCCAGGTTCAGATCCCGTAGAACTGGATCTGGATTTCGAGGCACTTTTGGGGGTGCTGGAACCGAACCTGAGTGCTGCAAGGTGGCTTCCGCCCCTCTCTGCTTTCTCAATGCAATGAATTAGAGTTCATTAATGAACTAACTTGTTATACTGCACTTGATTCGAAACTCCGACCCCTCGGGGTATTTTCCTACGTCACCATAGACACTGTGTTACTCTGGCCCGCACGCCAGAGCGGAGGGTTAGGGAGATTTAGGAGGGGGTGAGTCCACCACGTGACCCACAGGGCTTGAGACGGACAGCGACTTTTCGGTGTACCCAAGCCGTGGGAACGCTCCTGCCAGTTTAAGCAGTGGACCGGACCAGTACGTCTTCCCATGATAAACTCTAAAGTTGAGCACTGGTAATATTGGCAAGCCCCAACAGCCTATCGAAGCGGAAACCGAACGCGCAAGTCCGGAACTGAGTTCAGCAGACACCGCCTCCTCTTGGTTTTTTTAGCTCTGCCCCTTCCGCCTGATCCGGGCATCGATTGGTTCGCGCGGCTCCATAAGTAACGGCGTGCAGGCGCATATGACGTCATCATTTGAAGCCCAGGTCCTCTGTTCTTCCGAGGAAGCTAAGGCCGCGTTGGGGTGAGGCCCTCACTTCATCCGGCGACTAGCACCGTGCCAGCAGTCCACAACATGGCTTCTGTCTCCGAGCTCGCCTGCATCTACTCCGCCCTCATCCTGCACGATGACGAGGTGACGGTCACGGTAAGTGCGTGTGTAACCACGGGGCGGCCACCGGGCTCCGTCCCGACTCATCACATTCTGGAGCACTGGGTGACTTGGAGGCCCTTGGGGCGCATGCGCTCTGTCCTGCGCGCGCGGTCTAACCTTAGACGTGTGAATGCCGGTCCCGAGCGCACTTGTTAGGTCAAGGGTTTAAAGTGGGTTTTACCTCTGAGTTTTAGGCGTCGAACTCAGGTCGTCAGGCATATGGGACAGTCCCAGTAGCCGCTGAGACATCAAACCTGGCCGTTGTCTTTATAAGGTCCACTTCAGACCAAATAGGGAACATAACTCTGTATAAGCGACTTCTGTGACTTAGTTCTAACTGCATTCCGATCCTTCTGATGGGTTGGCGTTTGTGTTCCAGGAGGATAAGATCAATGCCCTCATTAAAGCAGCTGGTGTCAGTGTTGAACCTTTCTGGCCTGGCTTGTTTGCAAAGGTAAGTTTTGGGTTAGGCTTGCTA
Organism: Arvicanthis niloticus; assembly: GCF_011762505.2. Classification (NCBI taxonomy): domain Eukaryota; kingdom Metazoa; phylum Chordata; class Mammalia; order Rodentia; family Muridae; genus Arvicanthis; species Arvicanthis niloticus. The sequence continues at coordinate 28,971,251 of NC_133434.1, forward strand.
ATGTATGATTTCCACCGCCATTCTTGAGTTTCGTATCTTAGTTTGTACTTGTTGGTGTGGCTTTTATGTCGGGCCCTGGTTTCTAACAGTCCATGGTTTGGTTGCCTCTTAAGTTTGGGCATTTGAAACAGTGAGATTTTTGCAAAATGGAAAGCTACATTTTATTTACACAAATAGCTTTATTTCTGGCAAGTGGGGTCAACCGCCTGGTGGGGCTGGTTTCAAAGAGTTTAGAAACTTTGAAAATATGTTCATCACTTGGTTCTTTGGGTTATTTAGAACAATTTTCCCATACATAGGAGGAATTTTTTTCTTGTACCAGATACAGGACCAGTCTCTCTGCATGAAATGTCGGTCTTGATTGTGTACTGATTTACTGTAGTCCTGGACATTGATCTGGTCCCTGGTGAAAAAAATCTGAACTGAATCATTAAATCCTGAAGCACATGACTAAAGACCTTTTCTGTATCCTTGTGTTGTAGGCTCTGGCCAATGTCAACATTGGGAGCCTCATATGCAATGTAGGTGCTGGTGGGCCTGCTCCGGCAGCTGGAGCTGCACCTGCTGGTGGGCCTGCTCCATCCACCGCTGCTGCCCCAGCTGAGGAGAAGAAAGTGGAAGCAAAGAAAGAAGAATCCGAGGAGTCGGAGGATGACATGGGCTTTGGTCTTTTTGACTAAACTGCTTTTGTTGACATGTCCAATAAGGAGCTGAACCTGTAGGTGGGCTGGTCTCACTTGTGTGCCACAAAGCTCTTGTTTCAGAGATGGTAACAGGTCCCAGAAAATGTCAGGGAAGGAGGGTCTTGAGATCAAAGCCAGCATGAGTTACTTATATGAAAAATAAGGCCTGGGTCAGTTACCTAAGAACTGGACCATCTGGGTAGAGTGGACGGGTGGGTCTATCTCCAGAAAGGCCCCTTCAAGTGACTGTTAGGTTCAGAGCACCTGTTTAGTGCCAGCCATTTGAAAACTTAAGCCGTGGAAGTGCTTAACAGGACTGAAAGCTAACTCTTACTGTCCAAGATGGCAAAATAACTGAGTCTCCCAATGGTCATGTGTAAAGAACTTCACGAGGGTCATGAGAGGATCTCAGTAGAAGCTGTGATAAGTAAGCACCCTGACATCCAGGATTACACAGGATGGGACAGCAGCATCTAGAAGGGCAGGGCAACCTACCTGTCCATTGTTGTACCTTTGATAAAACAGCAGCTAAAAGGATTAAGGCATGCAGCAAGGCTTGGTGTGTGACTACAACTTCATATGGGCATCTCAGTCCTTAGGACCAGAGCCTGAGGCTGACTTTGTGACAGCTCTAGGTAAGAAGCCAGGTTCCCCATTGCTTCCACCTTAGTGAAGAGGCAGGGAGTGGATTCAAGGCCAGCCTGAACTACAAAATAGATAAATTTTATATGTATGGTTTTAGTTGTATCAAAATTAAGAACTGATATGGCCCAGTGACAGAATTGTGACCCTGGAACATCCCTACCCCGCAGGACGGTGAGCACAGCATGGCAGGACATAGGCTGTTATTTTAGTTTGCCTCAAATAGTTCTGGGCCTCCAGGTCTGCTCAGTTTGATGTGCTGCGTTTACACTTCTGACTTGTGCAGTACTGAGTGTTATATTGCCCAGTTAAAATGGAAGTCTTGTTTTGATTCTTAGGACTTGTTAACCTCCCTCTTGATGGGACATTGTCTTCTCAAGGTAACCTTTTGTGGAGTTGGGTGGCTGAGGAAGGGTCTTATCTGTTTAGCCTTGGTTAGCCTGGAGTTTCCTGTGTAGACCTGGCTAACCTCAGAAATCACCTGCCTTTGCAATTTAATGGGTGCACTGGTTAGTTCTTAATTCTTTATCGAACTGTAACCCTTCCTTGTCTGAGAGCGGAGATAGGATTGGGAATTCTGGCTGTCTAACCTGGGGTATAGCACTGGATCTGGTGAGATAGATCAGAGAGTGAAGGTGCTCTGGCAAGCCTGGTCCAGTTCCTGACCACAAATGTGCTGTGGCACGTGCATTTATACACTTAAACGCAGATGCTGTAAAGGAGCGTGGGCACCTGGCCAATACCAGACGTGGATTTCCCCAGCAGTGTGCTGCTGCTTGGCAGTAGTGGGGCCTCCTGAGCTGGGAGATGCTTAACTGTCTGGTGGAGACAAGCAAGGCCTAGGCATTAAGGAAGCACAGCCTGAATCTGGAAAATAAATCCAATAGATGGCAAATGTGTAGAGTGAGCACCTCACCTTTGGAAAAATGCGTGGGACTCCATGGTCAGCAGAGTGTAGTCAGGTCGGGAGGCAGGACTCAGCTTGTCTTTTTCCCACTGTTAGCTTAAAGGCTCCTGTTGGGAGGTGTCACTTGCCATCAAGGTGGCAACTGAAGAATAGCCTGAGAGATCTGGAAATCAAGCACCGCAGAGGTGGGGACTCAGGGTCTATGACGCTGTCAGGCCCAAAGCTGAAATTTCCAGAGAGGAGTCGCCACACAGGCCTTAGACACAGGTAAATACTGCTGTTACCATGTTGATCTAGTGTGGATGAGAACCTACTGTTGAGTTTGACAGTTAAAACCAAAACGCTCCTCAAACTACGTTCAGGAGGCCCACCTCAGGCTGGATTAACTTTACTGCTCTAAATTCCCCGTTTTATATGGACAGCTGGCCTTGAACTCACTATGTATTAAAGAATGGCCGTTATGATCTGGGTTTGCAGATGGACATATTAGGCAAGTGCTGTGCCAACTGAGCTCTGTCCCCAGCCCTGCCCACTGCCATAGGAAGATGGCATTAAGTACACCTATGTGTCATTGCTTGTCTGCCCCGACTTCATAATGTGTGCTCTGTACTGGCCACTGCTGTCATTAGAGTGTAGCTCATTGTTGGTCATGAATATGTAGTTATCAGAGTTCAGTTCTACCTTTACAAATTACAGTCTGGAGAGAACTGCTCCCACCAGCTATAACTGGGACCCAAGGGCACCAACTACACTTTATGGTAACAAGCGGCAGGTAGGTGGGCAAAGCCTTTCTTCCTCATCCATTCACCTAGCTCGAAGCACTCACCATCAAGTGTGTCAGGGACAGGCCTCTGTCAGTAAGCCCTGAGACTGGTACTAAGTCTGGTCTCAGCATAACACCCTCACACACTCAGCCCAGCGGCTCTAACTCAAAAAAGCCTTAGCTACCGCCATGAAACATCTTGGAAGATTCTCGAGTAGATGCTGGAGCTGGGCTGTGGGGGACGATGGGGGTGCTCTTAAACGATGCAGAGGCATGGCACTTGGGGACCCGCAAACTGTTTTGCACACAGGCCTCTAGAGGCTAAGGTGACCTGTGTACATCTCTAGGGTTTGGGAGAAGATGCTGGGAAGGCTGAATCCTGAAGTCTGAACCTCGAGCTTGGTTGGCTGGCTAGGAATGGTGCTTGCACCTTCTGGGCTCTAAGCTGGTTGAGAGAGGCAGAGCGTCGTGGCCTAGTCATGCCGCTTCTCAATGATTTTGAGACCTGCCAACCACTAGGGGTGCTCGTAGGGGCACTTGTAGACCTGCTGTTACTCATGGGTGTCTGTAGCCTTTGTTTTGAAGGGGTTTTGTTGTGTTAAGGGACCTGTTCTTTTATAAAATGAGATGTACCAGTTTTCATCAAGCACGAGGACAGGGACAGGACACATCTAAACCAGAAATAATGGTCCTATTTGTGCTGGGTGGTAGGTGAGAAACGGTACCCTGGGGTCTTATGGGTGATAGCCTGCTGTCTGCTGTTCTGTCAATTCCAGCACTGTGGGCAAGTGCATCTTGGATGTTCTAACACCTTCTTTTGCCCAGAGAAAACAGAAGATGCCTTTAAATTTTTTATTTTTGTTAGTGCATTCTTCTCTATCCCAGGCTGGCCTGGAACTCACTATGTAGCTTAGAGTAGATGGGAGCCTGCCAGAAACCTGCCTGCCTCCCACTTCCAGGTGGCTGGGTTGGTAGCTCTGCAACACATGACTGCTTTGCTGAACTTCAGGTTCAATATTCAGCCAAGATCTCTGAGATGCTGTTAAAAGCAAAGGGGCAAAAAAGAATGAACTGTTTGGCAGCTTCCTAGGCCCTTCTACAAGCCATTGACAGCCTTCTCAGAAGGTGCAGACAGTCTGTACATACCACCTACATCAGAGATTCATATTTGACCAGCGTTTCTAGTGAACAACAAACCCTGTGTATTGTAGTCCTAGGCTTGATTTAGAGGGTCCCAGCAGGTAGGGTCTGTCTGGCCACTGGCCTCTAAATCAAGGGCAGCTGCTCCCAGCCAGTGTTTCAGGACTAAAACACTGCACGATTGCTCATGGAAGAATGTGTGTGGCCAAGAGACTTTGCCTGTCACCAACCTTCAGTCTGATAATTACCCTAAGGCTGGTTCTGTGGAGCTCCTGGGAAGAGTTATTGCAGTTTTCCCCTGAATGGGCGATTTGTTTTCCACTGAGGTAAGTGCTCCTGAGTAAAGGGACAGCTTCTTTGTGGGTGATCTGCCTGCAAGCTCTAGCTCTTTCTGGAAGGTTTAGATGACTTAGGTGCTACGGGTCTGTGTAAGTCTGGCTGTGGATGATCTGTTCATTACGCCTCATTTTCTCTTATCTCGGTGACTTCTGCCTTAAAGGACAAAGGTTACGGGCATTAGATGGAAGGACAGGCTGAACCGAGCAGGAATCCGTCCCACAGTGAAGGTGGTGGAACCAAGGTGAAGGCTGCCAGGCCCCCTTACTCCTTTACTCATTAGACTTTTCTGCAGGCCCAAGTGAAACGTCAGGACAAGTAAAGGCGGACGGGGCTCCTGCTTTACCCAGTGTGCCTCCTGAGTGGACCAAGCATAGCAGTTGTTGATCGAAAGAATGCATGAAGGGATGGATATGTGGTCTCATGCTGTTGAGATGGCTCATCAGGTAAAGGCCCTTGCTTTTACCTAAAGCCTGATGACTTAAATGCAGTCCTGCACCCACATGGTAGAAAGGGAGGGCCGGGTGCAGAGATGGTTCAGTGGTTAAGAGTTCATACTGCCATTTGGGAAACCCAGGTTCGGTTCCTGTCATCCATCACAGCCACCTGTGATTCCAGCTCTAGGAGGTATCTGAAGCCTCTTGTCCATCCCCACCGTCTACATTAAATTACAAATAAAATAAGTCTGCGCAGGACTTATGTTGTGGACTACACTTTAAACTCTGGAAGCACTCTGGAAACAGGCAAGATGATTGCTGTGAATTTGAGGCCAGCCTGGTCTACATAGAGTGCCAGGTCAGCCAGGGCTACACAGTGAGACTCTGTTTCAAATGAATGAATGAATGAATGAGCAAGCAAGATGGCTCAGAGAGTAAAGTTGCCTGCTGTCAGCAAATGGATGGAACTAGAAAATATCTTGAGTATGTAACACAGACCCAAAAGGACATGCATGGTAGGTACTCACAACTGGGTATTAGCCACAAAGTACAGGATAACCATGCTGTGATCAACAGACCCAAAGAAGCCAGATAACAGGGGTCCCAAGGGAGGATGTTGGAGTCTTTCTCAGGAGGGGAAATAAAATAGATACCAGAGATGATGGAAGGAGGGAACTGGGTGAGAGGGGATGGGGAGGGGAGAAAGGTAGGATATCAGATGTGGGGAGAGCAGGGGAGAGAATGGGAATAGGTTATGGGGTGGGGCAGTCTCTAGGACTTGCCAGAGACCTTGGGATGGTGGGAACCCCCAAGGGGTCTATGGATACAATTCTAGCTTAGACTCCTAGCAGTGGGGATTATGGATCCTGGAGTGACCACTTCCTGTAGCCAGGCAGGACTCCCAGTGGAGGGATAAGGACAGTGACCTACCCACAAAACCTTTGACCCAAAATGTGTTCTGCCTTCAAGTTGTGCAGGGACAAAGAGCAGAGACGGAAAGAATGGCCAACCAATGACTGCTCCAAATTGAGACCCATCCCATGGGCAAGAACCAATTTCTGACACTATTAACTCTTGTTATGCTTGCAGACAGGAGCCTAGCATAACTGTCCTGAGAGGCTCCACCCAGCAGCCAGTGGAAAGAGTTGTAGAGACCCACAGCCAAACATTAGATGGAACTTGGGGAGTCTTGTGGAAGAGTTGGGGGAAGGATTGAGGGACCAGAAGAGGGCAGGGACTTTACAGGAAGACCAACAGTCAACTAAATTGGACCCTTGAGGGCTCCCAAAGACAGAGTTATCAATCAAAAAGTGAGCATGGGCTGGACCTAGGTCCCTGCATGTGTGTAGCATGCAGGTAACCCAACAACAGGAGTGGGGCCTCTCCTCTCTCCTGCCTGCCTGTGGATCCCTTTTTCCTTGTCTGCCCACAGTGGGAGAAGGTGCACCTAGTCCCATAGTGACTTGATGTGCTAGGGTGGAGGGATGGAGGACTGGAGAATGGTAGTGGTGGTGGGGGTAATACTCCCCTTTCTCAAAGGAAAAGGGGAGGGAGGAATGGAAAGAAGGTTCTGTGTGAGGAGGTACTAGGAGGAGAGGGAGGCTGATAGTTGGGATATAAAGTGAATAAGTAAATAAATTTTCAAAAAAATGGCTTCTGCCACACCTGATGGTGTGAGTTTGATCCCGGGACCCACATAAAGGGAGAAGTGACCCCACGGTTTTTGCTCTTGACTTGCATTTGGTGTCACACTATGTACAGCCCCCTCCAAATTAATGGTAAACGTGACTTAAATTATTAAAAAGGAAATTAGAGAAGTAATTTGCAGGAGCTTTGTTAGTTTGTATAACTATGAGGAAAGTCAGATACAGAGATTTCAGGATTAAGGAAGGCAGGATTTCGGTTTTATCTCCTTTGTAATTTACTCTCACAAACTTGGCTTTGTACTCTCAGATTCCCCTCTGGGCTGAGCCAAGGATGCGGCTGGGCCATCCGGCAAACTGGCGTGCCCTGTGCCCCTCCCAGCTCCTTGGAAGAAAGCCATGTGAGGACTGGTTCTGCTTTTGCCATGAACTTTCAGAAATATTCTGAAATGTTCTGTAAATAAGTTCTTATGAGATGGAGACTTGGGACAAAGTTTGTCATCTGGAAAACTGGTTGTTATAATTGCCATCTTTAACTTTTGTTATTGTGTTTAGCTTTGTGGTCCCCGTCCCGCCCCTCCGAGAAAGAGAGAGAGAGAGAGAGAGAGAGAGAGAGAGAGAGAGAGAGAGAATGAATGAATATGAATGAGAATATGAGAATGAATGAGAATATGAGAGAATATATGAATCTCACTATTTAGACCAGCCTGCCCGTGAACTCACTGAGATCCATCTGTATCTTCCTCTCAAGTGCTGAGGTAAAAAGCCTGTGCCTCCAGGTCTGACATTTATTTATTTATTTATTTATTTATTTATTTATTTAGGTTTTTGTGTTTTTGGAGACAGGGTTTCTCTGTGTAATCCTGGCTGTTCTAGAACTTGCTTTTTAGATTATGCTGGCCTCAAACTGAATTCTAGTCCTCTGAAGACCAGGAACCACTTCTAACCTCTGAGCCGTCTCTCCAAAACCCTTTTGGTTGCTTCATTTTTATTTTTGAATTCCTGTCTCATGGTGTGGGTGTCCAAGGACACGCATGTGGAAGTTGGAGCACAACAGCTTGGCAGGGTCAGTCCTTTCTCCTTTTACCTTTCTGTGGGTTCTGAGAATCTGAACTCAGTCTTCATTTTTCAGGAGTCAGCCATCTTGCCAGCCCCGTCCCTTTTTAGAATGACAGGCGCTTTGTGACTTAGTCTCTTAGATGCTGGGAAATTCATCTGGAGGGTTGATGGCAGAAGTGATCCACACAGACAACGTCTCTGTTTCCTTCTCCTTGATGCCGATTTTTCTTGGTTGATTTACTTGGCTCTTCCATTGACTTGGCTGCATATCTGTACTTTGATCTAAGCCTTTAAGTTCCTTTGTGAGCGAGGATGGAGTTCTCCGTAAATTAAATGGGAATTGAAACACTGAAAGGTTCTGTGTGTTGCAGTGACAATAAGTTCTTTGAGACGATGGTAGCCGGTGGTTGGATCCGAGTTAGTTTTAAGACTGACAGGGTTATATGGGCCAAAGGTTTCAGACTGAGGTGTCTCTTTACTTGGGGAAATGAGAACCTCGTGTGAATGAGGCCAAGGAGGAAATGGGAAGGTGTGTTATGAGATCCGGTGCTGTTAAGGCTTGTTTCCTTATTCACAATCCCTCTAACAATACCCCCCCCCCCGCCCCGGTCAGTATAAACGCTTAAAGACAAAACACTGGTGGTTTATTGGAATCAAAAATCTCAGGCAGGCAAGATGGCTCAGTGGGTCAAGGTACTTGCTGCCAAGTCTTCCCACTTGAGTTTCATCCCGGGAACCCTCTCCTAAGAGAGGACTGGCTCCTGTACGTTACACGTCCTCTGACCTCCACAGTTGTGCCACGGCATGCAGACATGTGTACATGTGTACATAGTACAAAATAAATATCTTTAAAAATATGTTCCTACTTCTGCCTTGTTTTTCATCCTATTTTTTGGAGACAGGGTTTCACACAGCCCATGTCCTTGAACCCCCTATGTAGCTGAGATAACCTTGAACCTCCTATCCTGTTGCCTCCCTCTGAATACTGAGACTACAGGCCTGCACCCCCACACCCGATTTATATGGTATCTGGGATGGAACCCAGAGTGTCCTGTATATTAGACACTCTTGACCAAGCCATGCCGCCACCCCTACCTCTCCTGGGTCGAAGCTACCTCCATTACAGCTTTTTGTTTTGGAGACAGGGATTCATGAAGCCCAGGCTGGCCTTAACCTTGCTGTAAACGCCAACTCCTACCAAGTGCTGGGATTACAAAGCTAGAGCTTGGTTTCCTTGGAGCCCTCTTGAAATACACTCTCCTGGGGAGGTCAAGACATCGGTGTCGTCGTAAGGCTGATTTCAGAGCCAATGAGGTTGATTCTGGTCTCCTTTCTGTAGGATCCTGTCAGGGTCTGGGTTTTTGCCTGCCCACCAGAAGAGCTGGCTCCTGGAGTGGGAAACAGGGAGAGTGGAGATTGTGTGCAAGAGAGAGGCTTTCTTTTCCTTCAGGGAGCTGTGGCGTTACATTGGTCAGCCTGAGTACTTCCCTGGACCACAACCTTCTGGCCTTTGCACCAAGGACTTTAAAGGACTCCAGTCTTGGCTTCCCTCTCTCTGGCTTGGGTGGTGGAGTCACCTTCCTGCCCCAGGGCCACCTCAGCTCCTTGCTCTGTTTATTCTCAAGCAAACCCTTCCTTCTGTTTACTTAGCAAAGATTCTTCTAAGACAGGCTAAGCATACCGTTTACTCTGCTAACAAGCCTTGGCATATACAGGGAGACTCATGTTGACTTTTTCTTGAGCCTTCGTTGACATTCACTGGGTAACACAAACACAGGAGCCAGCCTGGGAGCACAGGCCTGACACAGTGCTAAGAACTTGCCTGGAAAGGGCCATGCTTTCTGTTTTGGTTTGAATCACCCCTTGAGGTAAAAATAATACTGTACACACAGAAGAGATTCCAACTTGTAACTGTCCTGGCAAGAATGAGGACATCCTAAAGAGACACTTTTGCCCCCACTTTGACTTTTACACTATTGAAACAGTGGACCCCAAGAAGTTCGAATTTTCCCCAGAATTCTGTGAAGGGAGAAGGAAGTCAGACCTGGTGCCAGCTGGAGGGGAGCTGAGACAGCGACAGGCAGGAACACAGCTTGGCCATGTGTACTTTTTGCTATCTAAGCCTAAATCTTGTGTCAAGACCCAGAAAATGGACTTGGGCATTTTCTGGGCTTCATTACCCACCCACCCCAGTGTGTAGCCATGTTGACTAAATCCCCCTTTTCTTCTCTTCACTGTGACTAGCCTGTTTGACTGGCCTATTGAAGGTGGGAGAGGCCAAGCATAGCTATCTAGTACTGCCAGGGCCTAGGCTCTGTCTGGTCCTAACAACCCTGGTAGCACAACACAATGTTCTCCTTTAGGTTCTGGGTTTCAGTACCTGAGCACTTTTCTGAAGGCCTCTAGAAGGCTCCTGGGTTTTTCTTCACAAGACCACATGTGATTCTGCAACATTTGGGGACCATGGCACACTCCCAGTCCCTTGGCCTGTGGGGCTCAATTCCAGCTGTCCCCTTAGTGGCCCTGGGATCTTGGGACAGTCCCTTTCTTCCTCTGGTTTTCAGTGTCTCCTCCTCTTCTTCCTCCTCCTCTTCTTTTTTTCTTTTTTGTTCTATTTAGGCAAGGTCTCACTATGTAGCTCCTTGCTGTTCTGGACAGCTCCTTATATAGACCAGGCTGGCCTTAAATTTACAGAGATTTGCCTGCCTCTGCTTACCAAGTGCTGGGATTAAAGATGTGCACCACCACACCTGGTCTCGGTGTCTGTTTTTATGGTGGGGGACAGTCATCTGAATGTGTTCCTCTAGTTTGAGCCCTTGTGCTGGAATATTCAAGATGATTTGTTGAGTGAAGGAACATCACAGTGGCCGATCTCTTTAACACACCCTAAGGCTGCTCCACTTGGGCCATTGTCTGACAGGTTCTGTATCACAGGTTCAGATGTGAGGCTGAGGTGGCTTCTGCTGCCTTGGCCTGACTCCTCTCTATCCCAGGAGGTGCTTGTAACTGGAATGTCTTTTCAGGTGAGGCGCCTGTGTATTGGGTTTGTCTTTGTTGCCCAGAAACTGTTGACATCCAAGACATCCTGTTGGCTTCCCTGGGCAATGAAAAACGGGTTACTTTTCTCTGTCGGCAGGAACTCCATACCCCCACGGTGGGGAACGTTTGGTTCTCATTCCACAGGCATTTGCTTCCTTTCAGGAAGCTGAGGTGTTGGTGAGGAAAACATAGAAGCAGGTCTCTGGGATAGGGGCCAGATCTTAAGGGTGCCTCTTGTGGGGAGTGTGGTTCATTTCTCTTCGGATGCTGCTAGGGCCAGCCAATGCTGTTGCCAGGTAACCACTAGCTCGGCTCCTCTCCACAGCATCTCCCTGTCTCCCAGGCTCTGGATCATCCTTGCCCCTCTCTGCAGGCTGAAGCCCCATGAAGCCCGTTTGCCTCGTTTCTCCTCTTGGCCGTGCACTAGGCTAGCTCTTCCCACACAGGGCGGCTGCTAGACCTCTGAGAGGAGCATAGCATTCTCCATCTAGGAGGGACTTATGTACAGCCCTTCTGACATTTACATTTGTGAAGGTGGGACTCAGGGAGACCACACAGCTCTGTGGCCACAGAACTCAGCATCAAGATTCCCGATTAGTGGCTGTGACATTTGTCTGGTTGCTCTGTGCACCCTGGTGGCTGTGGAGGCCAGACTGGAACTGGAGTCACAGATGGTTTTGAGCCTCCATGTAGATGCTGAGGCTTGAGCCTGGGTCCTCCGCAACAGCAGCCATTGCTCTTAACCACCAATGAACCATCTTTTCAGTCGCAAGGTTTTCAGAGCAGCCGATGGGTTCCCGAGGGTGGGGTTGGTGAGGGGTCTTTGACAAGCTATCCCTCTTATAGTATTGGTGTTGAAACTCAAGCAAACCTTGCTCTCTGGGGAGGAGGCATCCAGTTAGTTAGTGCTTCCTGCTCACCCTTCATAGTGCTGGTCACATCTGTGCTGTGCTCTTATGAGCCCTGCCTTGGCTATCGAGGAGACAAGACAAGACATTCTCCTGGCCCTGACCCCAGGCAAGCCTTGTACTGTGAACTCATCTCATGCCTCCTGAAGCCCCAGGCCTGCCTCCCTCACTAACAGAACCTACAGTGAGTGCGGTTGTGGGCCACACCTATAGTTGCAGCTACTCTGGGCACTGGGTGTCCCCAGGGCTGTACCCTGGGCCCCTGAGACATCTCCACTTCTGCTTTTGACCCAGAGCTGAGTCACAAGAGTGGCCCAGGAGGGCCCTGCTGCCTCTGACTTCAGGAGATGGACCCCTCATGCTGGCCCAGGGAACCTTTGACTTTCTTTGTGTGCTTAGGACCACTGTGGCCCGGGGACACATGCTGGCTCACAAAACCTGCCTAAGAGTGCAGTGAGTAGTTACTGAATACAAAAGCCTTTCCTCCTCCTCCTCCTCATCCCTTTTCCTCCTCTGTGTCCTCCCTCCTCCCCTGCACTCTCCTCTCTTTTCTCCCTTTCACTTTCCTCCCCCTTTGCTGCTTTCAGGTTCCAGTTAAGAGTCCTACCAGAGTATAACAACCTGCTTTTCTTTTGAGACAGGGTCTTGATAACTTTCCCAGGCTGGCTTTGAACTCAGTTTGTATCCCAGGCTTCCCCGAACGTCTGTTCCTCTGCTTCCCCTTTCTGATTGGTGGATTTACAGACCTCATGCTCGGTTACATTCCTGTCTCCTCCTCTAATTAATCTTTATTTTATTTTATTTTATTTTATACAAAGCATCGACTCTCAATAGATTGGAAGTTGGTGATATGGAAGTAAATAAGAAGCATTTGCTATAAGACCTGATGACCTAAGTTTGACCCCCCAGGACTGATAAAAAGGTGGAACGAGAGACCCAGCACCAGTGTTGCCCCCTGACCTCCACATGCATGCTATGGCGTGTGTGTGCCCAGTAATAAAGGGAATCAACACACAGAAAGTTAAAAGTCGGTTGGAAGTTTTCTGGGGACACATTGGGCTGTCAGCCTTCACGAAGGAAGTCCTGTCATTCATGACAGCAGCCTGAATGGACAGTGACAGACACAGAAGGGTGGACATGAGAAACTGCTGAATTGAGGTGAGGACGCGGTTCAGTGACAGAGTCACCTTCTCACCACTGAGAACATAGCTTCCCATCAGCAAGGTTCTTAACAACAGCAACGGTGAACCTTAACAGAGTTATTTTTGGTGGGGATGGAGGAAGTTGAGACAAGGTCCTGCTATGTAACCCTAGGCAGCCTGCAACTTACTACATAGACCAGGCTGCCCTCAAACTCCTGGTGATCCTCCTGCCTCTGACTCCCCAGTGTTTGGCTTACAGGAAGGTGTCATCATACCTGGGTTCAGAATGGAGCATATACAAGCAGTGTAGTAGAATGGTGTTTACCAGAAGTGGAGGGCGAGTGGTAGTAGAATTGGTCTCTATGGATCATTCAGGCAGAAGGAATGAGATTTCCTGAGGTCTTCTGCATGGCATGGTGGTCGGAGTTAACACTAACTGCTGTTGTATACTTCAATCGGCCCGAGTGTGAGCATGAATCATTCTCACCATGGAAAATAAGAATTGTGGGCGCTGGATAGGTTATTTATCTCCACTTGTTCTACAGTTACCACATGCTACGTGATACACTGAAAATATACACCATTGCCGGGCGGTGGTGGCGCACACCTTTGATCCCAGCACTTGGGAGGCAGAGGCAGGCGGATTTCTGAGTTCGAGGCCAGCCTGGTCTACAGAGTGAGTTCCAGGACAGCCAGGGCGACACAGAGAAACCATGTCTCAAAAAACCTAAAAAAAAAAAAAAAAAAGAAAGAAAGAAAATATACACCATTATCATCTGTCGAATAACGGTAGAAACAAATTGCAAATTCAAGGGCTACCTGTGCCTTTACCACAGGTGGCCTCCCTGGTACTCTGTAGGGTTGAGTCCGTGGCGTTCTCCTTTTGGGCAGCAGGGGGCAGCAGCGACATGGGACTCCTTGTTCAGATCAGATGGGGTTTCTTCAAAATCCAAGCTCTTCGGCTCTTTCTGAAGGCTGGGAAAGAGGTGGAGTTCACTTTTTTTTTTTTTCATCGAGTTTTGCGAAGTCCCCAGGGAGAGTGGCCAGGTGGACCACCCATGTGGAGCTGAAAGGAGAGTGAGGACCCAGGAAGGGGAGTCACATGCAGCTTTGATGTATGCGGCACAGGGCTCTGACTCCGGGCTGCCTGCCTTTACGTTTTCACTCAAAACTGTGAGGCCCTGGGAAAGCCACCCACTTAGATGTCTTGTTTCCTCGGGTGCAAGGGCATTACAGTGGCAATGGCAGCTACAGTCAGAGTAGGATGACGTGGCGCTGTGCCTGGGCTGGGTGGATGCACCACCCATGTGTTCATTATGTAGCAGGCTCAGCCGGCCATTTTTCCCCTCCAGGATCCTGTGACATTGAGAGATGTCAGCCTTTCTGGGTACACATTTGTCTGGAGGACAGCTGGTTCCACAAATCTCCGTAACTGCTGAATTGAGATTTGGTTCAGCATGTGACTTCTCTGGGATGCCCACAGGGATGGACCCATGACCCTGTTTATCATAGTAAATTCTTCAGTGCTGGGAATTCTTCATGTTGCCTTCCCGTCCTGGCACGGACTCTGCACATTCGACAGTATATGAGACACCATGGTTTCTGTTGACACACAGTTGGAATACCCTGTGACAGTGGCCGTGAGTCTAGTAACTAGAATCAGGCTGTCTGGGTTGAAATCTCAATGGGTTTTGCCAGCTACACGACTTGAGGCAAAATGCTCGATGTTCGTGGGCCTCAGTTTCTCTGTTGTGCCTTGTATCATAGGGTGATAACTAAGTGAGGGAAAGCAGGTGACAGCCAGATAGATGCCTATGGTGTCTGTTTAGCACTACCAGAAGAGGAAGTGGGTCAGGGAAGAGAGGGTCTGTCCTTGGTACTTGCCAGACTCTGGGTACTAGCCACATAGTGTCTTATCACCCTCCTCCCAGTCTCCTACACATGGGGAGACAGGAATTTATACCCCTGATTTGCAGATGAGGAACATAAGATTCAGTTTACCCAGGCCTGAAGAGTAGGAAGAACTGGAGGTGAGGGTGCCCTTGCAGTCTCTGACAGAATCCAGAGTTCCTCTTTCCTTATTGGTAACCGGAGTGGGAACGGGGAATGAGGGTGTGTTTGTTCCTTTTTTGTCATAGACTGGAAGACCAGAGATATCTGCATTTTTCCCTTGTTTTTTTTATCAATATTCATCTCACTTTTATATTAATAAGGAGCTCGTACCAATGAAAACCTTAAATTTGAAATCAAAGTAAATTTTGTACCATTTAAGAAATTATAACTTCATCTTGATAATAATTATACAGATTTCTACCAATAGGTTATGGCTGTGCAATAAGTCCTAGCTAATCCTCCCTGTTCCAACAAAACCACTACTTTTCCCTAGAAAGACAGACCATTATTAACCACATTAGTCCCCAAGCCCAGGGAATAGGGGCGCTGACTCTTCTGTAACTTCTTCAGGCTGATTACGGGCATTGAGATATTAGAAGAGGGGTCAGGGGAAGAGTAAGTTGATAGTCCTCTGATGCTGTGTCTTCACTGAATCCAGATGGAATTCCAGGACATCAGAGGTTTGGGCAGGTCTGCTCTGTATACTTGATGAGTAGATACACCAAGGCTGTGTATTCTGCAATATACAATTCTCAGAACAAGTTTTAGTATTTTTTAGTTTTTTAGTTTTTTTTCCTCCCATGCTCCAGAAGGGATTTCAAGAGGGTAAAGGTTAGGTAAGTGAGAAAGTGGGCTTCTGTATCCAGTGTTTTGAACAGCATGAACTTCAATGGGAATGGATCCAGCAGGAGGGAATGAGAGTGGGCAGCAGGGGGCGCCATGGCACCAGCAGAGAACCACTGCTTCCCTGAGAAAGGATGGGCTCCCTGGAAAGAGACTCAGCCTGAATGAAGCCAGTGAGGGAATTCTGCCTAAGAGCTGCAGACCAGAGGCTCACAGGGTAGGTACTTTGGAATCTCCTCTTTCCTCTTTCTTGGTCTGTGACTCTGAGTAAGTCTTTTAAACTCTTGAAGCTTTGTTGTCCTGCCTCCTGCCCCGACGTGTGTGTGTGTGTGTGTGTGTGTGTGTGTGTGTGTGTGTGTGTTCATGCATGTATATGTGTGAAAGTGTCTGTAGAGGCCAGAGGTCAACCTTGGGTGTTGTTCCTCAGAAGCTATTCACTTCTTTTCTTTCTTTTAAAAAAATATTTATAATTTATAGGTGTTTTGTCTACATGAATGTCTACGTACCATATATGTGCCTGGTGCCCACAGAGGCCAAAAGAGGGCCTCAGATCCCCCGAAAATGGAGTTACAGATGGTTGTGAAATGCCATGTGGTTGCTGGGAATCAAATCCAGGACTCTCTGGAAGAGCAGCCAGTGCTCTTGACCACAGAGCCATCTCTCCAGCCCTCACTTGTCTGGAATTCCCATGGCCATGAATGTTGAAAGTGAAAGCTAGGCACATACCGTGCGAATCTCCGTCCTTAGATGACCTGGAAGTATGTGAGCTCATTCGGGCCATGGAGGTCTGAATGCGTGTGAACAAGGGGACAAAGATGTTCTGTGGACGCAGAGGCTATCTGCACCATCTGGTGTCCCTCTCTATTGTTCTGCACCTGGGTTTTGGGGATAGAGTTTTTGGGGTTCATGAACCCCAGAGCTCACAAACTCGGCTAGGCTGGTTGGCCAGCAAACACATGGAATGTCTCTGTCCTCCTAGTGCTGGGGTGACAGCTGCTTACAACCCTGCTTGGCTTTTGAGTTGGTTCTGGGAACCTGGACTACTCAGGTCCAGTACTTACTGAAGCCTCATCTCCACAGCCCCTGGTTTCATACTTTAAAACTTACGTTTTTAATGTTTTGGCTTGCTTTGTTTCAGCAAGGAAAATCTTATCTGAGACAGACTTTCATATATTCCAGATTGGCCTCAAACTCACTATGTACCTGAGGATGACTTTGAACTTCTGATTCTCCTGCCTCTACTTCTAGAGTTTTGGAGTCACGGGTATTAGTCACCATACCTCACTTTTCTATTATTTTTAAAGGGGAGAAATTATATTGTAACTTGTCAGAGCAAGTCTCTTAACCAATATCCCAAAATCTAATAAAAAAAACCCAGCATGTTTATATGTGCTACACGCAATCATGTCTGGCTGTAAAAAGCTTATAGCTTTGCTTCCTGGTCACGGAAAGACTAATAGGGACATTAGCAAGCAGTCACTCTGCGCAGGACTCTGCCACTCTGTGTCAGCAATGGCCAAGGGCACCTTTCCTTTCATCTCACCTTCATGTAATTTAGAATACAACTTAATTCATTCTACTAATTGTTTTAGGAAAGTCCCTCCATCCCTCTCTTAAACATTGTTTTGTTAAAAATAAAAGCATTGCACTGGGACTAGCAAGATGGCTCAAAAAGTCAGGGACCTGAGTTCGATTTCCAGGACCCACATGATGGAAGGAGGGAACTGATTCTCTTAGGTTGTCCTCTAATTTCCACACGTGTCCAGGCACACACTAGATAAGGTGTAATATAAAGGGCAAAGTGAAATAAGGGCACATTGAAATTTGGATACACATGCAACATGTTGTTCTCATATACCCACAAAGTATGCTCCTGAAGATGTCTGAAGTGTGGGGAAGAGTGGTCCAGGGGAGCGTGCTACCAGGAGGCTTCTGCAGGCTATACCTGAGGTTGTGCTCTGTGCACAGGAGGAGCGTATGCTACTGATGCCTTTCAAACCTGAAAGACCTTACTCAGTGCACTGGAAAGAGATGCAGAGGAACGGGGACTTTTCTTGGAGCATGTGGTGACTGTGGCAAGATTCAGTTGGGAGGTCAGGCTCCCTGGGTATAGATGGTGACTCTGGACTTTGTGTCAGGGCCTCAGGTCTTCCCTGGAGTGGCTGGGCTAATTAATGCAAGGTACTGGACTGGTTTACTGGACAAGTCATTTCACATATGGACACTGGCGGCTACACTCAAGGAGCTGACTGTGATCCTGTTCCTGCGTTCGTTTGGAAGGTCAAGGGCTCTCAGTAAATACACCTGCTAGTTGTTTACAAAGCTTAGGCTGCAGACCAGATAGGCATTTTCCTGGGAGCAAGCCAGAGTGCGGGTGTCAGCCCAGAGCCTGTGCAAGCAGACCTCGGGTGTGTCTGAGGGTCTCTTCGAAACCTGTCTGTGCATTTGTTTGTCTCACGAGTGGGGAGAACAGAGCTGCTGGCTTCTGACAGAGCCACAATGTGTTTTCAGTGTTCTTTCGGTGTGACACTGTAGGTCTCTTATATGGCTTGCTCAGGCTCTGTGTCATGCCTATCTCTAGAACATTCTCTGGGAGTGGACGAACAGGGTAGATGCTTAAAGCAGCAGGGGATACCCTGCAGGAGGCTGCTCTGTGGAATCTTCCTCCTGGAAACTGCCACTGCTCAGGGTACTGGGCAGGGTGCTGTCTTCCCACCCCATCTGTGATGCAGGGAGTCCACTGGACCTCTAAGACACATTGTGTCCAGTCAGGTCCTGCTTCTTAGCCTCTCGGGCTGGAGAATTAGGGGCTGGATGGGGGAGGGGGGGCAATTAGTGGATGATACCTGACAGGTTGAAGCTGGTGGCCTCAAGGCTAGCTGGATGAGGGAAGCTGAAGGGTTTGAGCGATGCCAAGAGGCCATGGGTACAAGGGACTGGAAGGTATGAGTCTTAGCGATCCAGAATGAGCTGGGCACAGAGGGAAAGAGTCTGAGGATACTGTCTTCGAGTACTGGAAGCTGTATGCTCCATTCTGTCACAGATCTTTGCAGGCTTTCAGCCTCTCCGTATCCCTTGGTGTATTGTTGTGTGTGGACCATAGGTGTGCATGCAGAGGTCAGAGGGCGGCTTTGTGAAGTTGGTTCTTTCCTGCAAGGAAGGGATTGAACTCAGGCTGCCAGGCCTGAGTTTACAGGCTGAGCCCCTTGCCCGTTAGTCCCCCTCCCCCACGGTCCTCTCCCTAGCTCTCAGCTCTTGCTCTCCCCCCTTCTTTCATCCCCTATTTCTATTCTTTTCCAAGCTCCGGTCTCCTCTTTCCTCTTTCGTATGCTTGTCTTGCCTGCTCATGACTGAGCAGCTGGGCACATACTACACCTTTACATCTTTGGGGTAGTCTGACCTGCACAGGAGGTACTCTGCCACCAAAGGTCAGATGGGAGTGGCTGGCCCCTCATTTTCTGCTCTGGGGGAGCCCAAAGTCCTTTAAGGTACAACTTCCTGAAAAGCTTAAGTTTCCACTTTGCCTTTAGCCAGCCTGACCTGGCTCTCGTTCCCCACCTTTTCATTATCTCTTTGCTAGAGTTGAGCCAAATACGGGGCCTGAATACGGGCCTGGATCTTTCTCCTTGACCCTCCCACTCCAAGGTCACTGTAATGGTGGAGGTGTCCTGAGTCTTCTGCCTCAGCAGGAGGGGTTCACTGTGGAAAACACTGTCCAGCAGCTTTTAAGACTTTACTTTCAAGGCTCTACTGGCTCTTCCTCTCCCTTCTGCCCTCCCCTCCCCTCTGGCTCCAGCCTTCCCAACTGGATTCCTCTCGACACAGACTGGCTCCAGTAGACCCAAGGCATGAGCTAGGCTGCAAGTCTCCCCCAAGAGGACCCACCAACAGCAGGAAGAGCCTGAGGCACAGATTGAGGTCCTCTAGGGACCCAGAAGTCCAGGTCCTCCTGGGCTTGGCCTGAGGCTTGTTTGCCTCTATTTGCACAGAGGCCTTCTCTCTCTCTCTCTTTCTCTCTCTCCCCTCTTGTCAGCTCCAGTGGGACCTGGCATAGTTCCGCCCTGCGGGTTGGAGTCCTATCTCAAACAAACTGCCTTTCTTGGGAGACAAGCACCGGAGAACGGACCAATCACCTTTTCCAGCGGCCACGTTGGTCTCTGAGATCTTAATCTCTGCTGGCCAGCTATGCTGGAAAAAGCTTCTAGGGGAAACTAGATCTTTCTGAGCAAAGCTTGGCCTGCTCTTCCATCTACTTCCCCATGCCAAAGGTGATGGTGGTCAGCCCACAGCCGTTCAGAGCTCAAATAACCTGTGAGTCCTCCTCTCAGTTCCCTCTGCCTGTGGGGAGCACCCGGCTGGGCCCTGAGCACAGGGGGAGTCAGGATTTACCAGCTGCCCTTTGCCTGGAGGAGGGTGTGGGGGGAAGAGGGAAAAAGCTTGTAGTCCCACACTGGCAGCAGCTGTCCATGCAGGTTGGTCACTGAGTGATCTTGACCATGTCTTCTGATGGTCTAGGGCCTTACAGTAGGTGTCTAATCCCATGTCAGCCGTGCTGCTATGGCCCAGAGCCAAGACACTTGCTAACCAAAGGCTGTGGGCAAGAATTCCAGGAGCCATTCAATTACTCATTGTCTAGCTGGGCACGTGGCCTAGGTGGTAGAGAGATTGCTTGATATACAAGCAAGCTCTGGGTTTGACCCCCAGCACCACATAAACTAGGGGTGCTGGTACACTCCTGTAATCCCAGCACTTGGGAGGCAGGAGGATCAGGAGTTCAAGGTTATCCTCTGCCACATAGCAATTCTAAGGCCAACTGGGATACATGACACCCATCCCACAATAAAACCACTAGTTCCAGCAATAAACCAGGACTCGTTGCTAATAGTCCTAACTCACTATGTATGTGACCTCAGACACTCTTCCTAGGGGGCTTGTTTCCACTTTGAGGGGGGCTCCTGTATCATGCCTGGGCTGCTCTTGAACTCATGGCTGCATTATCTTTATATACATCCAGTACGCTAATTTGCTAGTTTTTAACGAGACAGTTTATAGCGCAGGCTGGGCTTAAACTTGTGGTGATTCTCCTGCCTCTCAGCCTCCTAAATGCCAGGATTATCAGTGTGAACTATCCCACACCCACTTTCAAGTCAGTGACCCCAGCCTCCCCAGGAGTTGGGACAACAGGTACACACTGGTACCTCAGTTTGGTATGACTTTTCTGTTGACTTTACCAAGGTTATAACATAGATAGAAAAATACACTCATTTGAAGCACACAACTCAATGGGTTTTGCTAAATGTGTGTCTGATAGTTTGGTCTCCCCAGAAAGTTTCCCCATACCCCTGTCAGTCAGCATCCCCCACCTCCCTCCCATCTGCTTTCCGCCCTGTTGTGGGGGAGCTCTGCTAACTAGGGGTGCAGCTAAGTTCTTCTGTGCCCGACTTCTCCTTCTGGGTAGTGTTCATGACACTTGGGACAGAGTGTCAGCCTTTCGGAGCTTGTGTTTGCAGTCTCTGCTCATGGGTAGACCCTCAGTGTGGACCGTCGGGCTGTTTCTGGCTCACCTTTCATCTTTTGGCCGCTATGGATAAAGGTTTTGTTCATCTCTGTGTGTGGATTTTGGGATGACTGTTGTTCTCTGAGGTACACTGCCAGTGACAGCGAATGCTCAGATGTATGCTGCATACTCGTCTAATTTTATTTTATTTATTGTGTATGTGCATGTACACATAAGTGCAGGTGTGCCTTGGTGTGCATGTGGAGGTCAGTAGAACAGCCTGTGGGAGTCTGTTCTCTCCTCTTGGCATGTGGATTCTGGGGACAGAACTCAGATCATCAGGCTTTGTGTGGGGCCTTGATGCCCTCAGCCACTAGCCTTGTGACTCATGTTTTAAAGAGACAGTAGGACTGTTTGCCACAACCCTGTGCCCCTTTGCATTCTCAGAGGCGATAAGCACTTCTGTTGTCCCAGGCCCTCATCAGCACTTCATACTGTCTGTCTGTCCTTCTTCATCCTCCAGAGTCCAACCCCTGGAGTCCCACGTCCTCCATGGCTTCTCATCTCTCTTACCTCTTTCTCAGATCAGCTTCTCAGGCCTGGCTTTGGCTTTGGCTTAGTGCCAGGCCTTCAAGATGTAGGAATTCCGGGACCAACTTGACTTTGACGCCTGGCCCGAGAGAGCAATTCAAATGGAGCCTTTAATTCACCCAAGCAGAGAGACCAGGCCTTCTAGAATCTCTTGGCTGCCTCTCCAGGGCCAGGACCCCCACTTGTCTTTAGTTCATGGTTAGTTTCTTTCTTAAGATTTATTGCTATTATGTGCATGGATATTGTGTGTGGGTGTGGGTGTGGGTGTGGATGGAGGCCAGAGGAAATCTTTTGTGGAGTTGGTTTTCTCCTTCTACCTGTGTGGTGCCAGAGAGCAAACACAGGTTGTCAGGTTTGTGCCACAGACACTTCACCCTCTGAGCCATTTTGCTGGCCCAGTTAACAAAAATTTGAGAGTTCTGTTTTGGAAAGAGAGCATACAGTTAAAAACAAACAAACAAACAAACAAAATCCAAGAAAGTTTGGCTCAGAAGTATTTGCTTCCTGTTTACTCTGTCTATGTCCCAATGCCAACATCTCAGAGGCCCTTCATGACTGCCAGGAGCAAAGCGAGGCCTGGTGAGGCCTGGGTTTAAACAGTTTAAAAACACTCTTTATATTTCACTTACTGTTAGTCAGGACATGGAAGGCCACACCAGGGCATGCACATGGAGGCCATCTTGGGAGTTGCTTTGTGTCTTCCTTCCCAACACGTTGGCCCAGGGGATTGAATGCCAGTTGTTAGGCTTAGCATAAGTGTCTTTATCCTCTGAGCTCTCTCAGGAGTCCAGTTGTACAATCTTTGAGCATCTCTCTTTAGAAAAAGAGTAAACAGTAAGGACTACAATGTTTGATCTGGAGTGGCCACAGGGAGGGGCCAAGCTAGCAAGTCACCCTGAAGCTGAGTCCTTAGGTGCTTTGGGTGAAGTTGCTTATTTCCATCCTGTCTTATGAAGCAGGGTCTCCAGAGTGGCCCTGCTCTCGATTCTTTATCTTCACTGGGTAACACTCATATTCTGTTTGTCCCCCACCTCTCTGCTGAGTTATACTCTGTGGGGGCAAAGGCCCAAGGACCACTGCTGTCCTTCTGGTTCTCAGAACAGCCATGCTGAGCACTTGATACACACTGACCAAAGAGGTCATCCGAGTTTCCCCAGCTCTGCTGGCTTGCTCTCTGTGGATGATGAAGTTGTCAGAGGAAAGGAATCTATAAGAGAACTATTAAGTCCATGCATGTGGTCCACAGTGAGACAAAGTCACAGTGAGGGAAGTGGGGGACTTTGGAAGACAGATGCTGGTACCTACTGAGTGCCATGGACCAGGCACTTTTCAGCACGTTCTTGTCTTGGGAGCAGAGTCTTGCTATGACTTCATTCTAGTCCTGTATGACAATGCTTTGGCCTCCAGAGTATTGGGATTACAGCCATGTGTCACCAAGCTAAACCAGACATGGTCATCTTTGAGACTCCCCCAGCAGCCTTCCAGGTGAGGTATCCCCCTTTTGTAGGACATGAAATGGTGGTGAGGTGAATTTGAGTCACATCATTGCAAAGTGGGCAACAGGGCTCTGCACTCACGTTACCAGTTTTTCTTGCTTCATGGTGCCCTGTTGTAATAATTATTTAAAAACGGCCACCTGTCAATCTGACTGTCTAGGCTGCAGCGTCTCTGCCTAGATCAGACGCCATGTTCCAAGGCCATGAGACCACTTGTGTGCTGCAGCTAGAAACAGCCAGCCAGAAATACCAGCCCTGCCACCCACAAGACAACAGCGTGGGAGATGGCTCTGCCAATCTTCCACACTGTCTCTACAAGACTGGGCATTGCCCAGACCATCCCACCATCCATGCTGGCCCAGTAGGAAGATGAGACCCTAATGCTTAAATTAGCCAAAGGCTTTATATATTTGGTAATGATCAATAACGAGATGCCCATACAATCAGAAGTGTAACCCAATATCCAACCTAGATATACCAACTACCTTTGACTGCTACAGACAAGCGAACATCAGCCTCCATGTCCCCCTCTCTTGTTCTCTGTCTGTCTCCTAGCTCCTCCTCTTCCTTCTCCTCTCTTTACTCCTCCTCTTTCTCTCCTTACTCCTCCCACCTTAACTCCTCCCACAGTGCCCTAGTGAGGTTCCTCTGTGTGCTCAGCACCCCTCCCTCAAAGCTCCATTCTACACTTATCTATTATCTATCTATCTGCCTCTCAAGACAGGGTTTCTTTTTGTAGCCTTGGCTGTCCTGGAACTTGCTCTATAGACTAGGCTGGTCTCGAACTTACAGAGATCCACCTGCCTCTGCCTCCTGAGTGCTGGTATTAAAGGTATGTATTTGTGTGTGTCTTAGTATGTGCATATGAATACATGTGCCTAAGGAGGCCAGAAGAGGGCGGTGCCATATCCCCTGGAGCTGGAGTTACAGATGGTTGTGAGCTGTCCAATGTAGGTCAACCTTCCCCTTTTTTCTTTTTCTTTTTTAATCAATAGAAAAACAAATATTAATGAAAGAGGCTGTCTTAAAATACACACACACACACACACACACACACACACACACACAGTGGAGTGGGGATGTGGTTCAGTTAATAGAGGTTTGTTTAGTATGAACAAAACCCTGGATTTCATTCCCAGCACTGTATTAATGGGACGTGGGAGAGCATGCCTATAATCCTAGCACTTGGGAGGTAGAAGCAGAAGGATCATAGGTTCAAGGTTATCCTTGACTAGATAGCAAGTCCAAGGCCAGCCTGGGTGACTAGAGATCCTATCTCAAACAAACAAACAAACAAACAAACAAACACAACTAAAGAGAGAATGATATAACATGTCCATGATTCACTCAACCTCCTCTGCCTCCCCACTCTTCCCAGGCTGGGGGCTTGAACATGGCACCTCTCACATGTTAGGCTCAGCACTCCTCCACTGAGCTACACACTCCTGGAACCCTCAGTCGTGTGCCATTCTTGAAGAAATGGATTCTTGATGGGTTGAATAAATTCAATATTTTATAAAACACTGACTACAGTTCATTGAATGCCTATTGTTGTTTTTCCCTCATAAAGGAAGTACAGATAGATTTTAAAATATTTACCGTGAGGGAGTAGCTGCTGAGGGCAGTTATTATGTATGAGTAGAACTCAAAAGTGTCTGGCCGAGAATTCAGATTCTTAGGCTGTACAGAAGTTGGCAGGGGAGACAGCCGAGAGCCTGTCTCTTCTGGACCCTATCACTCTGTGGCTCTCTTATTTGCAGACAGACAAAGCCCGTTTATAACTTTTGGAGTCTGGCTTCCAGCATGGTGGCAGGGATTCAGGAATGTTCGATGGGAGTCACTTAGGGAACAAGGCCTGATTGTCTTTCCTCCTGACTCTCAGGACACGCTCTGAAGGAATGTCCTCAAACCCATATTGCCTGCAACCTCCCTCATGGTGGTTACTACACTCAGGGGGAAAATGCTGGAACCCAGGGGTCAGGAGATGTGGGTTTGTGCTCCCGACCAAAGCTGTGCACTTTCCAGAAAGTTACTTCCCCTTCCTGCCTCCCTTGCTCTCTGTGGACGCTTCCAACCCTGGGTGGCTGTGGTCACTGGCCAAGAGTAAGGAAGGAGTGTCTTACACATCACACCATCTCTGTTTGCAAAGCCTTGGTGTGCGAGAGTGTGTGGATGCTTTTTATAAAGGTCAATGGCTTCCTCTAAGTTCACGGGATGCTGAGTGTTCCACCAGTGTGGATGCTGTCACCAGGGGATGCCTCAGACCTGCTGATGATCCTGGACCTCTAAGATGAAGCCCCCCTCACTTATGCACAGATTCCAGCGGAGCCCTGAGGGTCCCCAAGCTCTTGAGGTACAGATGAGGCCCAGAGTTGAATCAGCCCTTTGCTTTCTTTTACATCCAAGATCCACCTGTGTGGGGGACTCTCCCAAGCACTGAGAGAAGCCTGTGAACATGGCTGAGAATCCTGCTGGGATCTCTCCCTCTGGCCGGACACTCTCAACTTTCCCTTCTCCCATTGACGTCTCCTGTTTTGTTTGTTTTTTGGATGTACTTCCCTTCCCTGCTTTGGATGTCAAATTCCTTCCCCTCCTATTTCACAGCACAGTTCAGCTGTGGCAGCCGGCAAGTACACATATCAAACCCTGCCAGGAGGGGCTGGGGAGGCATCTCGGTGGCTAAAAGCACTGGTTGTTGTTCTAGAGGGCCTGGATTCAGCTCCCAGCACACACATGGCTGCTCGTGACAATCCTTCAGTTTCAGGGGATTCAAAGCCCTCTTTTGGACTCTGGCCAGGCACTAGGTGTTCATGGGGTTCGCAGATATATATACAGGCAAAACACCTACGTACATAAAATAATAAAAAAAAAATTAAGAACATCTTTTGGGAGCTCCCCAGGCAAAAAGACTCCAGAGAGAGGGATCGTGCTACATGAAGGGATTGCCACGGGCCAAGAGAAGGCTCAGTGGGTAGGTGCCCTTACTGAAAAACCTTGGGGACCTCAGTTTGACTCCTAGAATCACATGAAGTGGAAGGAGAGCCTGACTTCACAAGTGTGGTCTGATCTCCAGACTCTGTGATACCTGAGCCCATGACACCTGTGCTCTTTCCCCATCACATTCGTAGGAGAGCAGGGGACACAAATAATAAATCTCATATGTAAAGAAAAAAAAAAAGTCCTCAGAAAGATTAAAAGCTGGCCTAGGGTGAAGGCTTAGTTGATAAGGCACTTGCTATGTAGGCCTGAGCACCTGAATTCAGATGTCCAGAACCCACATAAAGCCAGCTGTGGACAGTGTGCATCTGTAATCTCAATGACCCCACCGTGAAATGGGAGGGAGAAACAGGAGACTCTCTAGAAGATCACAGGCCAGCTAGCCTGGAGCATGGAGCAGTAAGAATTTTTGTAGACCGTGTCTCAAAAACGGTGGAGGGCAGGGTCCAATACCGAAGGCTGTTCTCTGATCTCCACATGCTCACTGCAGGATGTGTAGGCTGGATGCAGACATAAACACACACACACACACACACACACAGAGAGAGAGAGAGAGAGAGAGAGAGAGAGAGAGAGAGAGAGAGAGAGAGAGAGAGAGAGAGAGAGACTCCTGCAGCCTTGTGGGAGTTCAGGGGTGAGGCTCCTGCTTCTGACCCCTCACCTCATAAGCTGGTTTTGTGCTATCTTTTGGGCAGACCCACCCTGTGAGAACATTCTAGACCATTCAACACAGGACTTCCCCTCTCTGGCTGCTGTCCAACCTCACTCTCCATTACCCCTTCTTCTTCTATGATGGCATCTTCCCTGGGTCCTCCTCTGGGGACCTTTGGCTGTCTGCCTGCATGGCAACTGGGAGGAGCTAGGAGCTTGGCTTTGGGCATTCACCCATTGGGAGTTGTGGCCAGCTTTCTGCCACTGGAGCTGACACGGTGAATTTTCCCACCTTAGTGGAATGTCTTCAAAGATGGTCCCAGCGGCTAGACCTGGCAGAGATGGAGAGGAGAGAAGCCGGGAAGCAACCCCAGAAAGCGATGCCAGTGGGCAAGCAGTGCTGTTCCCCTTCAGTCTGGAGCTCTCCATGGTGTACTGGCATACAGGACAAGCCAGAGGGGTGACCGATGTCATATAGGGGTGGCTGTCAGCTCTGGGCAGGAAGTGGCTTGTCTTGATTGAGGCATAGGGGAGAAGCTGGTGTTGTGCCCTGAGATGTGACTGAATGAATGACAGGAGAAAGCAAAGGAGTGGAGGGAGGGAAGGGATGCATGCTGGGACCCCACACTCGAGCCTTGGAAGGTAGGAGGCAGGAGGATGCTAGTCAGGATGACCCACCTTAACAGGGGCACGAGGCTGATGAGGTAGAGAAGAGAGATGGTGGAGATAGGGTGTCACAAACCCAGGCAGGAAGAGGAGCAGATGGCCTGTCTAGTAGGCCACAAAGAGTCACTTAAGGTTTGTCAGGGTGGTAGGTGAGGTTACAGTTAGCTCTTTTCAGTACTCTGGGCTTTGTCAAATAGGCCATAGGGGATCATAGGAAGGTCCTGAGCAGAAGAGGGCAATGGTCGCCACACTGTGAGCTCGAGACCAAGTTTGGATGCACGAGACTCTATCTGGAAACAAAACACAAGCAAACAAGGCCACACAAAGCTCCCACTAACACAGGGACCAATGAGATGGCTCAGCGGGTAAGGGGACTTGCTGCCAAGCCTGTTGACCTGCTTTCTATTCCAGGATCCACACAGCGGAAGGAAAGACCTGACCCTCACAAGTTAGGTCCTCTGACCTCCACATGCACATTATGGCATGCACGTGCAGTCCCCAAATAAATAATGTAAAACAAAACAAACCCCAACAAAACTGCCCAATAACACAGAACAAAGCAAAAGGCAACAAAAACCTTGAAGTATTTTTTTTTCTTTCTTATGTCTTTAATTTCTCTGGAGCGTGTGTATTGCATGTGTATACGTGTTTGTGAGTATGTGGGGTTTTGGTGTGTGTGTGTTAGCATGTATGTGTGTTTATGGATATGTGTATGTGTATATGCATATGTGTATGAGTTTATGGATGTGTTTATGTGTATATGTGCATGTGAGTGTGTGTGGATATATGTATGTATTTATGTGCATGTGTGTGTACATGCATGTATATATGCATGCATGTGTGAGAGTTTATGGATATGTGTATGTGTCACATGTGTGTGTTAATGTGCATGTTGTGAGTGTGTGTGTATGGATGTGGGTATATATATATATATATATATATGCATGTGTGAGTGTGTGTGTTTATGGATGTGTGTGTGTATATGTGCATGTTTGAGTGTGTGTTAATGGATGTGTGTGTATATATGTGCATGTTTGAGTGTGTGTGTTTATGGATATGTGTGTGCATATATGTATGTGCATGTGTGAGTGTGTGTTTATGGATATGTGTGTGTATATATGTGCATGTGTGAGTGTGTGTACATGCATGTATATATGCATGTGTGTGTAAGAGTTTGTGGATATGTGTATGTGTCACATGTGCATATGAGTGTGTGTGTATGGATGTATGTATATATATATATATATATGCATGTGTGAGTGTATGTGTGTTTATGGATATGTGTATATGTGCATGTTTGAGTGTGTGTTAATGGATGGTGTGTATATATGTGCATGTTTGAGTGTGTGTGTGTTTATGGATGTGTGTGCATATATGTGCATGTGTGAGTGTGTGTGTATGGATGTGTGTGTATGTGCATGTGTGAGTGTGTGTGTTTATGGATATGTGTGTGTATATATGTGCATGTATGTGTGTGTGTATGAATGTGCCTATGTATATATGTGCATGTGTGAGTGTGTGTGTATGGATGTGTGTGTATATGTGCCTGTGTGAGTGTGTGTGTTTATGAATGTGTGTGTGCGTATATGTGCATGTGTGAGAGTGTGTGTATGGATGTGCCTATGTATATATGTGCATGTGTGTATTAATGGATGTGTGTGTGTATATGTGCATGTGTGAGTGTGTGTGTTTATGGATGTGTGTATATATGTGCATGTGTGAGTGTATGTGTGTTTATGGATTTGTGTGTATATATGTGCATGGGTGAGTGTGTGTGTATGAATGTGGGCAGTGACGCAGAGCAGAGGGAACCAATTATAATTCTTTCTCTCCCTGCTCCTTCAAGGAAACTCACTTTTAATTTCCTCTGTGATTATCTTGTGTCTTACCAAACAGACTGGTGGTGGCTTCCCCTTGATTCCTCCTCGTGGTCAATCTCCCGCGTGTCCTGTCCACAGCCCCTTTCATTTCTCCTGTTTTATATTTAGCCCGGATTGTTGAGAAAATGAGCAAGTCAGCAGCCACACTAGTCACGTGTTTTGGGCCAGACTTCAGTGTTGTGTCAATGTCCTTGTCTCTGGGACTGTGGTGCTCCTTAGAGCAGGAGCGAGGTCGCCTGAGAATGAGCACACTAGGTATTCATACTGAGGCCTGGAAACTGACCCCTTACCACAGAGACTGTGAAGCCCAGCTCCCTTTTCTGTTTTGCGTTGTCCAGATGCAGTGTGAGTGAAAGGGTCTCTCGTCCATGAGCAAATATCTACTGAGCCCCTGCTGTGGGTCAGGTCTGTGATTGCCGATGGGGCTTCTTCAGTGAACAAAAGGGCTCCTACATATGTCCCTGCTCTCAGTCCCCTGCGCTCTCTCTCTCTCTCTCTCTCTCTCTCTCTCCCTCCCTCCCTCCCTCCCTCCACACACATGTATGTATGTGAATACAAGAGTCTACCTGGTACTGATCATCATTTCTTAGAAATCATTCGCCTTGTTTGTTTGCTTTCTTTCTTTCTTTCTTTCTTTCTTTCTTTCTTTCTTTCTTTCTTTCTTTCTTTCTTTCTTTCCTTTTTCCCAGAGACAGGGTTTCTCTGTGTAGCCCTGGCTGTCCTGGAACTCACTCTGTAGACCAGGCTGGCCTCGAACTCAGAAATCCACCTGCCTCTGCCTCCCAAGGGCTGGGATTAAAGTACCACTGCCTGGCCACTCACCTTGTTTTATGAGGCAGAGTCTATCACTGAGCCCTGAGGTTTATTGATTAGGCTAGGATGCCGGGTCAGAGAGTCGCCAGGACCCACCCGACTCTGCCTCCTCGGAGTCTGGATTACTACGTGAGCATGCCACCGTAAGGCAAGCACTTTCCAGACCCCGCATCCTCTCCAGCGTGGAGCCCTTTGGCAACATCTTAAAGGGAGGTTCTGTGGCTCCTCTCCCCACCTGATCAGCTTTCCTTGTTGCCTGTTGCTGAGCAGAATGCAACCTGGGAGGAGCATGGCAGCCATTAACCACAGGTTGGGAGAGGGGAGGGAGCTAGGATGAAGGGCTGGGAGACCAGGAGGGAGTACAAGGCCCCTGGCAGGGTGCACAGCCCCTATAGTGAGAAAAAAAATTTGAGGCAGAAAAGGCCTTTGAGATAATTGAACTGGTGGCTTTCATGTTCACCATGCAGACACTGGGCTGAGGGCCAGCTCTGCTAGTGAGGGCGTGAACCCTGCCCTGCCCCAGCACACAGGGTGTCATTCGCTCAAGTCCCGTCCTGTCTCATCTTTCTTTGTTCACAGATCTCAATTATGCGTATCATCCAGGCAAAGGAGAGAGCTTCCAGCAGAAAGGTCAGCCATATGGCGCCTCGGTCCAATGAGGACCTGATTGCCCTGCTGCTCGAGCCAAAATCTCCCCGGGTCTCTGGGCTCAGCAGGAGGTGGGGTGCAGAAGAATTTTTCTACCTGGGCTCCCGGTGTCACCTGGCTCTCTGCACAACAATTATAGTCACATGCTCAGCCCTGGAGGGTAAAGGGGGTGGCCATTGCCTCGGGGAGTACAGGTTTCACCTGAGCTGGTTCAGAGGCAAGATGGTCCCTTGATGAACTCTCTGCACCACAGAGGGCTATTTTTGAGAGCGGGCTCCTGGGATGCAGACAGGCTTGCTGACTTTTGAGTCTGGCATTCAAGAGTCTCCGCAGCTTTCAGACTGTCACCTTCCAAGCCCACTGCCCTAGTTCTGCCTGTCATCGTCCTTTTGTTCTGCCTGGCTTTGTCATCTGCACCACCTCATTTCCTCTGAAACAGGTTAGGCAAGGACTCAACTAATACAATCCGGGAAGCGGCTTCCGACAGCAGTACGTCGGTTTCTGACGACTGTGACTGTGCAGTACTATGACGACCACTGTTGCCTGAATCAGACATGGGGTTCTGGGAGCTGGAAGGCTGGAAGTCCAAGGTCAAGGCATCTATAGAGCTGTGTTTTCTACAAAGGCTGCTGGGAAGAACGGGTTGCATCCCTTTCTCCTGGTGGCATTTGGTGTCTCTGGCCTTGAAGCTTCTACTTCTGCTGTCTCCTGGCTGTTTCTTCTCTGGGATGACTGTCGTAGGAGTCTCCTCTCTCTCTAAGAACACTGTGGGGTGGGAGAGATGGCTCAGAAGTTAGAGCACATGCTAGTCTTCTAGAGGGCCTAGGTTTGGTTCCCGGCATCTATATCTAGTGTCTCACAAAAACCTGAAACTCACAGGTACCCACACTCATATGCACATGCACAAATACAGAGATACCTGATATAATTAAAAACGAGATAAATCTCTCTCTCTCTATATATATATGTATATATATATATATATATATATATATATATATATATATGAAAGAATAGGCATATTGGATTAAGGAATACACACACACACACACACACACACACACACACACACAGTAGGCATATTTGAATTAAGGACTCACTCCATTCAAGTACAACCTCATCTTTTTTTCTGACCCTAGGCTGGGCTCACACTGGTGACCCTCCTGCCTCAGCTCCCTGTGAGATGGGATTATAAGTGGTGGTTTGAGGCCTATAAGAAAGCAGGCTGACCAAGCCATGAGGAGCAAGGCAGTAAGCAGCACCCCTCCATCACCTCTGCATCAGCTCCTGCCTCCACGTTCTGCCCTGCTTGAGTTCCTGTCCTGACATCCTTTGATGGTGAACACTGATGTGGAAGTGTAAGCAAAAAACAAACAAAACAAAACAAAAACCAAAAAACCCCTCCAAAAAAAAAAAAAAAAAACCCAAAACCAAAAACAAAAACAAAAAAAACCCAAAAACAAACAAACAAAAACAAAAAAAAAACCTCCTTTCCTCCCCAAGCTGCTTTGGTCATGGTGGTGTTTCATCACAGCAACAGTGACCCTGATAAAGAAAGTAAGGGTGATGGCACAGCACTTAGGTGGATGTCAGAGAATCACTTACAGGAGTCTGTTTTCCCCTTCCATCATGTGGCCCAGTGATCAAACTCAGGTCATTGGGCTTGGCAGCAAGTGCCTTCACCCACTGAACCATCTCACTGGCCCCAACAAATGCCTCTTAAACTGAATGGCTCTCCAGGAGAACATGAACATTATTTAAAGATAATGGATTTGGTTTCTCATGTTTCCAATGTTGACTGAATTATTTATGTTTCTCCACTTAAAAAAAAATCACTTCAGATCTTTGCATTTGAAACACATGTATGATTCTGTAGGCCAAGAGACGAGCTCAGAAGAGACACAGTGGCTGGTTGGGTTCTCAGGTGGTAGATCGTTAAGATGCCTCCCTGAGAGGTCATCTCTGAAGATGCAAGTAGAACATGGGTGTCATCTTCCATGACAGGGTTCACATAGCTTTCAAGTTAGCACCTGTCATTGGCAGGCAACCTTGGTTACCTCCAACCTAAGCACCCTCCAGGCTGTTGGGGTGTGCCCATGACATGACAGCCAGCTGCTCCTGTGAACGTCTAAAAGAGAGTAAGCTGAAAGAAGTGCTGTCCTTCACGACCTGGTATTAGCTTACACACTGTCAGTTACTCCATTCTATTTGTCAGAGGCCTGTCACTGAGCCTGGTGCACAGTGAGGGGGGAGAGGAATCAGGCTCCACCTTTTTGAAGAAGTAATAACAAACCACCACAAGGGTATGAGTGTGGGTCAGTAGTACAGCATTGGTCTGCCATGCAGAAGGCTCTGAGTCCATCCCTAGTATTGAAAGCACAAAGCAGCAAAGGCTAGCATTCTGGGACGCACTTTCTGTATGCGTGGTACAAAGTTGCCTTTCTGTTGCCATGATAAAACACCATGACCAAAAGCAACTAGAGGAAGAGAGTTTATTTTGGCTTATGGTTCCACGGTGATGGGCAGAGCCATGGCAACAAGCAGTGGGTGGGGGGGGGGGGGGACACAGGAACAGGAAGTTGGGTGCTCACATTTTGAGTCACAAGCTGGAAGCAGAAAGTAAGAAACAGGAAGTAGGCAAGACACATCTCTTAAATCTCCCCAAACAGTGCCACCAACTGGAGACCAAGTGTTCAAATGCCCAAGACTATGAGGGGCGAATCTCATTTAAACCGTCATACGGTGTGATGGTGATTGTTCTCATTTCCCACGATACCTGGGAAATGGGTTCTAGTCTCCACCCCCACCCCTGTGTGTTGTTCACTTCTTCAGGACCCTATGTAGCTCAGACTGGGCTCAGTATGTATCCAAGAATAACCTTGGACTTTTAGACTGCCTTCCTCTACCTCATTCATGGGTTTGAAGCTGTGCAGTACCATATCTGCTTCTGTGTAGTGTTGGGAATCGAGCCCAAATTGTCATTCCTGCCAGGCAAACACTTCCAACTGAGCAACACACCCAACTCTCCTGCTGGCTTCCTAAATGTCCCTCACATATCTTCTGATTTATGTCTGGGGAAGGCGTGGATCAGTTGAGCCTGGCCTAGCCTCTAGCCTTGTCTAGGGGAAGGCCTCCCTTGGAACTCTACTCTGCATATGAGCAGACTGAAGGGCTTGGGACCGTTACCTTCTGAGAGGATAGGAAAAAAGTGACCCTTAATTCTTCTTTAATAACATGTGTCAGTGGGTAATGTTTTCAGGATGTCAGTGTGTCTGCGGCTTGGGGCAGCAGGTTGCTATCATTTTTGAGCAATAAACAAAAGACTGCTTTTAATTACTTCTGTGAAATTGCCTGACCCATGCATGATTAAATATTCATTATGTAGAACAAGGAGTTTTCTTTGTATATAGATCCATATTAAATTTAGCTGGCAACCCGCTGACTGAACAGCACAAATAAATTTCTGGTAACGGGCTATGGTTTGTCCTGACTGTTCATTGCTTTCTCTCTCTCTCTCTCTCCCTCTCTCCCTCTTTCTCTCTCTCTCTCTCTCTCTCTCTCTCTCTCTCTCTCTCTCTCTCTCTCCCCATCCTTGTTTCTGTTTTGACTTAGCTATCTCTAGGTCTTTTATAAAATTACATTTATTTACTCTGTGTGTGTGTGTGTGTGTGTGTTCATGCACTACTAGACCATAGTGTGGATATGGAGGTCAGAAGACAACTCTAAAGTCTGTCCTCTCCTCTCCCATACAGGTTCCAGGGATCAGATTCAGGTCATCAGGCTTGGCAGCAAGTGTCTTTACCCATGCAGCCATCTCACTGGCCCTAGGTTATTTTGAACAAAAACAATATTTTATTAAATTTTTCACATGTATTTATTGTGTGTGTTGGGGAAGGCATGTTAGGGTCAGGGCAATTGGAAGTCTGTTCCCACCTTCTGTTGTGTGGTTTCTCGGGTTTGAACCCAGGCGGTCAGCCTTGATGGCAAGTACCTGTCTGAGGTCTTGCCAGCCAGTCACTTTTGGTGTTTTAGTTTTTGGAAATTGAGATGAAACAGAGCTCCTGTGATATATAGCCAAGTATCTTAACATGTATAACCCAGCGGCTCCCAGCACATTCCCAGTAATGTGCAATTCCACTTTCTGTGCAATTTTACACTCTTTATCCCAATAGAATGTTCCATCCCCGCCAGCCTTCCCCTACCAGATTCTGGCTGTCACTTCCCTGCTTTCTTTGGGTTTCCTGAGTATTTCTTTGAAGGAATTACATGTGGCCTCCTGTGTCTGGCTTATCTCACTCAGCATCCTGTTTTTGATGTTCATTTACCTTGTAGCATATGACAATATTTTCTTTTGTTTAGTTGAATACTACTCAATTGAATGGATGTATCAAAGTTTGTTTATCCACTCCTTGACTTAGGGACCTTAAAGTCGTTTGTAACATCTTTTTTTTTTTTTTTTTTTTTTTTTTTTTTTTTTTTTGGTTTTTCGAGACAGGGTTTCTCTGTGTAGTCCTGGCTGTCCTGGAACTAACTCTGTAGACCAGGCTGGCCTCGAACTCAGAAGAGCTCAGAAATCCACCTGCCTCTGCCTCCCAAGTGCTGGGATTAAAGGCGTGCGCCACCACCGCCCGGCTGTTTGTAACATCTTAACTAGTGAAAGTGTTGTCACGAGTAATCATTTAGCAGTTGCTACCTGGACATATGTTCTCATCTTTGGGGGTAAATACCCTTGCAGAGGGTCGTGTGATGGTTCTATATTTAACTTTCTGACAAACTGTTGTCTTGTAGTCATAACATTCCTGTCTACATAGAAGGGAGTGGTAGGGTTTAGGGGTGGTTCAAGAGGGTCCTCAACCAGCAAAGGGATGCAACTGAGGAAGGGAGTCAGGCTTCACTGAGCAACAGAGAGACCCAGGGCTAGTGGAAGGCTGAATTGGTCTTTCATTTCAGAGCAGAACAGGGCTGTTGCAAATGTCAGTGTGCCATTTGTTACTCTCCGAGTTCACCCCATGGTTGTTCATTTATGAGACCTTGCAATTAACGATATTAAATCAATATAGGATGCGAGTTTCTTCTGGCCCTTTCTTCTCTCATCCCATTTCCTCTACCTGGTTATTCATTGGTGAGCACCCAGCATCTGAGGCAGCTGGACCCGACCGGGCACACTACTTTATAGCTTAGCTAGGGATGTGGGGACAGTTGTTCTCTGGGCTTAGTCTCCTCTTCCCTGCAAAGTGAGATAGTTGTGAACGTGCTTTGTGGACCACACAGGAGTAATTCTGTAATAATCACAATTGTAACCAAGTTACTTGTTACTTTTTAAAAGGCGCAGAATGGAGGCTTCCTGGCTGTGGGAAATTCTGGGCCTGGACTGGATACTACAGAGCAGGGATGGATGCGACCTGCTGCTGTGAACTTCACTGCAGCCCAGACAGACTTCGGTGACTCCTGTCTACTTGCACTTCTGTCTAAAATGCCTTTGAGACCCTGGTGCCCGACATCCTTGTTTTACAGGTTTTACAGGGGAGAAAGCTAAGGTTCAGGGAAGGAGTTATCCAGACCAGGCAAAGACCTCTGGAGTCTTGGTTTTGTTTTTTGTTTTTTTGGTTTTTTTTTGTTTTTGTTTTTGTTTTTTTGTTTGGTTTTGTTTTTCCCCACAATTCTTTGGCTACTTAATGAGGACCAAAGGCCTGCAGGGGGCAGCACAAGGCCAGCGCTTCACTGGTGAGGACTAGCTCACTGCTTCTTGGGCTTTACTTGGAAACCAGAGCCTTCCCAGGCCTAGGGACTGGTGACTTCAGGGAGGAGCTGGGGATGGTGAGATGTTCTGTGGGATGGAGATGTAGGGAAAATGGGAGGATCTTAGACTTCACGGTCTCCTGGCCTCTGTAGACCAGCCAGCCTCTTTCCTCAGCCCCCTAGGCTCACCACTAAAATCTCCTTCTTCAAAGAGTGTGACCTAAATGAGATGGAATTTTTATGTCCCATTTGACAACACAGGAGGTAAGCTGCTGAGAGGCATGTGTGTCCCCAATTTACAGAAAGGTAAGCAGAGGCCAGCCAGTTCAAC
Organism: Arvicanthis niloticus; assembly: GCF_011762505.2. Classification (NCBI taxonomy): domain Eukaryota; kingdom Metazoa; phylum Chordata; class Mammalia; order Rodentia; family Muridae; genus Arvicanthis; species Arvicanthis niloticus. Next base: position 29,007,995 of record NC_133434.1, read on the forward strand.
TGACACTAAGTTCTGCAGAAAAGATGTGACATATTAGCTAAAGTCTACCTGAAGATGCCTGGCCATGTGGACAGGAATGTGGTTCAACCGGTAGAGTACTTGCTCAGCATGCATGAAGTCCTGGGTTCAATTCTCAGCGGTACATAATCAGGGGTGTGGTGAAACACTCCTCTGTAATCCCACCACTTGAAGGAAGGAAGCAAGGTAAACTTCGTTTGCTACCCATCTGAGCTGGGGGCCAGCAACGGAGATATGAGATCCTGGCTCAAAGTAAGTAAGTGGATAGCTGGGCAGTAGTGGCGCACGTCTTTAATCCCAGCCCTTGGGAGGCAGAGGCAGGCGGATTTCTGAGTTCGAGGCCAGCCTGGTCTACAGAGTGAGTTCCAGGACAGCCAGGGCTACAGGGCTACACAGAGAAACCCTATCTCGAAAAACCAAAATAAATAAATAAATGTAAGTAAGTGGATAAATAAATGAATGAATAAGATGCCTGCAAAGGAGAGGACCCTGGTTGCCATAGCACCCCATAGCCTGGAGAATTGATTAACCTGATGGTGACTGCCTCAAGGAGTCCAAGCTTTAGTGGCCAGATCTTGGTGTCTCTCTCAGGCCAAAGACTCAGGTTCCAGGGAGAGGGGGTGGGGCTTCGGTGGAGTAAGGGTGGACCTCTTGGATCCCTCAGCGATGTGGAGACTCCAGTACAGATGTGGGGAATCCTTCAAGATCCTGCCATGAAACTCAGAGGCAGACTCCGGACTCCACAGCTTTTGCCCCTACAGAAAGTGCCCTCTGGTAGCTGCAGGCTCCTCCCAACTGGGGGAGGGGGGGGGGCTAGCCATCAGAGTGAAAGTACTATTTGCATTTTAATAAGAGACCAAAGGCCTCTAGGGCCTCAAGGGCTGATTATCACCTCTCCCCCAAATGGCAGAAAGCCAGGCGCTGTAGCGGATGGGATGGGACACCCAGGCTTGGGTGCCCATGCTGGTCCCTCAGAACGCCACATCACGGGACGTTCTTCCGGCTTCTGAAGTTCACCTGTTTGGATCCTGCGTTCCCCCAACTCCTTTCCGGGTCCCTCTCCAAGGACTTGGTAATATGTTGTCTAGACGCCGCCGCCGTTGTTTCCCCTCCATTAATCCATTTTAATTGGAAAGTTATCGTAATGCAAACTCTCTTTGGTATTATTTGCGGCTCCGTGTTATTAGAACTTCCCCAACTCGCTTTCCCACCAAATTAAACTAGCAATGGAAGCCGAGTGATCAGCTGCTCACATTAAATCAGGCGCAGGTCGTTAAGTGGGGCTGGGGACCTCTTCTTCAGTTGGGTGGGGCACTGTTGCCCTGGGCACGGATAGTGAGGCTCTGTCTCTAGGCTGGGGATTGGGCCTCTGGGCTCTGTTCTCTTGATGCAGCTCAGTTGGTAGAGTGATTGCCTAGCATGAACAAAGCCTTAGATACGATCCCCAGCACCACATAAACCAAGCATGGCAGCACTCGCCTGTAATTCCAGCACTGCAAGGTAGAGGCAAGAGGCCCAGGAGGTCAAGCCATCCTCACCTATATAGAAGACACAAAACATTAAAACCAGAGCTGGCTCTGTGTCCTGCTCCAACCCCTAGTCACACATTCCTGAGTCTGACCCTGGAGATCTGCTGGCAGATGTTCCCTGACGATGCATGTCACCAGATGCAGCTCTTAGCCTTTTTCTAAGCTAGCACAGTTGGAGGATACAGCACCCTGCAGAAAACTTCCAGAGAGCCTGGGGTTCTCCAGGGGGCACCCCGCTGCAGATATCTGGAGGATTGAGTCACTGGGGGCATTGGGCAAGGGGACCACATTTTCCCATCGGAGTTCTTGTTGTCTCTAGCCGCAGGCACATTTCGAATTATGTTTGTCCCCTAGGATGGTGGTGACACAGAGGCCAGCCTGGATGATCTGCTTTGGACAGCTAAAACTGCTGAGGCCATAGCTCCCGAAGGCGACCTGAGGGAAGGATGGAAGCTGGGGCTGAATTCCATACTATTACCTATGCTGAAGGCTGTTGTCCTTCTAGAAGCGGAGATGAGCTCTGAACTCCGGAAGGGGGTGGATGAAAGAAAACCCAGATTTAGGAGGTGCTAGCATTGGGTAGGTGTTAAGTATTGTTGCTGCTGCTGCTGCTACTGTTGCTGCTGCTGTGATAAAACCATGGCCAGAAGCAACATAGGAAGGAAAGGGCTTCTTGGAGCTTACTGGTTTATTTTCTTTATCTTGCTAAGCCTGCTTTCTTATCAGACCCAGGACCACTGCCCAGGGGTGGTGCCACCCACAATGGGCTGGACCCTCCCATATCAAACATCAATCAAGAAAATACCTCACAGATTTGCCTGTAGGTCAATCTGATGGAGGTAATTCATCAACTGAGAATCGCTCTTCCCAGGTATATTTAGGTTTGTGTTAGGTTGACAAAAATGGACTATGGTGTTAGGCACAGGCTCCAATCCATTCTGTCTCTAGTTGGGTCCCTGTACTTTTACTTCAAAATATTTCATTTATTTTTTTAAAGAGTGTGTGGGCTTGAGGGTATGAGACGGCTGGAGCTGTAGTTATACGTAGGTTGTAAATCATCTAGTGTGGGAACTGAACTCTGTGCAAGAGCTCTGTGTACTCTGAACTGCTGAGCTACCTGGCCAGTCTCCAGGTAGGGAGAAGGAGGAGAGGGATTTATGTGACACTTTCCTCTTATAGCATGCTCGGCCCACAGCACTTGCTGATAGACACTGTTGTTCTCCCTGGTTTGTAGATCAGGGATTTGAGGCACCACCCAGCACTGTCAGCCCCTAATGCTGTCCTGAAGACATCCCCAGGGCGCTGCCGGCTCAGTCTTTCATCTTGCAGAGAAAAACAGCCCAAAGAGAGAAGGGTCCTTTGGAGGTACATGGTGTCCTTAGCTGCACTAGGGCCAGGCCCCAGGTTCTGTCTCCTCCCAGGCCTTGCTGCTTCCCCCAAACAACAGTGCTTCTGGGCTGCAATGGCCACAGGGCTCATTACAGACGCTACAAATTGAAAGAAATAGCTGCTCAGTTACAAATTAATAACAGATTTATTTGTCATTAAGGCAGCACTATTTAATAAAATTAGTTCAGTGGAGCATAATTACTTTCATATAAAATTCCCCCTTAAAAATTACTTTGATAAATCCAAGCTTATTAGGCGGGTGTAGAGACTCTGGGGGTTGGGGGTGGCTCTGAGCTTTGGTTAGGTCCCTGCTGGGACACCCCTAGGTCAGGAGTCCAGCTCCTGATGCATCTGATTTACAGACTTGACCATTGGAAGGCCCTGTGGGTAGCAGGAAGCCTAGTTTCTACAGAGAGAAGTATAGAGAGTCTTGTACCCTGTGGCTACAGACTCAGACTCAGGTTCACCCTGGCTAGGCTGTCCCAGCCAGCCTCTGATGCAAACACTCTCAGAGCAGGGTTTTCAGTTCATTCCTTTGCTTAGAGATGTGTGTAGGTGTGTACATGCTTGTGTGTGTGTGTGTGTGTGCTTGTGTATGTTAACCCTCATGCCTTTGTTGCTAGAGTTCCACCTTAGTGTTTTTGAGATAGAGTCATTGAGCCTGGATCTCACCAGTTCAGCTAGGCTGATGTATTCCAAGGATCTTCTTGTCCCTGCCTCCCCAGGCCTGGGATTACAGGCAAGTAACACGATGGCTGACTTTTATTTATTTATTTATTTATTTATTTATTTATTTATTTATTTTTCCAGACAGGGTTTCTCTGTGTAGCACTGGCTGTTCTGGAACTCACTCTGTAGACCAGGCTGGCCTCGAACTCAGAAATCCGCCTGCCTCTGCCTCCCAAGTGCTGGGATTAAAGTCGTACGCCACCACTGCCCGGCAATGGCTGACTTTTAATTGTGTGGTTTCTGGGGATATAAACTCAGGACTTTGCATTTTGGGGAACAAGCACTTTGATGACTAAGCCACCTCCCAGCCCTTGCTTATTTGAGACATTTTTTCTGCGTGGCCCGGATGACTTTGACACCATAACCTTCCTGCTTCAGCTTCCCGAATGCTGGAATTACAGGCCTGCTCTACCCTGCTCAGCCCTCTAGGGTGCATCTTCGTCTCCTTGTTCAAGGTCCTGTAGCTCTCTCTAGCCTGTGGTAATTTGGTGAAAGCCATAACCAAACGGGAGGGAGGCAGTGTTAGGCAGATGATAGTCTCGAGGTAGCCTCAGACCGGCCACTTGATGTTCTTGCTTTCCAGTGACTTCCTCACACAGTGGGAGACGTTTCCTCTGAGGTAGCAATGACCCTTCTAGGCCATTGCAAGCACCACAGAAACTTTGCTCTGTAGTGTCTGACCAGGCCTGTGGCTTTCTGCCTCAGTCTTGGCTGTGCTGCTGGGACCTAGCCCTGGCTGAGACCTCCTTGCTTCTCACTGCTCAGTGACTGTGGTTTTAAGATCCATCTACTTTTCCTCTCCTGAATCAACCCTCCCTGGAGGTTCTGCAGCTATGAGGCAAACATGGAGGATGCATCCCCAACAGGGGTGGGTAGAATTATACCATAGGTGGCTTATTTATAAAAAGTTTCTTTTTTTTTCCCTTTTTATTTTTAAAAAATGGGTGTGTGTATGTGTGTGTGTGTGTATGCTCAAGGAGGTCAAAGGGCAGCTTCTGGGAGTTGGCACCAGTTTTCCTGCTACCCCCCCCCCTTTTTTTTTGTTTTTTTACAGCTCGATTCTGGCTTTGAGATGTTGCTTCTTCTCTCCACTCTTCTGTGCAAAGCCTTACTAGAAACGAAAGATGTCTGCATAGAGCGGAACCTCAGAGATCAGCAGGCCCAGGCTCCTCATTTGCAGATGGGAAAGCTGAGGTGGAGCTGGCCTACCCCAGGCCTGTTCTGTCTCTCTGCATCTCTAGGCTGGAGGCTGCCCTGCCCCCGGTTCCCAGCCTATGCTTGCCTGGGTTTCTACTTTTTTGGCCTTCTGGCTTCCCCAGCCTGTCTGTCATTTCCTAAACAGCATTCTGTTACTAGGCTCCTGGATTTTGGCCCCGAGGATGTGGTTAAGGGGAGTGTTCAGGCAGAAATGTGCAGGTTGGACCCATAAATCTTTCCTGCACAACTTGCAGGCATATGATCCTCAAATGGCCCCACAGGAAGCTAGTGGAAGCAAAGTCGGCTGAGTTGGGGATGGTGCTGTGGGATTCCAGAGGCCACACCAGTGTGGGCACTGCAGTGTACAGCCTGCATGGTGTTACGGCCTGCATAGTGCATAGCCTGCACAGTTGTGCATTGTGCCCTGTGTTCATTTGCAGGTATGGGCATGAGCAGGAGTGTAAGCAAAGGACCCAGCTTAAACTACAGGAAGATGCCTGAGACACAGAAAGAAGCAGGGTGGTCATTTAGGCTTGTCACAGAGAACACCTAGGATCTGCAGGTTGTTTCATCGGCTCCTTCTCCTCATTTGTAAAGTAGTGAAAGCAACCTGACCCTCACTAGGCTGTGATGAGAAAACACAGAGCCAGGCTTCCACAGCAGACAGTGGCTCTGGAGTTAGCTAGCACCAACTCCAGCCCAGAAATGGACAACAAAAATCAGGGTTCCGGGTTGGGCTAGCCACCCTTGGGTGATGTCACCCTTGGGTGATAGCCTGGTAGGAAAAGATTCCCTTTCTAGATATCATTCCAGTGACTGCTAGGAAGCCAGAGTTCCAAGTTCTGTGGTATGGCTTCTCCTACCTTGCAGAGGAGGGAGGATATTCGTTTTGCCCCTCAGTTTCCCTGATCTCCTCATTCCCAGACTACCAGGGTGGCCCTCCTGGAGGCCTCCTGGTCACCCAGACAGAGGGCTCAGGAAGGGGGCTGGGACACTGTGCCTCAGCCCCCTTTGGATTCCCTGGTTCCTTCTAAAGCCCCTTCTGAAGGGGACCTCGGAGCTCTAATGAGTTGAGGGCCTTTAGAGCAGCCCAGGCAAACCAATTAGGTTTGCTTAAAAATATTGTATTCATTAGCATGAAAATAAAGCCGAACTTTTTAGAGATAATTGCATCTTTTAAAATGCGGTAGTCTTTGTCTGGGCTTGTCTCATAAATATGCATGCTGCATAATTCTTTTGGAACCGTGGTCGCAATCATGAGTGACACACAAATGCACCCAGGGTGTTAATATTCTGACAAGAGCGGAGCCTCTTGGGCAGGCGGTGCCACTGGTGGGGCCTCCAGAGGCGTCCCTGTAGTCCCCAGCTGCAGCCTGTGCCATTCCCAGGAACAGAGCCCAGTCCAGGGTCCCCATAACCAGGCATCAGCTCCAGTTCTCAATGGCTCTCCTTTGTGCTACTGCCCCATGGAAAATTCTAGTGCTCTCCTCAAAAGGCAGCCAAGAGGGGAATCAAAGGTTGAGCTCAATTTACAGCCCAAGAATTGAAGCCTGGGGGGTGGGGAAGAGTTGGGGGAGCAGTGGAGGTTGCCAAGGTCACCCGGCAGGCATGGGACCAAGGTGAATTTTGTCTATGCCGACTGATGCTCTTTATCCCTGTAGGGCTAGGGTCCCCATTTTTATGTAGTGGAGAAGGGGTATTTTCCATGTTGGTTAGTCTGGGTGCCTGGGGGGAGGGGCCAGCATGTCTTGCCCCATTTACTCCTGTGTTCCCAGTTGCCAAACTCTTGTATCGGTTTCTTATACTTCTTAGAAACACCTCAGTTGCCATGGGCTCCTGTTCTGATGGGCACTTGTTTATTTTACAGGGTGGGGAGGCTTGTGCATGTCACAGCATAGGCCTGGGGGTCAGAGGACAACACACAGAAATTGGTTCTCTCTTCCCGTCAAGTGGGTTCCCTGGTAGTCAGGCTCAGCTGCAAGTTCTGTTGCCCTTTGGGCTTCTCTTTCCCTGTCTCCACTTCACCCCGAGCTCAACAATGTTCTAAGATCAATACTGGCCCCTCAGCCCAATGCTCTCGCAAACCAGGAGTCCATGGAAGTTTCTCAAAGCCCTTACCGCAAGGCCTGGTCCTTCCTGGGAGTCTGCCCAGAGTGGTGCTGTTGCCATGAGGTCAGCAGGAGAGGGAAGCCTAGTGGTCTTCCTTCGGGACACACTGCCCACTGGAGAAGGTGAGCTGGTTACAGAAATACAGTATAAGAAAAAACACTGTGCGGGGTCAGGCACCCCTGCTACTGTGGGAGGAAGGGGACACTGGAGATGGGGCTGCAGTGTAGCCTGTCCTGCCCTCCATGACCCTTGAGGGCATCTGGCTTTTACTTTTCCCATGTAGACAGCTGGAAGTTGACTCTCCACCTGTTTGTCCGTAGCTACTCTTACTTGCTGATAGATGTGTGGCCACCTGTGCCACATCTCACAGAGGCAGTCGTACATCTGGCCATTGTACATTGGTACATTTGGTCCAGTCCATCTGTCTGATGTGCCTTCTTCCAAGATTAGCGGTTTTAATTGATGATGATTATGGACATACTTTGATATTGAGTAGAGCAACTATTAATGCTGTTTTTTGCTATGTATGTATGTATGTATGTATGTATGTATCTATCTATCTATCTATGTATCTATGTATCTATCTATGTATCTATGTATCTATGTATCTATCTATCTATCTATGTATCTATGTATGTATGTATGTATGTATGTATCTATCTATCTATCTATCTATCTATCTATCTATCTATCTATCATTGTTACTGTGATAAAACCCTGACTTAAAACCAACTTGGGAAGGAAAGGGTTTATTTAGTTTACAGTTCATTATTGAAGGACGCCAAGGCTGGAACTCAAGGCAGGAACCTGGAGGCAGAAGTTGATGCAGAGGTCATGGAGGGGCACTACTTACTGGCTTGCTCTCCATGGCTTGCTCAGCCTGCTTTCTTATAGACCCCAGGACCACCTGCCCAGGGATGGCTTCATCCACAATGCGCTGGGCCTCCCCATCATTTATCAATCAAGAAAATGCCTCACAGATTTGCCTAAGTGCAATCTGATAGAGGCAATTCACCAACTGAGGGTCTCTCTTCCTGGGGACTCTAGTTTGTGTCAAGTTGACAAAAAAAAAATTGCATTACTTTCTTGTTCATTTCATGAATTTACATTTCAAAATCAGACAGCCTACAAGTTAGAAACTTTTAAAGCTTCATAAAAATATCCCACTGTAATCTGGATTGGAATTTATCTTGCTTTTCTATTACAGTGACAAAACACCAAGACCAAGGCAACTTATTAAAGGAAGGATTAACTTGGGAGTTTATGGTTCCAGAGGGTTAGAATCCATGACCATCATGGTGGGAAGCATGGCAGTAGACAGGTAAGCATGGTGCTGGGGCCGTAGCTGAAGGATATGGGAATTTGAAACCTCAAAACCCATCCCTAGTGACACACCTCCTCCGACAAGGCCGTACCTCCTATTCCTTCTCAAATAGTTCCACCAAATGTGGACCAGAGCATTCAAATATATGAACCTATGGGGGTGTCTTCATTCAAACCACCACAGACTTACACATATTTAAACATAACTGAAGGAGTTTCTGTGTTTACATATTGAATCTCTCTCTTAACTTCTCATATTACAATCACCATTTCATGTTTTCCCTCTTGTCTTGAGACAGGGTTTTGTTTTTTGTTTTTTTTTTGTTGTTGTTGTTTTGTTTTGTTTGTAGCCCAAGATGGCCTCAAACTGACCATATAGACAAGGATGAGCCTGAACTTCTGATCCTCTTGCCTCTACCTCCGGAGTGACGGGATTACAGGCAGGAGCCACCTGGTTTATATGATGTTACAGATTGAGCCCAGGGCCTCTGGCATGCTAGGCAAACACTCTGTCAGTTGAGACACATCCCATAGTCCTGTTCTCTACCCCTGCTATAGCTTTAAAAAGCGTATGTCCCCAAACTCCTCCAACGTTCATACAAGCGCTCACCTAGCCCTACAGGGAACACTGGACAACTGTAGTGACACCACAGAGACATTTCAGACAGACAAGAGCTAGACAAGACTGTCAGGATGGACCTCAGGGAGAAGCACCAGGTCGGGGAAGCGCAAAGACAGCAGGTACAGAAAATGCTTCTTCGTGTGAAGAAGAGCCACCAGGTTGCAGGCGGGAAGTTGCTTTTGCCACAGCATACTTGGGGGTGTGACAGGAGAAGTGGGCAGAAGGAGAGGATGCTGGGAGCTGGAGTGTGCTGCATGGAGTCCCAGCAGTACTTAACTGTGCTTGCTTTTATTGCAGGGGGTTGAATCCAGAACCTGAAGTATGTTGGGCCAGCACTGTATTGCCGAGCCTCACCTCTATTTCTGTGTGTCTGTCTGGAGTCTGGGCACTATTCTCAGGAAGTCTGCTAAAGGTCTCAGTGGAGGTCATCCATGTGGTCATGGTGTCGCCTGCATTTGAGGCACAGTCTGTCAAGTTAAGCAGGAAGTTATTTTGTGAGGTCACTTAAGAAGTTTAGACAACAAGCCAGTCCCAGATGCCTCTCCCTGACAACCACCCTGATGCTCTTGTCTAGCCCTTGTCTGCCTGATGTAATAGTAAAGAAAAAAGAGACAGGGGCTGGGGGTGGGGGGGGAGGGTTCAGTCTGGAAAATGCCTCCCATGCAGATGAGGACTTTGGGTCAGGTCTGTAGTGCCCTTGGAAAAGCTGGGTGTAGCAGTATGTGTCTATAACCCTAGTGCTGGGGCAGGGGAAAAAAAAGGACCCCTAGACACACGGCCTCACCAACCAGTGAGCTCCAAGTTCAGTGTGAGACCTTGCCTCAAAAAACAAATAAATGAACAAACAAACAAACACCAGGCACCAAGTGACAAAGACACCAATATTGAACTTTGGTCTTCACATATACATGTGCATATGTGTGCACACATGAACATGGACCTATAGCACCCATGAGGAAAAAAAAATAAGAGTAAAAATAATTGACCTAGCATGTGCTGGGTCAATTTTGAAAATAAATATTCAAGTTATTGTATGGTCCAGTGTCTTGTAGCTCATAAACCTTATGGGGCACGTGTAGTTTCAATCCACAGGTGAGAAGACACCATTCAGAGCTCAAGTAGCCTGCAACCCTCCCCACCTTCGCCCCAGGAGACTTTAGTTGCAGGAGCTGGGACTGCATGGTAACCCTTGTTTTCCATGTTTGAGCATCCTTCTGCCCCTCTACAGCTGGGTATCTTTATAAAAACGAGCTAGATCCCAGCCTGAGGAGGAGAGGGAAGGCTTGTTCTTGGCCAAGTTTCATTTAATTTTCCATCAGTAGGTGTCAACTGTGAAGTAGTCAGAAATGCTAAAATAACAGCTTAAAAACATAGGCACCGAAATGGAAATGTAATTTTAGCGCACGCCTCACCAGCCCCTCCTGAAGATAAGTGCAGCTTGCGGGGTATCTGTTACAGACATGTAACACTTAAGGGCCGAGCTCACAGGAGTAGCTGGCGATGTGCAATTTAGCAACTTGGGCTGTGAAAGAAGAAGGGAATGGAGAGGGAAAGAGCACCGTGGGCAGAACACGGGAAACAAAGGGAGATGGAGGCGGAGAGAAGCCTCCGAGCATTCCTGCTACTTGGAGTTTTTGCTAATAGCCTGGGAAATGGCTTGTTAGATAAAAGAGGCTGAGAGACATTATCTCAGAGATGTCTGTTAGATGGGAAAAGAGGAGGGTTAGCCAGTCACACATGGAGGCTCTGCTTTGAAATCTAGCAAGCCCCGCTTCCTCCCCTGTCATGTGCCCAGACTGGGGCTGATCCTGTGAATCACGGATAGAGTGAACTCTGCTGTCCCTTGTTTGGGACACAGTGGATGATCTGGTTTCAGAAATGTAACACAAGAAATGGCTGATTGGGGTCAAGGCACTCCATCTTCTGTTGTGGGAAGGAAAGGATGGCTCTTATCTTGGGATGGTGAGGAGAGAGACCTGGAGCTGTGTCCTGTCCAGCAGGGAATTAAACAGGGGTCCGGGGAGGTCACCTGAAAGAGAGTGGGGGGGAAAACAGGCAAAGACACAAAGAAACACGGTTTGTCTATAGGCTGATCAAACCATAATTTTTACTTTTTCACACACGGGTTATATACACATATATATGTGGGTGCTGGGAATTGAACCTGGAAGAGCAGCCAGTGTTCTTAAGTGCTGAGCTCTCTCTCTGGCCCCGGGATGTTTTTTTAAACATGGACTTCAATTTGGGTCCTCAAGAGTGTTTGCAAGGCTAATACTTTTCTAATGAATTAAAAAAGAAATAAAACATTTTTTTATATGTATGAATGTTTTGTCTGCATGGGTGTCGAATGCCTGGTACCTATGGAGGCCAGAGGAAGGCATCAGATGCCCTAGGATTGGAGTTACAGATGACTGCAAGTTGACATGCGTATTCTGGGAACCAAGCCTGAGTCCTACAGAAAGGCAGAAAGTGCGTTTAACCACTGAGCTATCTCTCCAGGCCTCCTGAAGTTTTAATGAAGGTTTCTGAAGTCCCCCCCCAGGCTCTGAAACCTACATATTCTATGAATCACAGATGCTATTAGAAATTCAGCTCTAGCTGGTAACTGGTTTGGGGAATTGGGAAGCTCAGAGGCGGAAGAGGTTCTGGTGTGGTTGGGTCCAGAGGCTTGTGCAGAGTTCTTTGGGGGCGCGGTGGGAGGGACTTTTTCCCTCCTTGTTCATGACTGGTCTGCTTTCCTCCTCCTGTGCTGGGCCGTCTTTTGTGACATTTCCAACAGACTGGCCACTAGGAGCTCAGTCATACCAAACCACAAACAAGTCTCTTCCAGAAAATGAGGCTTCAGACAACAGCTGAAAAGGACCAGTACAGGCAGCGTGCTACTGATCCCTGTGGGTTTTGACTGGATTTCAGATCAGATGGGACCAGGAGAGGAGGGGTGGTGTATTCCACAGAGGGTCACAGTGGTGTCATTTACCTGGCCAGAACATCTGTTAGGCCCAAGGTGAAAGTGTAAACGGAGGCCACTGCACAGATGTCTAAATCCACTAAAGCAGGACTCACTAGCAGTCTGACCTGAGAAATAGGCTTATCTGCTCATCTCAACACTCTGATCTGGCAAATAATCTAGAGGGCAGGCCTCAGTTGAGGATCTTCGCAACGATGGGCATGACCATTGCTCCTCTTCCCACCACGGATTCAATCTTCTCTCTGTAAACGCTTCAGTGAAGATGTCCTTGTCCCCAACACGGCCCCATGTGTGCAGCTGACCTCGCTATAATATGACCTGGCCTCCTTTAGTAGGCTTTACTGGAGAGGAGGCTGAACAAGTCCCAGATGCACAGGAATTCCAGGTTTCTAGGTCCTGGAGCATTCTGGAGGGAGTCTGGAAGAGGTGTGAGGGCTGTGGTGGAAACACCTCTTTGACCCCATGCTTGCTATAAGAAGAGGGAGAGGGGCTGGGAAGAGAGCGTAGTTGGTCAAGTAATTGCTGAACAAGAGTGAGCACCTGGATTCAGTCCCAAAAGGAAGCACATGCATACCTGCATGTGTACACACACATACATACACACACACACAGAGTCATTGGGGGTGGGGAGGCTGTGGCCAGAGAAAGGACTAGAGTAGCAGCTCTTTAGAGGCAGGCTGCAGAGCAAGGTGACTAGCTTACTTCTGGGGCAGGACATGGGTGGAGGCATGGTGGAGTTGGGTGTGTCATGGTGAGAAAAGGTGAATGTGGGAATAGAGTGGGTGATTTCACTGAGAAGATACGGTTGGGTATCAGTGAAGAGGGCTCTCAAGGCTTGTCCCAAGAGGCAAGGGGAGGAGGCCCTTAGGTGGCCTCTGGGAGCTCTGGCAGGACTACGTGGGTCAGGGTACTCTTTACTCTTGTCCTCTAGGGATCTCTCTTAGTGGATGTCTGTCACTCTGCGTTCACTGGAATTTAGTTTTGATGTGAGGACAGGTCTTTTGGGAACTGAGTACCATCCTTGCCTCAGTCTCGTCTTTTCTGATCCTCCTGGGCTTCCTGAGTCCAACAGAACATTATGTGACCTGGTTTGGCAATGGGTCCCCAAGGCACGTCTATTCCTCCATCATGGGGACTTCCATATGTAAGGCCCATATGTTGGTGGAAGACAGGGTAGATACACGTGACTTAGATGAGGATGCTGGGGTTAGGAGGAAGTGCCCCTTACTGTAACCCTAAGGCGTCACTGCCCCTGAGAATTATCTAGAGTGCAGTCATTTCCTCTGTTTTCTTTTTTTTTTTTTCTTTTTTCTTCTTTTTTTTTTTTTGGTTTTTCGAGACAGGGTTTCTCTGTATAGCCTTGGCTGTCCTGGAACTCACTCTGTAGACCAGGCTGGCCTCGAACTCAGAAATCCACCTGCCTCTGCCTCCCAAGTGCTGGGATTAAAGGCGTGCGCCGCCACCACCACCCGGTATTTCCTCTGTTTTCTTGTGTGCAGGCTGGGCCAGCAGCCACTCTTACACTTACCCCTCAGCTGCGTATCCCAGGCCTCTCTCTCAGGCTATGACTGAGTCGGTAGCCTATTAAACATTGTAACATTTCATCTGAGATAGAGGCCCATTTCACTCAGGGGGTTTGGAGATGAAGGGGCTCAGAAGTTGAAGGCTCGGTGCCCAGCTGGTACCTTTATTGAGAAGTGATTTACTGGGGAAAGGGACTGACAAAGTGACTGCAGGCGGAAGTGCTTTCTGCCAAGCCCGATTACCTGAGTTCAAATCCTGGGACTCACAGGGTGGAAGGAGAGAAGTGACTCCTGCGAGTTGTCACATGTGTGCTATGGCATACACACACACACACACACACACACACACACACACACACACACACACACACACACATAAATGGAGAAGATATATAACTTAAAAAGCAATTGGGGCCTGAGATGGCTTATGCTGTGTCTGTTGCTTCATCCCAGGCCAAAAAGAATGAGACCAGCTGATCTCGGACTGACGCCTCTGAGCCTGTGAGCCCAAAGAAAACTTTCCTCCACCCAGTTATTTCTCTCCCTGATGAAACCCTAACCACCTCAAAGTAATCTTTGCCAAAGCAGACAAGAAACCCCAGGAATCTAGTGACGGTGCGTATCTGATTCAGGATATCTGGCAGGGGCCCAGGAGTCTTCATTTCAGTGAGCTTCAGGGCTGTGAATCTGCAACTGGAGAGTCTCATGGGGAATGAGATGCCAGCCGGGTGCCACCTCCGTGTCGTCTGAGTCCATCTACTTACACCTTTGCAGAGTGACCGCTGTCCTGGTTTGCCTGGCACTGTGTTGGTTTTCAAACTGAAAGTCTCACCTCCCAGAAATTCCCTTAGTCTTGGATAAGCCAGAACCATTGGCTACCTTCTCTCCTTCCCTCTGCTGAGTATTCCCTCCCTCCCCATACCTCATACCCGCCTCCTTCTCACTCATTGCTCACTAGTGGGTTTTTTTTTTTTCTGAGACAGGCTCTTCCTATGAATTCAGGATCTTTCTACCTCCACCTCTGAAGAGTTAGAGTCACAGACGTGAACCATCATGCTTACTTCCTTGACACTGTTAGATTGCACATATACTTATTTATTTATTTCTTGAGTGGGGGTGGCATGAGTAAAACACAGTTTCTATGGGGAGGTCAAAGGATAGTTTGGGGGAAGTTGGTTCTTTCCTTCCATTACGTGGGTCCTATCCTTGACATCCATCACTTTTATCCACTGAACCATCGCGCGGGTCCCTCCTTTGACCTTACTGGGCTCCCCAAGAACTTGAGTTTGAGCTGGTGTGTGTGTCAGGGGTCACGTAGGGGTCCTGCAGGACTTCTGATAAACTGGAACCTTCTCCTAAAGAGTGTCTGTGACCCCCAGTGTGCCCTCAGTGGTTGCAATAGCACCAGGCAGCTAGTAGACTCTTGGTTGCCTAACAAGTGCTTCTTGGCCCTTCGTGTGCGTCAGGGAAAACTTAAGCTGTAAACTTGGGTCACAGAAGTCTGGGGTGGGCCTGAGAGTCCGTGTTCTGAAAACTTCTGGATGAAATTTTGGGGTTTGCGGCAGAGCTTCTTTGTAGAAAGACAAGAGCAGGTGGGAACATCCCAGGCTCTGATAAGGGTATTCAGCTCTGGGGTGATTGTGTGGACAACCAGCTGGCCCATCAGACTGATTGACTCCAAGATGACAGTGGCCCAGACCACACTTACTTACTCTGTTCTGTGGCTTTCAGAAAGAACTCCCATTCCCACTCCCATACACTGTCTCTACAGCTGGCTCCAACAAGCAAAAGATTTCTCTCCAGAGCTGGGCTCTGTTTGTCTTTGCACCTGCTCTAGCAGCTGTTACCCACGCTCCCGTTAATGGCACAAACGAAGTCTCTAATGGTGGGGCGTAAGTCCTGGTTGGCAGTGGGGCTGGGGGTGTGGGATGTGCAGACAGATGGGACCTCCGCCAACTGCTGGGATCCAGGCTGCACTGCCAGCCAGACGGCCAGCCAGACAGTGGGTCAGCTGGCGGGATAACCCTCCCAGGCATCTTTGGGGGACTCAAAAGATGTGTGGATGGGTTCAGGCTTCTGGAACACCCATCTTGGATGACTGGGGAAGACCTGGACATACAAAGGACTTCAAGAATGAGACAGGGCCGGGAAGGCAGTAGGCAAAGTGCTTACTGCACAAGCGTGAGAATCTGAACTCCGGTCTTCAGTATCCATATAGAAGGCAGGTGTGGTGGCATCTCTCTGTAGTTCTCAGGGCTGGGGAGAGGCATGAAAATAGGTGGCCAGCCAGTGTAGCTTGAATGGGGAGCTCCAGGTTTGATGAGAGACCCTGTCTCAAAAATAAGGTGGGGAGTAATAGAAGACACAGAAGACACAGATGTTGACCTCTGGTCTCTAAATGTGCTCTTACACACACACACACACACACACACACACACACACACACACCCAGCAGGACTTCTGATGAACTAGAATCTGATCAGCTTACATAGTATCTTTAATTTGAGACAGTTGCTCTGAGATGCAAACATTGTACATTCATTAAAGAGTTGGAAGTAGGTGAGCACAGTGGCTTATACCTTTGATCCCAGCACATGGGAGGCAGAGGCAGGCAGATCTCTGAGTTCGAGGTCAGCCTGGTCTACATAGTGAGTTCCAGGCCAGCAAGAGCTACACAGTGAGACCTTGTCTCAAAAACAAACAAACAAACAAACAAAAACAAAACCCCAAACCTTTCCAGTGTATAAAAGCAAAACAAAACTGTGTGTGCACAGACTGCAGGACCCGCCTTTGACAAGAACTCTTGAGGACTGTGAGGGTTCCCATTTACCAGAGCTTCTGAGGTTTCGAATTTCTAGTTTTTAAAGACAAACAGTATGTTCTAGCCCCCCCGTTTTACCCCTAAACTTACCATTGCTGAGCTGATGTCAGCAGCGGCCAGATGACCCAAAGCAACCATTGGCAGATGCGCTGAGGCGCTTCCTTAGGTCAGGGATGCCATTTGACTGTGTCCTATGACCATGGTGGTGGTTGTCACCCACGGAGCCACCGGGTTTCACATACCCTTCTCGTGTTCACCGTTCCCTGATTCCTCGAGTCAGGAGAGCTCCATTTGACCCCACTCTCAGGTATCGTGACTCCACCCCCTGTGCGGAGCTGTGAGGTGGGATTCAGACCCAGCCAATCAGAGATTTTCCTGGCCAAGGTGGTTGGTTCTGGGATGGTCATATGACCCAAAGAGAACAAGTCACGTTTTAGAACGAGATCACTCTCTGCCTGAAGGATGGCAAGCTGAGGAGGAACTGAACGGATGATGGAACGAATAGATATTACAAAAGACAAAACTGTCTGCCTATTGGCTTGATCAGTCCATGAGGCTACATGCCTCGGCACTCATCTGGCCTGGACTGCCTGGAGGATTCCTGGACAGCCATTGGTCATCAGACCACATCCGAAGACCCAATAAGCTGAGTTCTGACATCAGCAATAGGCGGCTGCGAGGACAGTGAGGTAGATGCACTCATGAACCGGAAGCAAGGCAGGAGACCAGCGTCATTGCTCTCCCCTCAACCTCGGCCTCATATCCGGGCGCCACCCACTCGAACAGTGTCTTTTCTCCCTGCTGTCAATCATTCTCAGAAATGCTTTCATAGACCCACCCGCTCAAAGACACAGCCCTTAGTTGATTTCTGATCTTACCAAAGCTAGCCATCACAGAGGGTGTAAGACCTGAAGTGACCACTAGAGGACACTGTGTCTGAGAGGTTTGCTGGGCGGTTCCCACCCAAAGTGGGCAGGAGCTGAGCCTGGAGTTAGAAACTAGGCTTGCTCAGGCGTCCAACTGTTTTTCATTTCAGTGCGTTTGAACTGTTTGTGTGCTGTTGGTGCAACTTGAAGAGTCATAGTTGATATAAGAGTAAGTGCCCTTCATATTCCTGCTTGACAGTCAAGAGAGCTTGATCTGTGTAGGAGGTGGTGGCAAATCTCAACCAGAGGGCCTTGTCGATCTAGGGCAGAGAAAGCAGCAGAGATCTGCCATTGGAATGGCTGAGCGCTGGTGGGTTTTCCTGGGGAGACAGTCTATTGCAGAAGATCTGGAGAGGAAGGGGATGGGTCTCAGTGTGTGCCATACAGGGGCTAGTCTGGAGAGAGCGAGAGCGAGAGAGAGAGAGAGAGAGACAGACAGAGACAGAGAGACAGGAGAGAGACATAGAGAGAAACACAGAGAGGAGACAGGAGAGAAAGAGACAGAGACAGAGAGAGACAGGAGAGAGACATAGAGAGAAACACAGAGAGAGAGGAGACAGGAGAGAGAGACAGAGACAGAGAGAGACAGGAGAGAGACATAGAGAGAAACACAGAGAGAGAGGAGACAGGAGAGAGAGAGAGACAGGAGAGAGACATAGAGAGAAACACAGAGAGAGGGGAGACAGGAGAGAGAAACAGGAGAGAGACATAGAAACAGAGAGAGGAGACAGGAGAGAGAGAGAGACAGGAGAGAGACATAGAAACAGAGAGAGAGGAGACAGGAGAGAGAGAGAGACAGGAGAGAGACATAGAGAGAAACACAGAGAGAGAGGAGACAGGAGAGAGAGAGAGAGAGAGAGAGAGAGAGAGAGAGAGAGAGAGATATCTAGCTGAAGAGCTGAAGATGAGTCTGTATACAAAATAGAGCCAAGCACCAGCCACTAGCACCCACAAATCAGTCATCCTGAAGGAAGCTTCCCTCAGAAGCTACAGTGAAGTAGGCAGTATCACCCCAAGTGACCTAGGTGGAAGAGAGGGCTGCTTCCTGTCACTTCAGGTGTAGAGGGTTGAGTTTAATTTCCTGCCCTAGGCTCCACCGCGACTGACTGGTTCCTACAAGTCCCTGTGTTTATTAATTCATTTACCACACTTAACCCCTCTCTTTCCATCCCCCTTCACGCCTCCAGCAGCCATTCCGGTAGGCTTTCTTATTAACCTGTTTGCACACACTCTTACAAAACGATCCACCTCGAATCTTCAACGGCTTACCAATCACAGTCTCCGGGCTGAGTGTTTCCTTCCCCTGTGGCTTTAAGATCCATCAGCTCGCAGCATGTGCATTTGACCCCTTCCTTCCCTCTGCCTAACACACATCCCTGTACCCTGCACTCAGAGCTCTGCCATGTCCAGCCACCTCACGCAGGTCAGCTGGAGATCCTGAGCATCCCTGTGGCTTCAGCTTGTAGGCATCACCAAGGTGGCCCAGAGTGACTTTCTTAGTCCTGTGACTAAAGGGCCCACAGAGAGGGGTTGTCAGGTTATGGAGTGTTCCTGTACCACTGGTGACTGGGTACAGTTTGGAGAATTCATATGTGCTTATATATGTGCAAATACACATACATTTATATGTATGTGTTCATAAGGGGACCTCAGTTGACATTACTTGGTGATGTCCACTTTTTTTAAAAAGAGGTATTTATTTTTATACGCATGAATGTTTTGCTGGCATATACGTATGTACACTGTGTGTGCCTCTTACCCACAGAGGACAGAAAGGGGTGCTGGAGCCTCTGAAACTGGAGTTACAGATGGTTGTGAGTTGCCTGATGTGGGCGCTGGGAACCGAACCCTTGTCCTCCGTATGAGCGACAGATGCTGTTAACCATTGTAATGTCTCCAGCCTTGCATGCTGGTTTTTGAGACAGAGTCTGTCACTGCGTAGATCTGTCTGTAGTCATCTTCCCTGCTCCCTCCCCTCAGATCTGGGGTTCTGAGGAAGCTCCTGTGCTGTGCAGAACTAGGTAGACAGCTTCATAACCCACAGTGATACCTGTTTAGTGAGGATTGTGGAACAGGCCTGAGCCTCCTCCCTGGGCGCCATTTCCCAGGGGCCTCCTGTTTCTCTGAGGCCCCACGTGTCTAGATATTTTTGAACAGTACAAGATCCTGGTCCACAATGTCCCCAGAGCTATAGTAGAGTGACAGCACTCTTAGACCCAGAAGATGCTTCAGTGGCCTAGACTCCCCAGGCAAGGACATCCAAAGATTGTGATGTGCTCTGTCTCACTGGCTGAAGCTGCAGACAGGAGTGTGTAATGTCAGGCCTGAGCAGGGCTGGGAGGGGCCGGGCAGAGACCCCAAGATTGCTCTTGATCTATTCCCACCCCTTCCTCTGGGGGTGAATCTAAGTGTTGCCAAAACCTTGCTCCAGAAGGATCTGGTCCAATCAGCAAGGAAACATGTAAGTTCAAGACCAGTTTGTTCAAGAGGGAAATAACCAGCATTCGTAAATGGCTATAGCCGACGTGAAGTCACTACTTTAAATGGCTTCTCTTGCCTTTTGCCTTCTGTAGCTTCTGGCTGGCTTTAAGCATCACAGCTAGTGTGTGTGTGTGTTTCCTTTTTCTCTTTGGGTATGGAGGTAGCACCAAGGTTCTCTTCTAGCCCAGGCTGGCCTCCAACTCAATATGTGGCCAAGGCTGACTTTGAACTTCTGATCTTGCTTTATCTACTGTTTGAGCGCTGGGATTACTGCTCTGTGCCGTCATCCCTAGTTTTATACTGTGCTAGGGACAGACCTGGGGCTTCGTGCATGTTAGGAGAGCATAACTGAGCCATATTCCTATCCGGCCTTGGCTAGGTTCCCCCACCCCCCACCCCCCATTGAGCTAGAAAGATAGAACTAGGTGTCTCGGTCTCTCAATTATACACTGATTTCTAAGAGATGTTATCTCCTGGTTGGTAATGATGGGAAACTCCCAAGACAGGGAGTGGCACTATTAGGAGATGTGACCCTGTTGGAGTAGATGTGGCCTTGCTGGAGTAGGTGCATCACTGTGGGTGTGGACTTTAAAACCCTCATCCTAGCTGCCTGGAAGCCAGTCTTCTGCTAGCAGCCTTCAGATGAAGATGTAGAACTCTCAACTCTTCCTGTACCATGCCTGCCTGGATGCTGCCGTGCTTCCACCTTGATGATAATGGACTGAACCTCTGAACCTGTGAGCCAGCCCCAATTAAATGTTGTCCTTATAAGAGTTGCTTTGGTTGTGGTGTCTGTGTTCATAGCAGTTGAACCCTAACTAAGACAATTGGCGATGTTGACAGTACCAGGGTCTCCTGAATTCATTACCATGTCCCCCTTCAGGGGACTATTTGAATGAGATGGGGCCAGACCTACATTTTTTACCAAGGAGAGTGGTGGTGTATCCTGATTGACAGACCCCCAGACCATCAGCAAGGTTTAGGGCCACAAGTCAAGGAAGAGGAGAAGGAGACATATGGTAGGCCACTGACTCAGGGTTCAACTGCTGTGAACAAGCATTCTTAACCAAGGCAACTCTTATAAGGACAACATTTAACTGGGGCTGGCTTACAGGTTCAGAGGTTCAGTCCATTATCATTAAGGTGGGAGCATGGCAGTGTTCAGGCAGGCATGGTACAGGAAGAGCTGAGAGTTCTATATCTTCATCTGAAGGCTGCTAGGAGAAGACTGGCCCTCACATGGTTAGGAGGAAGGTCTCATTGTCCACCCCACAGTGACACACTTCTTGCAACAAGTCCACACCTACTCACTCCAATAAGGCCACACCTCCTAATAGTGCCACTCCCTGGGCCAAGCATATTCAAACCACCACAGCGCCCAAACAAAGACATTGGGAATTAAAGTCCATAGCAAGTGTCCAGTGAGTAGGCTCCCGCAGGCCCACTTCTTTGTGTAGGCCCACAGGCCTCTCAGGCCTGGACTCAGCCCTCTCAGTGGGAGTTGGAGACCCTTGCTTCAGGGGCTGCTTCTGCTGGGATGGATTTGTGGGTCGGGCATGGAAGCATCTGGGCTGGAATGCAGATCTTCTAAAGAGACACCTGTGTCCCTCATTTTGGAAATTAGACTACTAAAAAAAATTGAAATTTCTCCAGGAGTCTCACATAGGGAAAAGGAAGAGGCTGAAGGCTGTTGCCAACCAGAGGAGACATTGTTTCTAGGAAGAGACTTCACACAGCTCCCATACCTTGTCAGACCACCTTGCAGGACAGACTGGAGCTCAGATGATGGGCAGCATCACCCCTTGGCCAGGACCACTTAGCTATGCATACTTCTTGCCTCATTGAAACCTTAGCCTCGTGCCAGGACTGCAAGATGGACTTGGTGGGAGGGAGGGCCACTGTACCACTTTGTCTCTTTTCCCAGTGTAGCCACACTGAGCCAACCTTTTGTCTCCTCTGCTTTTCACTGTGTCTTTACTTGGCCTATTGAGGAGAGGTGGCCCAAGCCCAGGTTTTTATGGCTGCAGGGGTTAAGGTATGACAATGACAACTTCAGTAACAGGTCCACCCTGGGTATGCCAACTAGTCTTGGAAGAACCTTGTCCCCTCTGTCCACTGCCAGCTCCTGTCCCTCCTCACCTTCTCATCCCCTGCAAGGTACATAGAACCCCCAGAGATGTCCAGCTTGGGAAAGAATTATGTGACCTAGAACTAGCATGTCCCAGGCAAGTGATCCTGTGACTGAGAACTTGAATGGACTCTCCTATATAAAGTCTCAATTTCAGAAGGAGCTGACAAGACAGGATACCGACACTCTGCCTCCAAGCCCCAGCCCTCTCTGGCTAGCTTTGGGAGCTATCACAGCTCAAGCCAAACTCTCAGACTTAGAACAAAAATGCATACTCCCCTCACTGTCTCTCTGCTTCCCCTCCCCAAAAGAGCGAGTCTGTGAGGACAGATGGCCCTGTGTCAGCGTCCCTGTGTGATATTGATGTGAACAGTGAGGGAAGGCAACACGTCTCGTGGCTGTAAAAATAGACACGAATGGAGTCGGCCTCCCCCTCCGGCCAGGCGCTATTCTAAACCCGGCACTCATGGCTTTGGTATCCAACCACCCGGCAAGGCAGAGCACTGGGCTGGAGCTTGACATTTAAAGAGTTTGAAAGAAATAGAATAAAGCACAGAGATTTCTTTTTTTAAGTTAGTCTGGTTATTTCTGAATGGGACATGCCAACCCAGCACGAGATCAAATTCACAGCATTTCTGAACCATGGCGTCTGAGACACGGTGGGGGCTAAGGGAGCTGTTCTGTCCAGCATCCTTCTCAACACAGGGACTCCTCCCCACCCCCATAGAGCCCCTGATAGCTGGTTTCTTCTTGGATGCCTCTAGTGATGGAGTGCTCTTTACCTCCAGTGGTGGAGCTCATGGTTAGGTAAACCCAGGGTACCTTCAATAACCTCCAGCTAAATGCCTTTGGAGAAATTCTGAGTTAGTAGCTATCTCTCTGGAACAATCTTTCACAGATTGTGGGGGTAGGGTCATGTTATAGTCTTGAAATTTATAGCTGTTGGTTTTTTACCGAGCTCCTGCTACGAACTCAGCCCTGCACGAGAGAAGTTGCGGGAGCTAAAAGAGAAGATGGTTTCAAAAGGCAGCTAACACGCAATCTGGGCAGATAATGAACATGTGTGGAATAATGAGATGGCGCACGGAGGCAGGATAGTATCCGACCTTGCGTGATGCAGCCTGTTTCCTCCTCACTCAAAATGAGCTGCCATTTTTACCTTCCCCACGTTAGTCCAGGACACAGACATTTTAGAAACCTCTCTGGCTTCGGGGTCCCCCCAGGAGTCTCTGGTCTTGTGAAGGAGATGCTTGCAGTCATCTCTGTCCTGTCCCTCTGTGTCACATGATGTTCAGTTTGGGATGTGAGGCTTTAACCTGGAGCTTCTCAATTAGGCTGACTGGCTGGTGAGCACCACCGTCCACATGCTTTTGTACAATCATTTTACTGACCGAGTTATCTCCCCAGCCTGCTTCCTCCACTCACATGCCCACTCTGTTCTGGGAAGACATCACCCCCATCACCCTCCCCCCCACCTCCCCACCTCCCACCCCACCCCCATCTACAGTCCACCTACTCGCTGGCCTTCAGCTGTGCTTCCTGGTTTTCCCATGGGTCCAAGCTCCACCACTCTCCACGGTCTGGGTCAGCTCGCCTCCCCTGTGGCCCCGTATCTAGAGCAAGTGTGTATTTCCTGATGGCAGCAGTTACTTAGTGACGACCCTAGGGACTCTGCCTTGGCTCTGAAGCCTTCCCACCCCCGACATGTGACCGAAAAAATAATGGGTTTGGGTTCAAATCATGACTCTGACATTTATTAGCCAGGTTCTCAGGCAAACCACGGACTTTCACCAGCCTCTACTTTCTACACCTGTGCTGTAGTTTCCTTGGCTACGGGTACAGACAACGATCACAGCCAGACTTTGCCAAATATAAAATGCCTTC
Source organism: Arvicanthis niloticus (assembly GCF_011762505.2). Lineage (NCBI taxonomy): Eukaryota > Metazoa > Chordata > Mammalia > Rodentia > Muridae > Arvicanthis > Arvicanthis niloticus. The sequence continues at coordinate 29,031,642 of NC_133434.1, forward strand.
CAGGCATTCATTGTTATTATGGTTGTGTCTTCTTGGAAAAGGGGAGGAAGTGAGGCTTAGATCCGTTTGATGCCTTTTCAATGTTCAGCACAGGTAGTTGTTAGGTACCTGTGGCTTGTCTAGCCATGTGTAATGAATGCATCGAGGGGTTAAAAGTGAAGTCCTGGTTTCCAGCCAAGCGAGCTCCCACTTGGAAGACATAATGAACACATGTAGAATAATGAGCCTGTGGGATCGGGCAGGGTATCATTAAGTGTGGTGTTGTCTGAGCCTGCCTGAAAGCCGGAGAAAGGTCTGAGCCTGGGATGAGGAGAGCCAGGATGATGGGAAAAGCCTGGAGCCAGGGTAACCTCTACAGAGCTAAGTGGATGCAGTCCAGTAGGGAGCTCCCCCACCCCATCAACTGCTGATCCCTACTTCCTGTGGCGGGATGAGGGGACTCACCTTCAGTGGATGCTCAATACTGCTTGCTCCCTAACGCAACTTGGGGCTCCAAGCTGGAGACTGATCCCAGCCATTGCTCATTTGTAGGAGAGAAAATGGTAGCTTGTGGAGTCTCGGGGTCTTACTCAAGGTACCTCAACCCAAAAGAGGCAGCAGGGAGATTTTCTTAGCAAGCCAGTGAGGCTGGTAAGGGAAAGGACTTTCCCAGGGCTTCCTCAGCCAGCCCGTGACTGTGCTCACCTTGGAGCTCCAGTGATCTAAGAAAGGCAGAGAGCTTGACCTGTGGGCATCAACACCCAGGGGGGCAGTGACCTGGCATATGGCCTGGAATGAAAGGCAGAGGTGGGGTGGGCAAGTAGAGTCAGTTTGTATGAATTAGGATGGGAGGGTCAGAGAGGGTGAAGCAGAACGGTCAGAAGCCAAAGCAGTACCTCAGAGGAGGGGCAAAACTGGGGTCAGCATGTTCAGGTTGAAGCTTAGAGACCCCCGAGACCATAAAACAGCAGAAGGAGCTTTTCAACCTTGTGGGGGGAGGACTTGAGGTCAGAGACCATGGGAGACCATGAAGGGCAGTGCTGTGCTTTAAAGTCTTCCCAGTCAAATCCTGTGAGGATCCCAATCACCAATGAGCTTTCCCTAGTTCCTCCCTCCCAGGGTATTCTTTGTGTCCAAGAGTTGAACAGTCAGACATTCTGTGTCCTGTGGTAGGAGAAGGGGCCGAGATTCAGAAAGGCTGGGTGCAATGGTGGAAGGGGAGAACATTGAAGACATGATGGTTAGTCAGCCTGGTCAGCTTGATTGGAGTTCGAATCACCATGGAACTGTACTCCTGGGTGTGACTATGAAGGTGTTTTCAGAAGGGTTTGCTTGAGGAGGGAAGACCCACCTTGAGTGTGGGTGCCACCATTCCATGGGCTGGGGTCAAGAGTGGATAAAGAAGGGAAACTGAGGACTGTTGATGTGGCTCAGTAGTTATGAGTGCTGGAGGCTCAACCAGAGGACTTGGGTTCCATTCTTAGCATGCATATAGTGGCGTACAGCTGCCTGTAACTGGCATTCTTGAGGATCCAATGCCCTCTTCTGGCCTCTGTGAGTACCAGGCACACATGTGGTTCACAGATGAAGGCAAACCACTCATACACAGAAATTAAAGTAGAAATTATAGACATTTCAGGTCTCAGTTTAAACTTAAGATCGAAAGAATCTCAGGTTTCTGTTTAAACTCAAAAATTAGCTGCCCCAGGAACACATCCCGGGAGGAACACATTCCAAAGACTTAAACACACATTCCAGGAGAAGGCCCAAGATAAAGCAATCAGGAAGCTGGGCCCTGTAATAAACCTGGGTAAACAGACGCCACTTAGCTAACACTCATTGTTATGAAGATAATGTGTAAATCTGAGTTACCCAGAAACCATTCTGTGAAAATGGTATATAAACTGCCCTTAACTTTAGTTTGGAGTTCCTCTTGCTTGCTTTCTAGGGAACCCCGGTGCACTGGTTATCAATAAACCTCATGTTATTGCATCGAATCTGCTGTCCGTGAGTGCCTCTGGGGCAGCGCGTCCCGTGGTTTGGATCTTGGAGTCCAACAAAACAATAATATATTTTTTCCAGAAAGTTAGTTTTATTTCTAAGATGGTGTTATAAATTTTTAGTGGGTACTAAATAGCCACCTGCAACACTCACACAAGGTTGTCTGTATACCATCAGCAAACGGTCTGGCCTTCTGCAGACCACAGCAGAGGGGTACACTGGGGTGGCTCTGCCTTACTGCTGATGCTGGTAACCTCTTGCTTCAGTTTATCTACAGTGGTTTTACCCTCTAAGTCCTGGATCTTGATACTGGGCCAGAGTTAGTGGTGGTTGGGACTGAAGCACGAGGCATAGATGATGTCTCCACCAACTAGTGTATAAAGATGCTTGCCCTCATTGAGATCCCACAGCATAGCCTGGCCAGCCTTGCCTCCAAGAAACACAGAGGCATCCACCCAGAGAGACCATCACTGTGTTTAGATAGCCATGTGGCCGATGTGGTTGGTCTTCAGCTTGCAGTTGGCCAACCTGACTAGCTTGTCCCATCCATAGGAGGCGATGATAGGGTGGCTGATGTTCTCGGAGAAGCGAGTACAAGACACTCATTCTGAATGACTCTCCTTCTAGACAGTGTACTTGCAGATACCCAGAGTATTCCATAGCTTTATGGTCTTATCTCAGGATCTAGAGACAATCTGCCAGTTGTCAGAGGAGGAGGCCACACCCTTGGTATGGCTTACAAAGTGTCTTGTGGTGGTGACTATTTTGAAATCCAAGAAGCACAAAATTCCATCTCCATCTCAGGAGCCTGAGAGAGCGAACCGGCTATCAGAGGAGACATCACTAACAAACTGAGAGTGACCTTGCAGAGCATTGGGTGGTAGGTGGTACTTGGTCTCATCCTTGGAAGGCTTCCCCGTGATGATGGCCTTGTTTTGAGATGTGAACAGGATCATATCTGGGAACTGTGGGGTGGTGTCAATCTGTGCTACCCAACTGTTATGGTCCTTGAGGATCCCATAAAGGGACATCTGCTTGGTCATGCCTGCAGCTGATGTGTCACCCCAGAGATGAGGATGTCACTGGATAGCCCAGGAAGCCGAGCACTGCGGCTACTGGTGCAATCCCGTGGAGAGGTATATAATACCACTTTTAAAAGAGAAAGTGAGGTAAGCACCAGCATTTATCCATCTCTATTTCCTTACCATGGGCATAGTGTGACTGGCTGCCATACTTCTGCCATGGTGACTGCATTCCCTCGAACTGTAGGATGACATTAGACTCTTCCTCCTGGAAGTTTCTGTCTCTTCATGTATTCTTATCACCCAAGATGTCCCAGAAGACTAAGCTATCTCCATCAGGTTTCCCAGCCTCTGAGCATCTTTCACTCCAAGCATTCATTAAATGCACCCTCTTCAGCTTTCTGAGGTAAGTGACAGTGGCCAGAGTGTGGGCTTTAGGCCACGCTCATCCAGACATCTAGCTTGGTGATTTGTTTTCAAGATGGCCTGGTGTGGTGGTTGAATGAGTTGTCCTTGGACATTTGAATACTCTGTGCCCAGCTGGTGTCTGTTTGGGGGAAGCTTAGGAGGCGTGGCCTTGCTGGAGGAAGTGTATCACCGGGGAACGGGCTTTAAGGTTCCAAGTATGATTTACTTCCTGCTTGCAGATGCAGATGCAGGCGGTCAGCTCCTGCTCCAGATGCCGTTTCTACCAGCTCCCTCTGCTCTGCCATCATGGACCACAAATCTCAACTCAACTTTTCTGTGAATCGCCTTGGTCATGGCTCTTTATCATAGCAACAGAAAGGTAATCAATACACCTAGTGAGAGTAGTTCCTCTCTGCAGACATCATAGCCCCATAGTTAAGGAATATGGGCAGTGAAGGTAACGGGCCCGACACAGAAGAAGCTGGGTACCAGGATCCTCTTCCAATGGGCATGCCGCCAAGTGAGACAGCAGCAGGAATACCCATGTCTGTCTTCCTCTCACCTCAAGTGTGGGCTCCAAAGGATCTTTATGAAGTGTTTCGAGCCTCTCCCGTGTCCCCTTTCGCCCGTGGAAGAGAGACATGTGAGGCAGTATTCAGGTGGTTACCACAGACGAGCCTTTACTTGTAACAGCAGAAGCAGAAAGACTGCGGAAGACAGGAAGAGGCACAGCTTAAATACACCCTAGAGTGACGTGTTCACTTCTGATTGGCTGTTCACTCATCACCCCATATTACGCCCCGGGATGGGCAGTGACTTTGGTGCGCTTTCTTGCCTTTGCACCTGCGCAGTTAACTGTTTACTAGTGGGAGGACAGGATGTCCGCACCATCTTGGAATGGCGAATGTTGACATGCTCACTGCGGCTCCCAACAATAAAGAGGTCAGATGGATGCCAATCTTGAGATTTTAAGCCTTCCTAGATGAGAAGCCAGCCCAGGAACTGCCCACACCAGGAGCCTCAAACTCTGCCACTATGCCTATCCTTCTTCCTCTGGCATCTGATGGCTGTAGTCTGCCCCACCCATAACTCAGCACCTCTTGAAAGGAAGCTTTCAAGGGATGGGGAGTTAGCTCAGTGATTAAGTGTTTGTCTCACAAGTGCAAGGACCTAAGTTTGACCCACAGATCTCAAGTCAAAATCTGCCATAGTGACATATATTTACAATCCCAGTCAAGGGAGCATGGAGCAGATCCAAGTGCCTTCTGGACTTCAACAGACATTTGCTGGCTGCCCTACTTTAAAAGACACTGTTCTGCACAAAAGGTGGAAGATGGCCCAGGTTTACCACCTGAAGGCTGTCCTGACTCCACATGCATGTTAACAAACACACATGAACATGGACATTCACTTACCCATAGTTCCAAGTCCTCTCTATAGACAGCCACCTTGGGTGTTGGGACTCTCAACTCAAATGCTTTCTCTGGTGGCTGGCAATGAAGAGTATCTTTTGTCCTCTCCTTGCCTTTTCTTTTCCTTTTCCTCCACTGAGCCATCTTGCTGGCCTTCTGTTGGGTTCTCATGCCAACCTTATTTGACAGGATTCTGACTTCTTCAAATCTGGTTCTGTAGGTGAGACCATGGCACCACACACAGTTCACCTAGACCTTGTGAGTGATACTGAAGACCAGGCCTTAGATCCCTTGGTGTCTGAAGAAGAGGAGTAGGTAAGGAAAGCCATTATAGAACCACAAGGACTTAGCCAAGAGGCCATGCCTGCACACACTCGTATCCCAAGCACTATGTTGCACTGGGCATCATGGACTTGTCCATTCTGATCCAGCATTGCGCAAGCACTTCCCTGACTGCACCTGTCCAGCTTCTGCTTTCCACAGTAATTCTTTATGTCTGTCTGTCATTAGTGCAGGGTCCAGCCAACTGTGGCCCAAGTAGTTTATATCAGTAAATTTTTTTTACATTTAATGTGTGTGCATGTGCGCGTGCAGAGACACATGCCACAGTGTGCATGTGGAGGTCAGAGGACTGGCGGAAGTCAGTTCTCTCTTCTCACCATGAATCCTGCAGCTCAGGCGATCAGGTTTGGCAGAAGATGCCTTTACCCACTGAGCCATCTCATTGTTGGTTCATTTGGTTTTTGATGCAGGGTCTCACATATTTCAGGCTGGCCTCGAGCCTCTGTATATAGCTGAGGATGACTTTGAACTCCTCCTCCTCCTGCCTCCTACTTCTTGAGTCCTGAGGTTTGTCATCATACCTGGGGATTGAACCTAGGACTGCATGCATACTGGGCAAGCACTTGACCATCTGAGTTGCAACTGCAGCCCTGGCAACAAGTTTTTTTTTTGTTTTTTTTTGTTTTTTTTTTTTTTTTTCAAGATGTGGCCACTCTTGGTGGCTTGTATGTATATCGTCTGGAGCTGTTTTGTGCTCAGATGGCCAGAGCTGGGTTATGACATCAAAGATGCTAATTTGGAAGTAGTGACTTGGTCAAAAAGCTTGCTGGTCCCTGGTTGGAAGATAGGCAAGCAGAGGTCAGGGACTGGCTCTTGTTCACACCTCAGTCCCTGGCTATAGTCCTTTCCAGAAAAGAGGCGGGGCTTCCCTAAATGCTTAATTACAAGGGAAGTGTCCAAGCTGGAGAGAATCAATGGAGAGCATCCAGAGGAGACAGTTAAATCACTCAAGAGCAAAAGCAGGTTTCAAGGACTTTAAAAGCCTTCATTTACATACACAGAGTTGATAAGCTAATTACACAACAATCTTGTCCTAACCAGTAAAGCTGCCCCCTAAGGTCTTGTTAGATAACACCTTGTTAACCTGGCTGTCTTGACAATAATCAAAGTTCAATTTTCTGTAATCCACACTTGACTCTCCCACCTCTCCCATCTCTCTCTACTCTGAACTAAACTTTAAATAGACAGTCCTGCTGAATTGAAAGGGCCGTGCAGATAGTTGTCCCACACTGAGGGTGGCCTTTCTCGGAGCAGGGGGCTGTCTGAGGGCAGCCAGTATTCCCCTGGCAAGCACTACAGACTCACTACCCAAGAACCACAGATTCTCCAGGGCCCAGAAAAAGGATTGTGGCTTGGAAGAAGTTTAAAACACATTGCTTTCAAAATTAACATTCCTTGTAACTGACCGTAACCAATGGGAAAGAATGTTTACTTAAAAATCTACTAGGTAAATGGCATTATGCTGATTGCAACCCGACTCTTAGGGTTATTCATAAATTATATTAAATAAGGGATGTGGTTGCATTTAAAGATGTTTGCCATGGTTTAGGGGCAAGCCACTGGAAGCCACGGGAAGACTTCTTAACCGCCAAGCTATCTCTCCAACCCCTGAGATCCAGGTTATCAAGCTGATGACAAATGGGTACAGAAGATGACATACATTTTGGGGGTCACGAAAGCTCATCTTGATTTAGGGACTTCCTTTAAGAATAAAGGCATAGCCGTGTCTTGTTTTTGCAGGTTTTATATCACACAGGACATATTTATTTATTTATTTTGTGTCTATACCTATGAATGGAGGACAGAGGACATTTGAGAGACTCAGTTCTCTTCTTTCACCATGTGGTTGCATTAGGGATGGGACCCAGGACTGAAAGCTTGGTTGCAGGCCCCTTAGTCTGCTGAGCCATCTTGCTGGCCCACATAAACCTATAAACTGTGAATGCTTTGACAGGGGCTTTCTAGAGATTTGTAACAATTTATGTGGAGGAAGAACTCTGAAATTCATGTAAAATATATATATTTAAGATTCATTTGTTCATGTATTTTATATATATACTATATCATTTACAGGGACTCAGATCTCATTAAAAAATGGCTGTGGGCCACCGTGTGGTTGCTGGGAATTGAACTCAGGACCTCTGGAAAAGCAGCCATTGCTCTTAATTGCTGAGCCATCTTTCCAGCCCAAAATTCAGTTTTTTTTTTTAAAAAATTAATTTTGAAGCCGGGCAGTATCGAGTATAAAACTCATGCCTTTAATCCCAGCACTTGGGAGGCAGAGGCAGGCAGATTTCTGAGTTCGAGGCCAGCCTGGTCTACAGAGTGAGTTCCAGAACAGCCAGGGCTACACAGAGAAACCCTATCTCACAAAAATATTAATTTTGATTTATGTATATACATGTATATGCATGTATATACATGTGCCTGCCAGTTCTCTTGGAGGCCAGAAGGGGGCGTGGGGTCCTTTGGAGTTGATGTTAAAGGCGGTTGTGAGTAGCTTGATGCGGGTGTGGAACTCAAATGAGGGTCCGTCTGGAAGAGCAGAAGTCTTCTTAGTCACTGTGCCATGTCTGTATTCCCTGAAGTCCAGTTATCGGCATGATTACTGACAACTCCTCCCAAACAGGGTCAGCCATGGCAGAGTAAGCTCAGAAATTGCTGCTGGATGGGCAGGGCCACAAGTCTGGTAGTTCCAGAGATAATTTTACTTGACTAGAGCTTTCAGTACGTGGTTTGCTGAGAACATATGTTTTGGTTTGCATGTGTCCCCAAAGGCTGCGTGTTGGAAACTATCCTCAATTCGTCATGGTCAGTGAAGGTGAGGCCTTTTTTGACATAATTAAGTTAGATGAGGTCATGAGGCTTGACCCTCTGTGACGACATTAGTCATTGTTGACTGAGCCATCTCTCCAGCTCGCAGAAGAACTTCTCAGGTAACAAAACTCTTTTGTACAGACAAGCCAAATTCCACAGTTCAGACTCTGTTTAGCTCAGCATTGTAAAACAAACCATGCCCATTGTGACACATAGGAAACACAGAAGAGATCAAAGCTTGCACCTTTGCTTGGTCTTGCTATACACTGCAGCAAGAAGATCCTTGAGTGGCCCCTAGGCAGATAGATGCTGGTACCAACCATGCCTCTGGACATCCCAATCCCAGAACCAAGAGCCAAATACACTATGATTTACAAATCATCCTATCTCAGGCATGTTTAATAGGAACAGAAAATTGGCTACAAGGTACACTCTTGGTGAACAGTCTTGAGTAACTGAGAAACTGGCAATGTGAGGCTAACTTAGTTCCCCCTGGGCCCAGACCCTCATCCTCTCTCATTTTACAGCAGAGGAAACCAGTTAGAACTTGGGCTCTCAGGTAAGGGTGGGACTAACCCCTTACTTTGGCCTCTGACTGCCAAGGCAGCAGGTGAGAAGGGTGTGGTCAGAATGTGGTCAGGAAAGAGAAAGGCTGGCTTAGGGTTATACTTACTCACAAAGTCTTGTGTGTGTGCAGGTGCGTGTGCAGGAGTGCGAACATGCCTGCAGAAGCCAGAGTCAACCTCAGGTGTCATTCTTCAGGAATTGTCTACCGCCTTTCCTCAAAACAGCATCTTTCATTTTTACCTGGAACCCTAGGATTTGGCTAGGTGTTCTCTCCAGTGAGCCCCCGGGATCTGTCTGTCTCTGACTCCCCAGTGCTGGGATTGCAAGCATGCCTTATCACTCCTGGCTTTTTTATGTGGGTGCTGGGGATGGAACTCAGGTCTTCAAACTTGTGCAGCAAGTACTTTGCTGACTGGGGCGCCTCCTCAGCCCCTCATTTAAGACTTCTAATGTAACAAAATTCTTTCCTACAAACAAACAAGCCAATTTGCACAACTCAGAATTTAGTTTGGTTCAGCATTATAAAACGAATGGCCATTTTAATCCAAACGAGGGCCAAGGGGACACAGTATGTAAATCCCCGTCTCTGTTTCCAGCAGTGTCATCTCATTTTTGTCTCTAACAGTTTGGCACAAGATGAGTGATGCTGTTGGCATATCCCTGGGCAAAAGGAAAATGTCGGGGCCTCTGTTCAAAAGTTAGTCTGAATTCCAAGAGAACAACAGGAGAACATTAGGCCAGGCAGGAGCCCCAAGGCAGTAGACCACACACATGTGAAGTTGGTACGGTCTGTGCCCAACTTTGCTCGTTTTCAAGGCCACATCTTGTATAGGCATACACTTAAAAAAAAAAACGTTGAAAATGGTTTATTTTTATTTTATGTGCCTGTGTTTTGCCTACGTGTATTTGCATGCACTGTGTGCAGGTCTGGAGTCCCCAGAGCCAGAAGAGTGTCAGCTTCCCTGGAACTGGAGTTAGGGATGGTTGTGAGCCACCATGTTGGTTCTGGGGATCGAATCTGCATCCTTTGGAGTGGCAGCCAGTGCTCTTAACCACTGAGCCATCTCTCTAGGCTCATATGCATGTTTTTTTGAGACAGGATCTCACTATATAGCCCTAGCTAGCCTGAAACTGTTGATGTAGACAAGGTTGGTCTTGAACTTGCAGAGATCTACCTGCCTCCACCTTCTGACTGCTGGCATTAAAGGTGTGTGCTACCATATCTGGCTGGTTTTGAAGGTATTAAAGTGACTATGAAGTCGAATGGCTGAAGAATGACTGCAGTTTTCATCACGGGCCAGACCTGGGTTACTGCAGGAAAGTGTTTTTTTTTTTTTTTTGTTTTTTTTTTTTTAAACCATTTTTTTTTAAGAGTACACAGTTGCTGTCTTCAGATACACCAGAAGAGGGAATCAGATCCCATTACAGATGGTCCCCATGAGTCAATATGTGGTTCCTGGGAACTGAACTTAGGACCTTTGGAAGAGCAGTCAGTGCTCTTAACCACCGAGCCATCTCTCTGGCCCCAGAAAAGCAGTTTTTATACAAAAGGAAAAATTTGTTCCTTTTTCTGTGTGTGTGTGTGTGTGTGTGTGTGTGTGTGTGTGTGTATGTGTGAAGCATGTATGAACATGTGTGTGCCTATGTGGGTGGAAGCCCTAGGGTGATGCCAGGGGTCATCTTCCTTTGCTCTTCTACCTAATTCACTGAGTCAGGCTCTCTCAGTTGAGCTCAGAACCCAGTGGTTAGTTTCCCTAGCCAGCTTACACTTCAGATCCCCTGGCTCTGCCTTCTGAAGTTGAAAGCACAGGCAAGCTTCCAAGTGTGTCCAGCTCTTCTGGATTGTCGGGATCCAAACGTTTGCTCGGCCAACACTTGGCCATTGAGCCACCTCCCCAGCCCCAGGTTATAGTTTGCAGAGTGACTCACTAATTGAGCATTCCGGGCATCACTCAGACTCCTCAGTGATCCATCAGCTTGCATCCACTGATGTGTAGTCCTTATCATTCTCATTAGCTGGCACATCCCAAGAGAAAGCAGCTCTAAGCTGAGTGTTTTAAACCATTGCTAGTTACTATGCATTCAGGTACACGGGAGCACCCCTGCCTTGTAACAATTAACCCCTCCCAGCAGGGCATGCAGTGATTGTCTTTCCTGTTGGCAACCATGGGGGTGACATGGGCTGAGAGTGTGGAAACAAGGATGAGAACAGCTTTCGATTGCTTTCCTTTTTAGAAGTAGGAGTATGGTGCATGCTGGGACACAGTAGAGTAGTGGAATCAGGCCTGGTCCTGTCACTGCCTGTGACTTGGGCTACTGAAGTAAGTGTGTGTGTGTGTGTGTGTGTGTGTGTGTGTGTGTGTGTGACAGCAGGCTTTTGAAAAGGAATTTCTGGGATGTGCTGTTCCTCAGGGGAACTTCTGTACTCCTGTCTTAATCTACTCTGAGGCTTAGAACCTTTCTTGAATGTAAGCTCACTGGGCATCCAGCTGCTAGAACCTCATCCTTCTTCAAACCAGAAATCCCTCAGTTTTGTCCCAAAGGGACCTTTGTGCAACAAAAGGGAGACTGCACTCTAAACTCTGAGGTGAGCAGGGAGGGTCACATGGTGCTGGCAGGTCCTGTATTCATGTATTCATTCATTCATTTATTTCTGCAGATGGGTCCCGTCTTTGGTCTTGAACACAGCAGTGGTTTTATTTGTTTTAGGGTCTGGAAAGATGGTTCATTGCTTAAGAGCTGTTTTAGTTAGTTACTGCTGTGAACAGACACCACAACCAAGGCAACTCTTGTAAGGACAACATTTAATTGGGGCTGGCTTACAGGTTCAGAGGTTCTGTCTATAATCATTAAGGCAGGAACATGGCAGCATCCAGGCAGGCATGGTTCAGGAGGAGCTGAGAGTTCTACATCTTCATCTGAAGGCTGCTAGTGGAATACTTGCTCTCAGGCAGCTAGGATGAGGGAGGGTCTTAAGTCCACACCCACAGTGACACACCCACTCCAACAGGGCCACACCTCCTAATAGTACCACTCCCTAGTATTATTTTAGCCATCTTACTGGAGTAAATGTCACGTGGACAGTTGAGCCACTAGCCTTTCCCCAGTGGACTTGGTCAGTGTAGACAGTACATTTCTCCCTGGGAACTGACTGCTCTACCATTCTCCTGACCTTCACAGTGTCTTCACTTAACCCAGACTTGACCTGTGTGTGTGTGTGCATGTGTACAGAACAGTGCACATCTGTTTCAGCTCTTGAGCAAGAGGGCAAGAGTGATCTCTGAATGTGAGGAGGTCCATTGATATGCTGTCCACAGCTTCTGCCTGGGTCAGAAGCCACCAAGAGCGAGATGTTGCCGGGTAGCTGCTACTCACCTGATGCCAGCCTACTTTTTCTTTCTAATCACTATAGATCTTTAGGTAGGGCTGGAGAGATGGCCCAGTGGTTCAAAACACTTGTTACTCTTCCTGAGGACCCATATTCAGTTGCCAGCACTCACAACTGCTTGCAATCCTAGCTTTGGAGGATCTGACACTCTCTTCTGGCTTCTGCAGGCATTGTACTCTCTCTTTCTCTCTCTCTCTCTCTCTCTCTCTCTCTCTCTCTCTCTCTCTCTCTCTCTCACACACACACACACACACACACACACACTCATGCGTGTGCACGCACACACACAAATCAATTTTTAAAAATTAAAAAGAAATTTTTTTAAAGTTTTTTTTTTTTTTTAAAAGATGTACTTATTATATCTGTATGAGTACACTGTAGCTGTTTTCAGACACACCAGAAGAGGGCCTCAGATCCTATTACAGACGGTGGTTGTGAGCCACCATGTGGTTGCTGGGAACTGAACTCAGGACCTCTAAAATAGCTCTTAACCACTGAGCCATCTCTCTAGCCCTTTTAACCTGGTAGTCCCCTGCTCCCAGGAGGTCACCATATTGATGCTGAACTTAGTGCAGACACCTGATAGGCATAGCTTACTATAGCTCAGAACTCCTGGACTCAAGCAATCTTCCTGGCTTCTATGTGTATGCAGGTACCCCCCACCACCACCACAGAAAAGGAGATATGAAGGGAGAGATAAAGAGAGAGGAGAGGGACTTATTTTGCAGTTCTTTTCTCCTTTCCTGGAGCCTTCTGGGTATTCAGAAACTCCCACCTAAAATATTTCTCACTTGAGGCAGTTGCCTCCAGGAAAAACAGAAAGGCCCGGTGTGCATCTGAGGAGAGAAGTGAGTCCCAAGGCCCCATCTCTCAGAAAAGTTGTTATTAAATTCTATGCTGGGCCCCGACCTGGATTTAAAGATTTGCCGGAAGACAAATGCCAAACAGATGCCCATTAGGGTCCTGACAGCCGGAGCTTAAAGATAACATTTACATTCTGCCTGGGTCTGTATCTCTCTGTTCCCCACTCGGCCCCTCTCCTGCCTCCAGTGGGATCAATACCTCGGCTGAGGTTATGTGGAGGTGGTCACATTCTTTTAAGCTGTTTGCTCAGTACTCGGTTTGCTCTGCTAACACGCGGGCTACTCCTTCCAACAGGCTTGTTTGCCCAGCATTAGGGCTGTTTGCCGAAACACCTAGTCCAATCCGAGGGGGCTCAGCTTTCTAAACAGTTGGTCCCCGAATCTGTCAATCAATAACACCAATTGGGTTCCTGACATGGACAGTGAGTGTGGCCAAGTCTAATATTTGCCCAAACACCACCCATCCCCACTTTCCCAGCACCTGACAGTCCCCAGCTTGACAAGAAGGACATTAGCCAAGCGCACAGGCTGCTGGGAAGACATGATGTCGTCAAATAGGCACCGATTCCAGGAGAGAAGGGCACACAATGACTATGATGCTCGCTTTACGAAAGGTAATTTACTGAGATGCACAGCCGCTTACCTGCTCATCTGGCTGGGGTCCTTAAAAATGACATGCACAGGCTCTGGCATCTCTTGGGCTGGCAAAGTAGCCAGGGTTTGGCCTCATAAAATTTGAGGTTGGATCTGGGGGCTGGCTTGGAGTCATAAATGACCAAGGGGATGGCAGGAATCTACTAGGGCCAAAAACCCAAAAGAGCAAGATAACGTTTCCTAAAATGAGAACAGTAGAGGTTGGCAGGGTGGTTAAGGCGTTGGTTGCCAAGCCAACCATCACCTGAGTTTGATGGGACACTCATAATGGAAGAAGAGAGCCAACTTCCCCAGTTATCTTCTGATCTTCCACGTGATTGTGCGCGTGTGCATGTGTGTATTCGTGCGTGCGTGCATGTGCGCGCATACACACACACACACTAAATAAACATAATAAAAAATTGAAGAGTGACAGTTTAATGGGACTGGCTTTTCCTTGGTCCTTGGGGATGAGGAAATCTTTTGGAACCTGATAGAGGCGTTGGCTAAGGCAGTGTGACACATGTACTAAATGTTGCTAAATTATTCACCGCAGAGGTTCATTTTCTGTTCTGTGCATCTGAGAGGCCCTCATGCCTAGCTCAGGCTTCGGCTCAGAGTCCATGCTTAATAAATGTTTATTGAAAGAACGACCTAACATTTACACAGCCCACAAAGCCCTTTGTTATACATTGGCTCATTTTATCCTTAAAGAACCCTCTACAGTGGGTAGAGGCGAGTGTTAGCATTCTCACGTTGTGAAGCAAAGCTAAGGCTTAGGGAACTGGGTACACCCCACAGCCTCCTGCAACGAGGGATGGCGGTGCTGGGATTCGAACCAGAAAAGCATGTGGTCCCGTCTGTGTGTGTAGAGCTCTGCTCTTTCCAGAGTGGGAAAGAATTAAAGTCTTACAACTATTTCTGCTTCTTCTTTCAGGACACTTACTTTTAAGTCTTTTAATTGGCGTGTGTTGATTATATATCACGATGGGACTTTCACACATGTATGTAATATATTTTGATGGTGTCATCCCTATTTCCCTCCGGTCTCCCTCCCACCTCCACTGCCCCACTTCCTCACTACTAGTTCCCTTCATCTTCCATGTATGTGTATGCATGTGCATGTGTTTGTGAATGCTTGTGTGTGTGCCTGCATGTATATACGCATGCGCGTATGTGTGTACATGTACATATGTTCCTCTTTCCCGTCACCACTAACTACCTATAGATTCTCAGGGAGGGGTGGGGGTGGGACGGGGCTCACGAACCATTCTCTGGCTCTAACATGCTTTCTTCTCTTCCGTGGTGTTCCCTGAACCTTGCAGAAGGAGATACAGATGCCCTTTTAAGGTATTTATTACTAAAAATAATGAAAAATGGTTGTTAGGGCAGGTGCTTGATGCCTGTCGTCCCTAGCTAGGTCTTTGCTAACTCATTTGCTGATGAGCTATATATAGGCACAGAGACCCCTATGCTGAGGGACCCAGGCATCTTGGAGCATCAGGGAAATCTCAACACTGGTTACACGGGAGCTTTAGAGAAGAACCAGGTCTGTAATGGAGACTTTGCAGGAGGCATAGGGCCCTCCCCATGGCCTGGGCATCATGGGAGGGGGCCTGGTATCAGCTGGACTGTCTTGCCACTGACAACTGTCAGGCTGGGTGTGTCTGCTTTTGTCAAGAATCCTGGACTTCAAAAGTGCCACGGAGGAATCATCCATCACTCCGATATCTTGTTTCTTTTTCTGCTTCTTCTGACTGTGAGGTCTTGAGATATCTCTAAGTGAACATCTCATAGTCTTACAAGATGGAACAATATAGCTTAGGTCACAGGACCATGCGGGTGAGGGGAGTGAGGGAGTTTGGAAGTGTTCAGTGCAGTGCTTGGTGCCAGGAAGGACAGATACCCAGTAGTTTCTCTGATACCATCTTGGTTTCAGTTAAGGCACCTGGACCCGTGTGCTAAGGTTGGGCCCTAGGGAAGGTTTTTCCTAGTGCAGGCCGTAGTTAGAATCTTTATTAAAAAATAAAACATCTGAACTGGAGAGATGGCTCAGTGGTTAAGAATGTGTACTGTTCTGGAGGAAGGCCAGAGTTCCACCCCCAGCACCCATGTCAAGTGGGTCACAACCGCCTGGAAATCCAGTGTCAGGGAATCTAACTCCTTTGATCTCTTAGGGACCCTTCACTCATGCGCGCTCACCCAGCCCTACTCCCAAAATATGGGTAATTAAAAGGAATACAAATAAACCTTAAAAATTCCATTTGACTCAAATTTGTCTGCTTTCATTGTCAGTGGAGTCTGGCAGTTTTGAAAGTTCCAGAGAAAAGGCTTCCCCAAAAGACAAAGAGGAAACACGCCGTGGGGCTGTAGAGCTTTACAGTGCCCACGAGATACTGTCAGTGTGTGAGTCTCAGGCCAGGGCAGGTTTCTGCGGACCCTCTGACTAGTGTTGTGTAGCGAATGGCACTCACTCTAGAGCATCTAGCACACGACACTGCCAACAACCGTACTGGAACCCAACCCTTCAGACAGAATACGAAGCTGCAATCTTCCTTCCTTCCTTCCTCCTTCCTTCCTTCCTTCCTTCCTTCCTTCCTTCCTTCCTTCCTTCCTCTGGTCACCACACTCTTGCCTGCACATACACAACCCTCACATATAGTAATTAAATAAAAATTAAAAAAAAATAAGATAGAAAATGATGAGGAAAACATGTGATGTTGACCTCTGACCTTTACATATGTACATATGAGTGGACATACTTGCACATGCCTACAAACAGGACCATGTGTGTGTGTGTGTACACATGCACATGCACACACACAGATGTATATATGCATATATATGTATATATACACACATATATATGTATATATGTGTGTATATATGTATACACACACATATACATACATATATATATATATATATATATATATATATATATAGAGAGAGAGAGAGAGAGAGAGAGAGAGAGAGAGAGGCTGAGAGATTGACTCAGCAGGTCTGGTGGTGCAGTCTGGTGTAATTGTACTTACTCGGAGGGATGAAGTAAGACTGAAATCTCATGATCTGCCTGGGCTGCAGACTGACTTCAAGGCCAGTCTGAGATATATAAAAAGACCCTGTCTCAAATAAAAAAGTAAAAATAAACAAAGAGATTGGGACTGTAAATTTTTAACAGGTAATTTACATAGTACACTCGCGGGCTCAGATTCAATCCCAGTGCACACACAAGAGTAGTTTGAAAATGAATCCTGAAAGCAGGGATTATATAGCAATGCCTGTCGCCAGGAGGTCATTTTTGGTGACCACTGGAGTCCACTTTTGTTTAAAACTTGATAGGCAGGTACAGTGACACACACCTTTTGTCTTGACACTCAAGAGGCAAAGGCAGGTGGATCCTCGTAAGTTCAAGTCCAACCAGAGTTATATAGTGAGACTCTGTCTCAAAAATTTGAACTGACCAACCAAACAAGCAAAAAGCTTATACCAAACTTGCATGGACTCTTAATTTTAATTTCATATATATATATATATATATATATATATATATATATATATATATATATATATATAATTATAATTTAGTTCTTGCTTAAAATATCTGACACAGTGTCAATAATGCTTTTTTAAAATGGCTATTTAAACTATTTTTACTTACCTTGAATTTTGTGTGTATGGCTGTTTTGCTTGTGCATTACAAGGGTGCATTACAATGTTTGTGCATTACAAGGGTGCCTGGTGCCCTCAGAGGCCAGAGGCTATCAGATCCTCTGGAATCGGAGTTACAGATGGTTGAGCCACCATGTGGGTGCTGGGAATCAACCCAGAATCCACTGCAAGAGCAGCCAGAGCTCTTAACCACTGAGACATGGTTTTTTTTAGGTCCCAGATGGAGAATTCTTGTCTTAAAATCAGAGAATAAATCCACACGATGGATTAGTCAATAAATTGTACCTTTTTCTGGCACATTGGGTTCATGAAAATCCTCTTAGTGGTCACTGGATAATTACTAATGTAAGCGATTATTCTAGTAGTCTGTAACCTGAAGCTCGAAGTTCAACCTGATACATACACAGAAAGGCTACTGTGACACAGTTGCATTGGTTTGTCCCCGTCCTTGGAGCAATTCAGGGTCTTGTTGCTCTGCAAAACCAGCCACATAATCATAATGAATCTCCATTTCTAAAGAAGTTTGAACTAGGGGACTTGTGCCAGCCTCAAATAACATGAGTTCAGTGGAGCTTGACAACAACCAAGGGGGAAAAAGAGGAAGAAGAGAGAAAGAGGTGACCACATAGAGGTGGACATAAAAATACATCATGGTTGTGCTTAGGAATATGTGTGTGTGTGTGTGTGTGTTTTCTATCTATCTATCTATCTATCTATCTATCTATCTATCTATCTATCTATCTCTATATAGCCACAAGAACAAAATAAAAATGTTTTTAGTTGTGGTGGTGCACACCTTTTATCCCAGGCCTCAAGAGGTAGAGACAGGCAGATCTCTCTGAGTTTGAGGCCAGTGTGGTTGTCTACAGAGTGAATTCCAGGTCAGGTATAAAAAGACTGACTATCTACTTACCTACCTACCTCTATCTATCTGTTTGTCTGTCTGACTGTCTATCTACATACATATACATACATGAATGTCTGCAACAGTAGGAAGCCATGAATTTAAAGAGATGGGTAGAGGGTACATGGGAAGGTTTGGAGAGAGGAAAGAGAAAAATAATATAATTATACTATAATCTCAAAAACAGAAGAAAAAATACATCTCTAGGTATGGTGATGCACACTTTTTATCCCAGGCCTCAGGAGGTAGCGATAGGTAGCTCTCTATGAGTTCAAGGCCAGTATGGTCTACCTAGTGAATTCCAGGTCAGGTATAGTGAGATTGTCTGTCCGTCTGTCTTGTTTTTCATAGTTGGGGTTTTATTGCTGTGAAGAGACACCATGGCCACAGCAACACTTATTATAAAGGCAAACATTTAATTGGGTCTGGCTCAGCATTCAGAGATTTGGTTCATTATCAGCACGGCAAGAAGCATGGTGGCAGGCAGACAGACATGGCGCTGGAGAGGAGCCGAGCGTTCTACAACTAGATCTGCAGGCAGCAGGAAGAGGCAGGGAGCCACTGGCCTGGCTTGAGTGA
Source organism: Arvicanthis niloticus (assembly GCF_011762505.2). Lineage (NCBI taxonomy): Eukaryota > Metazoa > Chordata > Mammalia > Rodentia > Muridae > Arvicanthis > Arvicanthis niloticus. The sequence continues at coordinate 29,050,229 of NC_133434.1, forward strand.
CACACTTCCTTCAACAAGGCCACACCTACTCCCACAAGGCCACACTTCCCACATCACCACTCCCTGTGAGTCTATGGGGGTCATTTCATTCACACCAGTACACTATCTATCTACACACTCACACCTACACACCCACACACACCAGCGCGTGCGTCAAAAATCACATGCCATCAGTGGAAATTCTGAGAACTATGCCACAGGGCATACATATCCAATGTACTGAACAATCGTTATTCATTTATTTCATGATTTTTATAGAAAACTATTTTGCCAGAGGGAAGGGGGTTTTTGGGCTAAACCAAGCACCAAGGGACTTGGTAGATAGGTCTTAGGCAGGGCTGAGCTATTACCATGGCATCCTCTTCTGAGACAGTGCCCAGGCCCTGAGGAAGAGTGTATACATAGGCTGTCACTGTAAACAGTTGAAAACTGTTTAGGCTGGTATGCTGGTTAATGTTGTCAACCTGACAATGTCTAAAATTACCACTGAGAATGTCTGTGAAAGAATCTGTAGATTGGGTTAATTAAGGTGGTAAGATCCACCTTTAATGTGAACAGTGCTATCTTAAAGAAGTTCTGGGCTATGTCCCAAAGGAAACCACACGCTAAGCACTAGCGTCTGTCTGCTTTCTTACTGGATACAACTGTAACCATCTACCTCAAGCTCCTGCAACAGTTCTTCCCGGCTATGTGGGCTTTCAAACTGTGAGCCAGAATAAACTCTTTTCCTTACATTGCCGGGTCACTGATAAAGAAAGCAACTTAAACAGCTAGTCCATTCAACCGTTGGAGGGCCAGATTCTCTACTGTCCTGCCTTGCTTTTCTGGAGCAAGACATAGAGGCGTCCTGGGGGACTTGACAATGTCCCCAGTCTTTAAGGATGCCCCCTTAGAACAGCCCTTCTTCTCCATTTAGGGGACTGATTAACAGCGAGATATCTAGCAGAGATAAGTGGTTTCCGTGTATCTTCCAAGCTCTGTGGGAGATTCTTCTTCACCCAGTCCATTCTGTATTCAGTGCTTTGTTAGGAACAGGGGTCGTGGTCTTCGTCATGTGCAAACTGACTGCTCTCTGAGTGGGCTGCGTTGGGAAAGAATATCTCTTACAGTCTGACAGGCTGCGTTCGCCCCAGCTTCATGGCCTTGAACAAATACCCTGACTTCTGGGACTCAGCTCCCTTCCCTTGAGAACCTGGGATGGGATGTAATAGTAGGGTCCTCTGAGCTGGATGTCCCAAAGATACTCAGGAGATGGCAGAGTTCATCCCTGGACAGTGCTGACTGCTCAGTAAGAGATGGTTGATCCCAAGGGCTGTAATGAGACCTCAGTAGAGAAAGTGTTTGCCACCCAAGCATGAGGACCTGAGTTGGGATCCCAGCACCACGTTAAAGTCTGGGTGCGGTAGCACACACCAGTGACCCCAGCATCTGGGAAACAGAGGCAGGAGGCATCTGGGGCTTGTTGGCTGTCTGGCCTTACTAAATCAGCTTTGTTCAGGGGAGGTCTTGTCCTAAACAAACAGACAGCAAATAAATAAACACACACAAATGTGCTAGAGGACTTCTGATATTGACCTCTGAACTCCGTTTGTACTGGCACACCCACAAACAGGTACACATGAATAGCACACACCTGAGAACATGAGGGAGAAAGGAAGACAAAGAGAGCAAATGCCACACATCCTAGACTCCCTAGACTCCCAGGATAGACTTCTTCATGGAGGGGGCTCCCTCTCTCTTCGTATTCCAGAATTTACCACAAGCCTTGCCTCAGGGAAGGCTCTTTCATGGGTCTGTGCTAATTCTAGGCTTGTGCTTCTCTGGAGAGCAAATAACCTTGAACTTGAATACCAGGAGGAAGAGGCAGACTCCCGAGCTGAATGAAAACTTCCTCGTATATAAATGGTCTCGGAGGAGAGGGTGTGAAAGGAATCTGGGGGTTCTTGAGAAAAACCCATTGTTTTCGTTATTAATGACCCCTGAAGTAATTTTAGACTCCTGTCTTGAAATCACAGTCTATCCCTGAATGACTTTCTTTCCATTGTTCAACCAAGGTCTGGCCCAGCACCCAGAATAATAACTTCAACATTCCTAATCACATGCCATTAGGACCAGGCCTTGCTTTGCTCTCTCTTGTTTAACATGGTGCCTGCCCTCCACAAGGGCGGCTTGCTGGCTGTGCCAGGGATTTCAGGCACTCTAGACATATCAGCTGTTATAATCCACAGCTACCCAGTGAGGGAGGTTACAGTGTTTCCACTTTACTGTACCTCAGAGAAGGTAAGTGATTTGCCCAAGGCCGCACTTGGCTGCATCCAGAGCCTCAGGACCTAGCTGTAGTTTCTTCGTTCTCTGAGGGAAACAGGTCCTGCTCTGGGAGCTACAGGTCAAGGTGACCCTGTTGCAACAGGCTTCTAAGAGCAAGAAAGAATGTGAAGTGGAAATCTAACTCAGCAAGGCATCTTAGTGGCACTTTGCCGATTTCAAGAGTCTGATCCAGCCTGTCCTGAAGAGGCCTCGAGTGTTCTCCATGTGAGCAGGAGTGCTTGACTGGTCAAGATGCATTGCAGTGGGGGCTGGAAGGATGGCTCAGCAGTTAAGAACATGTGTTGATTTGCAGAAGAAGGAGTTCGGTTCCCCTGAATGCCAGAGCCAGAGCCGATGCCCTCTTCTGGCTACTTTTAGGCACCTCCACATGCACACATAACAAACAAACAAACTCAAAGAATTGCATTTATAATGTTTATAGGAGAAGCCCTTAATCTGCAGAGGGAAACACAGTTTGAATGCATCTTCAAGCTGAGACACCCCTTTTCCACACTAATAATTGATAGACTACCCTCGAATTGTTCTTATTTGTTCATTAATGTAAGTCCCCCGAGGGCTCACTAGGCAACACTTTATTAGCCTGGATGAAGTAATATATTTTAAAGTAATAAAATGACATTATTTTTAAATTATTTCGTAATGTGGACTTTCCAGCCACTGACTGCCCCTCTCTGATAGGTCTGAATTAGTGAGTTTTAATTGTGTGTAAAAAAGCAATAAAATCATCATTATAAAAATGATGGGGTGTCTCACTCAGCAGGCACTGTGAAGCTCGTTTTCACTCTGCCTCACTGAGCCCACACAGCGGACCCTGCACACCCTTGCCGCAGGGCCACTGGGCTCAGCTGGGCGGTCTTCATCCAGGGCCCCTGCTTGTGAGCATTGTGGCGAGGTCAAAGGTTAGGCGTAACATCTCCAAGATCACATTCTGTGACACCCATTGGACCCAACCAGACACACACATAATGTGGTGATGAGTGTGAACTTTTTTCTTTCATGGATAAGTATGTGTGATATGTATGCCAGACTTGTATATGTGGGTTTCCCATGTGTGTAGGGCGCATGCGCATGTGTGTTACATGTACAAGCACATACGTGTGGCTGCTGGAGATTGAAAGTGTCTTCCTTGATTGTTTTCTACTTTATTCATTGAGGCAGGGTCTGCCAATCAAACCCAGATCTCTCTGATTGGGCTTGTCTATCTACCTAGCTTGCTCTGAGATACCCGGCCTTATAAATGCTAGAATTACAGGGTGGAGCTGCCATGCCTTCCTGGCTTTTACATGGGCATCTGAATTGGTTCATGCACTCAGCTCCCCCCCCACCCCACCCCCGACCCCTAGTCCTGATGGCTTATATTGAGTGTCAACTTGCAAGATCTACCTAGGGGACAAGCTTCTAGGCATGCCTGGGGTGATCTAGACTAGGTTATCTGAGGTGGGAAGAATCTCCTTAACTAGGGTGCACCATTTCAGGGCCTGGAGGCCTAGACTGAAGAAAAGAAGGAAGTTAAACTACAGTAGCACACCACAGCTCGTTCCTGACTACCATGGGTACAACGTGACCAGCTTCCTAGGCCTCCCACCCCCTCACCTTCCCTGGTGCAATGGGCCATACGCTTAAACAGCAACGGGCTGTACACTCAAACCCTTTCTTTCCCTTAAGTTGCTTTTGTCAGGTGTCGAGGCACAGAAGCAAGATAAGTAATCAATCACTACACCTGATAAGGCTGACTCTTGGGACCTGGAAGCCCCAGGTTAACAGAGACTAAGGCTGTGAAAGAATGCATGGTGCACACAAGGTTTTCCAAGGTCGAGTGCAGAGTTGGTATCTTGGGCCAGGTAGTTTCAGGTGTGTGCTTGGTCGGTCCACAAAGTCCATGAGGGGTGTGGTGGCTGATGTCATGTGTCGACTTGCCTATGCTACGGTGACTGGTAATTTAGTCAGATACCAGCCAAGGTGTCACAGTCAAAGTATTTTAGGACCGAGACTAACATTTAAATCAGTCAAGAAACATTGCTCGTTTCTATCTAGGTGACTAGAAATCCAGTGTGTTTCCAGGCTGATGTTGTGAAGTTGAACTAGAGACCATGGTCTATGGCAGGGGAGCCCCACTCTTTGGCTTCTCTGGGGGTGTATTGGTTGATGAAGAGTTCTCTTGAGCTACACTTTAAATCCAGGGACACCCTACCCACAGCCCAGGCATTGCTAGACCACGCCTATGCTTATTTTGAGTGGCAGCAGGCAGAATGACATCATCTACAAAGTTCGTGCTTGAGACTCACGCACTCAAGTTACAAAAATTGCAACAGAACCCACCTCATACTATTTTAAGTAAGTTTAAAGTTTTGTCTTGGGTCAAATTCTCAGATGTCCTGGCCTGCACATGCTGTCAGGTTGGTTAGGCACTCCTGTCTCTATTGTTTCATCCCAAGAACTTTAGGCAGTGGCTGGCTCTGCAGAGAGTATACAGAGCCAGTTCATAACCGTCTCCCCCCTTCTCCCTCTCGGCCTCTTTTCTCTTCATTTGTATATCCATGCACACACACATACACACACACATGCATGCAGGCATGTGTGTGTGCATGTGTGTGCGTGCATGCACACACACACACACACAGAGAGAGAGAGAGAGAGAGAGAGAGAGAGAGAGAGAGAGAGAGAGAGAGATGCATGTGCCTTTGTGTGTAGCTCTCCATACAAATCTCTAGCTGTTTTCCTTCTGCATTCTGTAACTACTGGGGACCCTGACTAGGGCAGAACTAGGGAGGAGGCTATTGTCCTTGTGAGCAGTGCTGACCTTGAACTATAAGTTGGGGACACTGGAAGCAGCCTCTGCAGAGAGACAATTCATGACGGAGAAGAACCTGTCTTACTAGCAGTTCTTTTCTGAGACAGGGTCTCCCTAGGCAGCCCAGATTGGCTGGAACTTGGGATCCTCCTGCCTCAGCTTCTGAGTATGGGATTATAGATGTACACTATTCTACTGGCTCACTAGCAGGGTTTTGCCGATGCAAGCCATTCTTCTAGGTTGTCTGTCAGCAAGACACACCCTACTGATCTACCCCTGGCACAGGTATCATGCTTTTTCTGGATCCTCTTGGAAAATGGATGGAGGGGCTGTTATAAACTGGGGCAACCCAGTGGGGACAGGTGGTATACCCCAGTCTCCCCTGCCAGCCTTGGTGCCATCCTCCAGCCACGGTGCAGGAGTGTCAAACAGTAGAGGGCACCAGAGTCCTGTCTCTGCCGTGACAGCCTGTTTTGGTGGCATCAGGCATGTGTGGGCGAAGGTGGTGCAGCTGCTGTGGGAGGTGGCACTCTGTCGTAAACAGGGAGAGCTCAGGATTGCTGCTGTGCGTTTAACTGTAGTTTCCGGCAAGCGGCTGTATGAGACCGACTACCTCCAGTGGGCCATGGAGAGCACCTGGGACCAGGATCCAGGGGTGTGCAGCACCTTGGCTTCTCAGCAGTGGGTCTTACATGAGTAGGCACTTTTTCTCTTGGCCAGCTCTGCATTTCACTGCCATGCATCAAGCCTGGAAGGGCAAGCTAGGAGCCAGAGCAAAGCATAGTGGGCCACAGTGTACCAACAGCCAGGCTGCTTGGCCCAGAGTGATGAGACTGCTCGCCGGCTTCTTCTCTCCAGTACCTTGAGTTTCACCGTCACACTTCTGCCCACTCGCTGCCCTGCTCCCACCTCTGCACAATGTTCTGGTTTCGGGAAGAAGGGAAGGATGGAGGTTGGAGAGGGTGGCGACTGACAGTAACAGTTTTCATGGACAGATGCTGCTGGGGGTGGGGTGATGCAGGGGTGGGGCCATGTGGGACTGAGAGCTTCATCCTTGCTCTGCTTTGAACCAGCATTCAGGCAGTTATATGTGCTCTACAGAGCCTTTCCAGAGCTTCGGTTTCCCTCTCTGTAAAAAGGGGCTTAGGGTCAGGTGATCTTGGATTCCCTCCTGGTCCTTGTACCTTGGGGTCCATGTATTGAGAAGGAGCAGGGAGGCACTTTGGCCTCGGGGAAGGGATTGGAAGGAGGGGGAGCGGAAAGATAAGGAAACAGACTCTGAGAGTAGTTGTTAGCTGGCTGTGCTGTTCTGTCAGGAGTCACCAGTCCCTGCACCTGCTTGAATTCCTTTGCTGTTGGCATGTGATCTGTATTGACACATCTCCAGATCACATAAGACCAAGGTCAGGGGAAATCTGTCACCTCTAGCCCTACTTGGCTCTCAAGTAAGAGAGGTTGTCAATGACACCACATTTCCCACACTCCCTATCTGCCTTCTGGAGATCGCTGTCATTTACTTCCTGGCTGTGACACCTCTCACATGGGCAGAAGATCTGTTCTCCAGAATATCAGGCATGATCTGTGGGCAGTCACCTAGGGATGGATGAGGGCATGGAACTGCTCCTTGGCACTCAGATGTGGGGTGGTTTTTTTTTTCTTTTCTTTTTTTTTTTTTTTTTTTTAGAATGACCTTGTTGTCCCTCCTCTAGGATGGGCCAACTCCTGAGGCTCCAATCTCTTCATAAGGCCACTCCTGGGTGGGACTGGCTAGAGATGTAAGTCTTCCTTGGTCCTTCAGCCTATTTACCTTGGCTCAAGCCTTGGATGCTTGGGGATGTAGTAGGGAGGGAGAGAGCACTTCTTGGATGTATCCGGCACTCCCAGTATTCCACCCTAGAGCTCTAGAGTTCAGCAGTGTACACAGAGCTAATCCCACACCATTGGGCTTCATGCGAGCCCCCGGATGACTCTCAGATGTGTTTAATCTCCATAGGGCTCCTGAGACAGGGTGCTAGTGTTTTCCTCTTGTTCCTCACTGGAGACATCTTCAGTCTTTGTAGAGTGTCTTGTTATACCACTAGGCTCACCCTGCATCTGGTTATTTATATAGGTCCCAGCAGGATGCAAAGCCACCAGGGATGAGACATATGGAGATGAACTGAACATGGTCCCCGTGGGGCTGGGAATTGGTGGGCATAAAACTTGTGAGTAAGTGGCCTGAACTAGCTCTAATGGAACCCCTGGAAAGGGCCTGGCCCTGCCTGGGAGTGGGGCAGGGGTTGGGGGCTGGAGATTGGAGGTTCGAACCTGGCCTCTTTGAGTTAGGGCTGAGACCCCTAGGTGAGAGGCCCTTCTGAGGAGGGTCAGGTTGTAAGAGAGCATGTAAGTGGGTAGGTATGGGAACAGTGGCCTATCTGTGGCTGGATGTTTGGAGTTTCTAGAGTGAAGGCACCAGAGTAGAGATGAAATGGAAGACTGGGTGGGCTTTGGTCATAGAGCACTTTGTGGTCCAGGCTAAAACAAGCCTGGAGGAGGCATGGGGACAGACAGGGGCTATTGCTTTGGTTTGGGGAAAGAGGAGGAGGTCAGGAAGATGGGAAGACATGGAGATATTCTAGGAGAATGACAGGGAGGAGGGTGGGAAGAGTGGGGACATATAGGTGAGGGTCCCATGACCCTCCCTACTCACTTCTATAAAGGACTGTCAACAGTGAACAAGCCCAGCCATGGTGATCTTTTGTAAGCAGACTCAGCTGAACTCCCGCAGTTGGCAGACGCTTGACTTGAAAGATCATGCTAGTTCAACGGGGCTGAAGTCAATTTAAAAACAACAACATTTCTTTATTGTGTGTGTGCATGCACGTGTGCACATGCATGTGAAGCACAGGGCCCACACAGAGGTTGGAGAACAACTTTCAAGAGTTGGTTCTCCTTCCATCATGAGAATTCTGGGGACTGGTCTCAGGTTGTCAGGCTTGGTGGCAGGCCCCTTTGCTCACTGAGCCATTTCTCTAACCCGAAACTTTTGTTTTTAAGGGTGATCTGTGTCTCACCTCTTCCATCTCTCTCTCTCTCCACCCGCAGAGTGAGTCAAAATGAGAGAAGCAATGGATGGGAGTTTCCAGTTCTTGTGAATCTGGAAATTATGACCCTACCTGGGAAAGATGTGAGACCCATTTGGAGTGGCTTGGATCCTCTTTGGCTGGTGGGGATTCCTTTATCCCTGGGGGCTTTCCTACAGTGTAGGAACCTAGTGGGGTTCTGTATTGCTTTGCTATGCAGCAAACACTCCTCTTTCAGGACTGGGCAGATAGGCACTCTAGTTGAAAGCAGTATTGACCAGGCAGGAGGATGGAAATAAGACTGACTATTCTAACCGTCTCTCCAGGCCTCAGTTTCCCCATCTACAGAGCAGGGCTTCCAATATTACAATCATAGAGGTATCCCAAGCATCTGGTGGGATGATGGATTCAAAGGCAGCATGAAGATGAGAGAGCAGAAGGCGGGGCGTGAATGGAATTCTCCTTGTCCGTTTGTTCACTCCCGCATTCCTCTGACAGAGTGACAAAGCATCCCCCAGGGACTGTGGTCACACTGTGCTGAATATTCAGAGTACAGCATTAGAAAAACTTTATACCGAGGGTTTATCTTTGGCTGTCTTATTCCTACCTCACTTTCTACAGGGTCAGCAGGTATCAGTGCCCTGTTGGGAGGATGCCACCTGAACTGAGGTTAGCCTCTGGGATGCTTGGGATTTCCCCTTCTGTTTTGGGGGGAGGGGTGCAGAGGCAGCTTCCCCTGTTATCTGGCAGTAATGACACTTAGGCTGTTGACTCAGGCTAATGTCTCGGTCCTAAGAAGTGCAGCTGGGGAGATAGAGCAACTGTGGCAGACTGTCATCAGAACAGTCCCTGTTTGGATATGAAGGACCTGGGCTAATCTCAATGGATGAATTAACTTTCGATGAGATCCAGCTTTCCTTATCTGTGACATAAGACCCACTGCTTTGCCAGTGTGCCGGGAGAAGACAAAGTGGGCATGATGTGTGGGTATTTCTTCCTGTTGTCTCGACAGCCTCAGGCTGGGTCCGACGGAGCTGTTGAGGTCCAGTAGGTGTGCTAGCTGCCTTAGGCCTCCATCTTCCTCTGTGACTGACTACTAGGCTAGGCCCTAAGGTTTCCAATGCTTCCAAACAGTGCCCTGAGCTGGAACCAGGAAGGGTGTCTGTACGAGTCTTTCCTTTTGAGTAGCTGTAGGGCAGCACCAGTGGGCATGGGGAAAGGGTGGCGCCTAAGAGCCAGCTTCACCCCCAGTTCCTGCTGGTGTCTTTGAGTCTTTTAATTCCTTCTTGGAATTTAGTGTAGTTTCCTTACTAACCCCCGACCCCCAGCCCATCATGGTGGTTGTGGTGGGCTCTGTGGTCCTGAGCCTGGCTGGGGAGTGGAAACTAGCGTTGCTCTAGATACCACAGGAAGACTAGCCCTCCTGCCCTTACACAGGGGGCTTCATCACCAACCAAGAACCATAAGTACACCAGGCAGTGACATGCCAAGCAACAAGCAAAGGGAAGAGGTAAGTTCCAGAAACTTCTGGCCTCTGACCCTTGGGCTCTGACACTTAGATGTCCTCTTGCACACTGCTTCAGCTGTGCTGTTTTTCATCTGTTCTTGGCCTCTGTAGCTTCAGGGGAATTTTGGGTAGGTAAGTTACTTTCCTGTAACACGAGCGCTGACAGAAATAACCCCAGGGGGAAGAGTTTATTTTGGCTCCAGTTTCCAGGAGCAAGTCCTTGCAGTTCCACATAGCTCAGTGGGGCAGAAAGCAGAGTGGTCAGGCCAGAACCAGAGTAGACAGCACCTTCAAGGCCTGGTCTCCAGACAGCTAATCCCTACACATGAAAACCTCCACACCTCCACTCAGTGCCACCAACAGGGACCAACTATTTAGATATATGTAGCTGTAGAGGACATTTCACATTAAAACTATAACAATGGGCTAAAAACCCTCTGCCTTACCCCAGGCCCTTTGTCCCCTCATGGTTGTCTGGTTGTCTACCTATCTGCTGGACTGTGGGGTCTCTGAAGGGAGGGAGGACTGTATGCCTGTGCTGCCTGTGACCTTAAGGCTACTTTAAGCCTGGCTCAGAGGAGGGGCACAGAGAGTCTTAGCTGCAGGCTTGAGGACTGGCCTTTAGGGTCGCTGGCTCTCAGCTCTCTGGTCTCAGTGTCTCCCATGTTGTCTGTGGTGTCCATTGGTCATTCATGTGCTATTCCCATTCATGGATGGCTAGCAGTCATGTTAGTCTCCCTGGTCCTCATCCTGAAGACCCCTTGGGGGGTTTTCTGTGATATATTTACTCACTATCATGTATCTCTATCTCTATATCTGCCTCTAGCTAATCCCCTTCCAGATCTGAATGAGGACACCTAGCCTTGAAGATGGGTACAGCTCCTTATTCTGTCATAGCACACGGAAGTAGAACCCAAAGGATTCTGGGTCTCTGACTTGCAAAGCATTGGAGGGGGAGGAAGCCTGGTGACTGGGTCTAGTCTGATAGAGCATGAGGGTCAATGATTGTTCCAGTGGTGGCCCTGCTAAGTGATCCCAATAGCTCTGGGCACTGCAGTGATCTGGAGGAGCAATGTGGTCACTGTTAAAGTACAGGGTCCCCTTCTCCCAGTAGGCATCTCTGTAGGGGTTCAGGTTGTGAGGCGAAGAATCTAGGCCAATGGTTCTAAACCTGTGGGTCTCAACCCCTTTGGGGTCGAATGACCCTTTGACAGGAGTCGCTTAAGATTCAGAAAATACAGATATTTACATTACAATTTGTAACAGAGGCAACATTACAGTTATGAAGTCGCAACAAAAATAGTTTTATGGCCGGGGTCACCACAGCATGAGGAGCTGTGTCAAAGGGGGCAGGGCATTAGAAAGACTGAGGGCCATTGCTCGGGAGTCACTGGTTTCACAGATTGAACTTGGCAAGTCTAATGACTCAGAAATGATGTCGGGGTTATTTCCTGCTGCTATTTGTAAATTGGCTGAGGCCAAACGATTCTCGAAGCTTAAGGTTTCTGCTGTGTGGGGGTTCATGATTTGGATCGGGACCTCTCCCCCAATCCCCACAGTGCTAGGCATGTCACTTCAGCATAGCCGGACATGTCCGACTTTTTGATGTCATAACTCGATGTTATCTACAAATCTCATGATCAAGAAACTCATAATTAAGTTACAAAAACAGAATAAATAAAAACAACTAACCAAACAAAACCCATCATGTGTGTGTATGTGTGTGTGTGTGTGTGTGTGTGTGTGTGCACGCACATGCACGTTTGTGTGACCGAGGAGGATGGCTAACCTGAAAACAGAAACTTGGAGTTGCGTAAAGTGATTGGTTGTATTTGGTTGTACTGGATAGAAACACTTGTCTGCGGTATTAGCAAGTTGAAGGATCCACAAAACACTTGAGTCCAATTCTTTGGAAATATTTTAGGGAACTATATACGTAATACAAAACCCCTCAAAACAACTAACATATCCTTTCATAGGAATATGTATACCATAGGCACCATAATGATGCTATATATTAAAAATAATTACTAATGATAATATGTGCTAATGTATTGTGTTTTGCAGCTGTTGGAAAAGCCTAATTTAATAAGTAAAAAATGCAGAGCACAGAAATGTTTCAGTATAAATTCATTTATGTAAGTTTTTAAGAAAAGCTTCTGCACATGGCAGGGGTGTAGCTCAGTAGGTACAGTGCTTGCCCAGCAGAACAAAGCCTGGGGTTCCATAGTCACTTCAAAAACAGTACTTGGTGGCTTACGTCTGCCAACCCAGAATTCAAGAAGGGCGGGCAAGAAGATCAGAAGTCAAGGTCATACTTGAACTGTGTAGTGAGTTTAAGGTCATACCAAGATACATGAGACCATATCTCAAAAAGAAAAAAAAAAGAGCTTTTGCATATATCTTCCAGATAGGGAGGATGCCTGGGAATCTGTTAGTGGGGGTCATTCACCATCTGCAACTCTGAGCCTCAGCTTTCTCTCTACACGTAAATCCCATAACCCGTGTCCTTCACGTGGTAATGCACCTGCAGGACCTCCTGAGGGCAGGACCCTGGCTGAGCCAGAGAGCCAGCAGGAAAGAGAATCACTGATGTTTGCAGTGGTCCCTGGGTGTGGGAGAAGGTTGAGGGCCTCAAGGTCGGGACATGTATGACCTGTTGAGGCTACTTATAAGATGGCGAGGGGAGTGGTCTCTCATTTCTGAGCCCCGGCTTTCCACACGTTTGCAGCGATGGAGACCCCAGCACAGCCCCTGATTAGAGCTCCCCGCAGGACTCTGACAGCTGATTAGGCGTGGACAGGAGTCGTCCAGGAGCCAAGGTGCCACTTCTAGACTTCTCTGGCTTCCTGGCCTGTGCTCCTGCTGCTTGAGTCCAGAGATCTTCCGAGGGAGGCAGCAGGAGAGGCCCGCTTCCCTGGAGTGCCCGCCTGTCTTCCAGGCTCTGCACACTCTATTGACTGCCGAATTGCCTCCGAGGAGTGAGGCCTAGACACCCCAAATCAATTTGCTAAAAGCCAATTTCCCAAATGATCAATTCGTTGAATGACTAATTTGCCATGGGTTGAGGGTTCGTTTTTTTTTTCTTTTTCTTTTTTACATTGCAGTTTCCCGGTGACTGTGCACAGAAGTTCTGGCAGCAAGATTCTGCATGAACACTGTTCCACAGTCCGTATTTCATAGTGCAAGGGCAAATGCGCCCAGCCCCCAGGGTGCCTGGTGCCTTGCTCAGCCTGTGAGGAGAGGCTCCTTTCAAGGTACTTCTGTCTTCTGTGTTTCCTTACAGATTTGACCCCATGTTGGTCTTTAGATATCAGTAATGATTTTAGGTTCTTGATTGAGTGGAGGCACAGGCCTATCTAGTGACAGAACTCAAGACCACACATGGGGTCAATAGAAGGAATGGAAATGATACATCTTGAATAGCTGAGTTTATGATCTAGGCCATATACATGTATGTATATATCTATATATCTACACATATATAATTGTTTGAGATAAGCTATGCATATGTATACATGCATGTGTATGTATGTGATGTATATATGTATATGAATATGTATATATGCATGATATGTATATGATATTATATATCATATATATGTGTATATATATGTATATGTGTATATATGTATATATGTATATATGATGTATATATGGTGTATATGTGTATATGTGTATATGTGTATATGTGTATATGTGTATATGTGTATATGTGTATATGTGTATATGTATATATGTATACATGCATGTGTATGTATGTGATGTATATATGTATACATGTATGTATATGTATGTGATGTATATATGTATATGAATATGTATATATGCATGATATGTATATGATTTATATAATATATGTATATATATCATATACATAGGCATGAATATAGGTATAGGTGTGGTGGTTTGAACCAGAATGGCCCCCCAAAGGCCATTCACATACTTGATCCCTTGGTGGAACAGTTTGGGAAGGATTAGGAGGTGTGGCCTTCCTTTTGGAGGAGGTGTGTCACTGGAGCTGGGCTTTGAGGTTCAAAAACTTGTGCCATTTCCAGTTAGTTCTCTCTCTTTGTTCTTGCTTGTGGATCAGTAACTCTCAGTTACTGCTCCATTGTCATACCTGCCTGTTGCCATGCTCGCTGTCATGGTGATCATGGGCTTTAGCCTTCTGGAACCATGAACCTTCAAATTAAATGGTTTCTTTTATAAGTCGCCTCCATCATAGTTTTATCACATAAATAGAAAAGTAACTAGGATAATACATATATGCTTTCATTTGCATATATATGAATATGCATGCATATACTTTTTTTTGAGATGAGGTCTAATGTAGCTCTAGCTAGCCTCAAACTTGATATGTGGCTAAGATGGCCTTGAAGTTCTGATCCTTGTGCCTCTATCTCCTGAGTGCTGGGATTACGGGTATATATTACCATGCCTAGCTGTTTTTATGTGGTACTGGGGGGCGGGTAGTTTCTACCTCAGGACTTTGTGTATTCTAGGCAATCACTCTAGAAAATGAACTACATCTCCAGTCTTTCCTAGTCATATTCTTATTTATCACCATTTACAGTTGAGTTGTAATGGACACTGAAATGCTGAACGTTTCTAATGAGAGATCTGTGTTAGCTAGCAGTCTGTTACTGTAACAGAATATCCAGCACGGTCAACTTATTAGGAGAAAGCATTTCTTTGGTTCATGGTTTCATAGGTTTCTTTGTACAGCTGGTAGGTTGGGTTGTACTGAGCCTGTGTTGATATAGGATGCTGTGTGGAGAGCATGTGTCAGAGCTTTCTGTTCACCTCAGAAGCAATGAGGAAGAGAGAGACCAGGGTTCCACAAATCTCTTAGAAGCTACTTATACAGTGACTAATTTCCTTCCACTAGGTCTGACTCTCAAAGACTCTGCCACTTTCCAGTAGAGTGATAGACTGGGACCAAACCTTTACCACAAGGGCCTTTGTGGGGGGGGGGGGACATTTACACAAAGCACAGCAGAATAAACCTTTCATTCAATTACCTACCTGGTTTTAGACTCTGAGGTCAGTCAGAGCCACCTGTAAAATGACTCAAGGCCAGCAGCTGAAGCCTTGCGCTATGGAAAAAAAAAAAATCAATTATTCTAGCCATTGATTTCCCTGTGTCTATTGTTCATAGGTCTCTTGACGCCTTCATCTATAGCAGGCGGTTCAAGGAACGCAGACACAGCCCACATGGTTTGGTAAGACATGGTGTTGTTACATTGTTTATTAGACATGTCATCAGCTTCCTAGTTATTCTCAATGATGTTTGTAGCTATCCACACTATGTCTCCTTCGAAGGCTACTTCACCATTGTCCTTGTCTCTTTGTGGGGCCACAGTGGAATCTTGAACAGAAAACTGTGCAGATGAGTTTTGGGTAACTTGGGTGTTTTTGTGTGTGTACATATGTGTGTACGTGTGTGTGTGTGTGTGTGTGTGTGTGTGTGTGTGTGTACTTACGTATGGGTACACATGGTAAGGCCAGCCAGGTGTCTTTCTCTATTGCTCCCCACCTTATTTTTTGAGGCAGGGTGTCTCACTGTCCCAGGAGCTCACCGACTGAGCTAAGCCGGCTGCCCGGCAAGCCCCAGGGTCCCCTTGACTCTGCTTCCACAGGGCCGAGATTACAGGAACGTGTTTCTGCCTGTTTGTTGGCTCGTTTGTTTCATGTGAGTTCTGAGGATTGAACCCAGGTCCTCACACTTGTCTGGTGAGCACTTTGCTGACTGAGCCGTCTCCCCAAGTTAGATGACTTCACTGAGTCTCAGTGTCATCCTCCGCAGGGTGTGGCTAAAGTCACCTGCCCAGTGTGCCTTCCGTGGATGTGAAGGGAGACTCTGAGAGGGAGGAGGAGGTTGTAGTTCCTCAAATCTGTCTTGAATCTGCTCTAGGGGCTTGCAGGAACGCGTTTCAATGTGTGTCTTTCTTCCCGAGAGAGAGGGCCTAAGCCAAGTTCTAGAGCAGAGACATCCTTTGCGGAGACTCCCCTCAGGTTCTCTACTTCCCTCAGGTTCTCTACCCACCAGTTCTTCCTGGCTGGACGCTCTGCTTCTCTAATCTCACCCCAGCCTCCTCTAACCTGTAGGACTCTAAGCTCTAACCACATGATTTTCAGACTTCCGGAATGTTCCACACTACTGTCTCAGGACAAGCTGTTCCTACTTTTTTTTAACTCTTTGCTACAGGCCATTTCTGGTCTTCACTAAAATATCATTCCCCCCCCCCCCCCCCCGAACGCGTCTATGTCCTTCCCACAGGCAACCCCACCCACATCTGTAAAGATAATTCTATCTTTAAACTTTTTTTTTTTTTTTTGGTTTTTTGAGACAGGGTTTCTCTGTGTAGCCCTGGCTGTCCTGGAACTCACTCTGTAGACCAGGCTGGCCTCGAACTCAGAAATCCGCCTGCCTCTGCCTCCCAAGTGCTGGTATTAAAGTCGTGCGCCCACCACCGCCCGTTTAAACTTAAGTGTTTATTTCTTTTGTTCACATGATCACGTCACAGTGTGCGTGTGAAGATCAGTGAGTTGAGTCAATTCTCTCCTTCCACTATCCTGGGGATCGAATTCAGGTTGTCTGGCTTAGAGCGAGGTGTCTTCATGTGCTCAGCCATCTTGCCAGCCCCACAGAGGTCAATCATAACAAGCAGTTAGCTTGTGCGTGGTCAAGGTCTGTCCCTTACCTGTTGTGTGATGGGTCAGGAGGCTGTGGCCTGTCCTGTTTGCTTTGGCATGCCAGCATTTAACACCATGCCCAGCACGCAGTGGGTTCTCAGGAGCCGCCTGTGAGTGAGTGAGGAATGGCTGACGGGAGCTGAGGGTTCACTTTGTTACAACAGTTGCTTCTCTCCTTGGCTCATTGGTTCATCCCTCAGTTCCGGTCTAGGGGTTGCACTCAAGCTGTAAACATTCTGTGAGGCTTACAGAGCCTAAGTGACAGAGTGTAAGGTCTGTAAATTCTTGGAGCAAGAAGACAGCTCTGGGGCTGGGTAACTGGTTGTGGAGATAGCAGAGGAAGACCAGGCCTGTTCCACCAGCAGTCCTATGAGGGAGGACCTTGGCCAGCCTTCTACACTCAGGGTTAGGGGTGGCACCGCGCCTGAGCAAGGTTCTTCTCCAGAGGTCTACTCAGTCCCAGGCTAACTCTAGCTAACTTCCGCCAGGGTGCCTCAGGGTTGGGCTTGGGCCTCTCTTGCCTGGTGAGGCAACTGGGTGAGGGCACACTGGGCTGACACGGGCTCAAGCTCTGATGCTTCAGCTTTTCACAGGACCCCGTCCTCTTTAGCTCTCACCTGGCCTGAGCTTCTGCAGGAGGCAGCTGGCAACACAGCCTTCATTGCAGGCGTAGTGAGGCCGGTTTGGTTCCTTTCTTCCAGGCTTCTGCTGGACTGAATGGCCAGCATGGAGCCTAGATGTTTGCCTCTCCCTTGGTTTACAGGACTGGAGAATGCTGGGAATAACAGCAAGCTGGTTCAATATGACCTTTGCAAGATATGGGACTGGGGCCAGAGGAAAACATCGATGCTCCGACCCACCTGTCATGCTCCTCAAGGCTGGTCTTCAGTTTGGGGTGTCGGACGTCAGTGTCTTAAGCCATGTCCATTCACTCGCGTAGGAGTCTGTGGCACACAGTTGACATCTGGGCCCCAAGGGACTAGGAAGCAGGGCAGAAGACCAAGGCAGGAGTACTTGAGAAAGCTATTCTCTCCTATCACACTGGCTGTGGCCTCTGACGAGCTATGAGCACCTCAGGCTCCCCTGTGGAATTCTCGCTCTGTTCTTGGATTCTATGGGCTAGGAGAGCTGCGGGGGTTCTGCCAACAAGACAGAGGCGGGGCTGTCTGTGGGTGGAGACGTCACATGGTCCTCAAATTCACAGGCCACGGTCCTCTGGCTCACTATGACTGAATTTGAAGATGGGGGTGCTAAAGAAGTAATTAAATCAGGTGACGTCATTAGGACAAAGCCTGATCTGATAGGATTAGGCTCCTTATAAGGGAGACACCAATCAACTAATTCCTGATTGTTCTGTAGATCAACCAATCTGTTTCTGTCTCTATTATTTCTATTTCTCCCCCTCCCTCCCTTTCTCCATGAGTTCTTTATTGTTTTGTGTGTGTTCAGGTATGATCGTATGTGTGCCAGTCTCCAGTGTAATTCCTCAGATGCCTTCTTTCTTCTATTTTTGAGACAATGTCTCTCACTGGCCTGGAGCTCACTACTGCAATAGGCTGGCTGGCCAGTGAACCCGACCTCCCTTCACCTCCCCAGGGCCAAGACTGTAAATGCACGCCAAGAAGCGCCCCCCCCCATGTGTGTGTGTGTGTGTGTGCATGTGGTGTTTTCTGAGGATTGCACTCAGATCCTTTCCCTGTTGCCACTTCGTGTTCCAACTTTTTCCATGTGTTCTTGCACAGAGGAACTTGAAGATGGAGAAAGAAAACAGCCCTCTCTCAACAAGCCATCAACAGTATGTGCTGGGGTGTTGATCTTGGACTTCCAACATCCAGAACTGCGAAGAAAGCAACTTCTTTTGCTTAAACCACCCAACCTATGGTATTTTCTATATGGTATTTTCTATATGGCACTGACTAGAGCAGAAAGCCTGGTCTATAAAGCCACTCTGTAACTGTAAGGGTATGTGCTGGCTTATGTCAACTTGACACAATCTAGAGTCATTTGTGGAGAAAGAATCTCAATTAGGAATATGTTGCCATCAGATTGGCTCATGGGTAAGATAGTGGGGCATGTTCTTGAATAATGATTGATGTGGAGGGGCCAGGTCACTATGGATGAAGCCACCCCGAGCAGGTGGTCCTGGTCGCTATAAGAAAGCAGGCTGAGCAGGTCAGGAGAAATAAGCCAGCAAGGAGATTCCTTCATGGCCTCTCTGCTTCAGTTCCTGCCTCCAGGTTCCTTCAGTGATTTCCCTAAGTGATGGAGATTGACCTGGGAGTCCCTGCTTCTCTCCTGGGTTTGCTTTTGGGCATGGCATTTTGTCATGCAGTAGAAACCCTGACTAAGACAGGGTGCCTGTCTTGGAGATTGGGTTGGAGCAGGAGGCTCTTCACCAGGCAAAGCCAGGAGAGAAGGCTCCAGAGAGGATTTTCATACTCACCTCCTGTGACCCTGGCTTCTCCTGGTCTCTCCTTGAAGGCCACCAGTCCCTAGCCTCCCTAGTACACTCTGGCTGCTTGCTGGTGGGCCCATCTTATTCCTGTCCTATATGGCTGGCACCACTCTGTCAGATAGAAATCCTGATATTTCCTCTCACATTTTATGGGGAGCTACTTACTGTCCTCAGCACTTAGGGGTCTTGTGTCCTCCCCTTCTGCGTCCTGGGAATCTCTTCTTTGTCAGGCTAACCAGTGCCCTTTGACAGGAGAGCAGTGTTCTAGCTTGACATTGCTGACACAGCCACTTTATCCCAGGTCACGGTACCCGCCTCCTTGCCCATGCTCCTGAGAAGGCATGACCCTCTGACCTAGCTCAGCCCTTTCTGTTGAATGGACCTGGCTCCCCTTTCCTTCCTGATGAGGTATGGTTGCCTATCCTGTCCCTCACTATTCAATAGCCCTTCTTCCCTTTCTGTCCTCTGACCTACATGCAAGTGAAACTATTAGTGTGTAGACAGGAAGGATGGGATGGTGGGAGAGGTGATGGGCTAGGACAGGCAGGGTGTCCCTCCTGGAGAAGGAGGCATTCCCAGGCTGGGCTGTAAGGAAGGTGGGCGGCTTTGGAGAAAGCCCGAGAGGATAGGATAAACCATGGAGGTGAGAATGGGTGTGGGGGCTCAGATGAAGCCCTGCACGGGTTGTTTGGTGGGGTGGTTGTATGCCTGTGAAACCAGTTGGGAGGCCAAGGCCCAGGCACCCTCCTCCCTCAAGAATCCAGTGGTCTCTCAGGCTGTGGTTGTCTTAGCTAAATAAAGCAGTCACTGTGATTTTGAAACCACGATGGGCTTGTTCCTCTGTGATGGCAACTAATTATGGACTGTAATTGTCTAAACACAGGGAAGCGCTTTGACCTGAATAGTAATAATGAGACCAGGCTTCTCTGTTGCCTTCCCACAGCCAGCCACCAGCCATGGACACGTCTCCACACACCCCATCCTGTTCCACAGGCCTGGTATGGACAGAGGTGAAACTGGGGGCACTGTCCACTCCAGAACAGACTGGTCTTGTCTGCATGGTGATGGGCAGAACCACAGAAAAACCTGGGTCAAGATCTCATCTGTGAGGCAGAGTTCCCTTTCCTCAGGGCAGTTGTGGGAAACACATCTGACATGGAGGGCATTGGATGCAGGGCAGCTGTTTTTTTCTGTGGGTGAGCAGCTCAGCTATGGGGACTTCATTTTACCGATGGAGATAAAGAATCCCACAGAACCATAGGTGGGCACAACCTTATAGCCTGCCACTGTCACCCACTCATCCATATCCACATGGCATGTCACCCCACCTCTGTATCTGTGACCCCAGAATGGTGAGTCACTCACTGATGTGGTGATGCTGAGGGCTATGGGTGAGGGCTGGGACTCTGAGCTGGGCAATCTCTGAGCCCCAGCTTGTGTCTCAGAAGTGGTCATTCTCTCCTTCCTCCATCCAGCCCCATGTGGCTCGACTGAAATCCTGGAGGCCTTTAGAGCTGTTCCCTGCTGTTGCTTCTGCCCCTGTAGGGAGAGCTGTTGGCCCAGAAGTGGAATGAACCAGGGTCACTAGGAGGCCAGGACTGGTGTCTGCTGCTGACTGCATCTCACCCTGCAGATGTGACCTCTGACCCTTCCAGCGGGCTTGCTTTCGGGGCCTGACCCCTTCTTACCTTACAGTTTTCAAATGGTGTGCATTTCCTGCCTGTCTTGTCCACCAGCTATCAGAGAATGGGGCTGTGGAAAAGCTACTCGGGCCTTCCTGTGCCCAACTTTGCCTGGCAGAGGTTCTCATACATGTTTTATGAGGTCTTAGTGCACAGTGCTCACTTTACAGCCAGAGGCTCCAAGAGAGTCCATCTTTCTGAAGTCAGGATTGGAAGACAGGTCTCTACCTCCTCCAGGTGTCTGCGGTCCCATGGAGCTGGCGCTGAATTTGCCCTCTGCTCATTCATGTCTTTCCTGCCTCTCCACTGAGGTAGAGCCTGCAGGTCCTTTGGCCTTTGTTCCACTAAGTGATGCTCCAAGTGGAGCCTGACTGCTGAATCCCCCTGGGGATTGTCCTCACATACCATCTGGAATGGAGACCACACATTCCTTCCTTCCTTCCTGCCACCGTGATCCACAATTCTCTCCTTTGTTCCTTCCCTCCTTCCTTCCTTCTTCCCTCCCTCCCTCCCTCCCTCCCTCCCTCCCTTCCTTCCTTCCTTCCTTCCTTTCCTCCCTCCCTCCCTCCCTCCCTCCCTCCCTCCCTCCCTTCCTTCCTTTCCTCCCTCCCTCCCTCCCTCCCTTCCTTCCTCCTTTCCGTCCTTCCCTTCCTTCTTCTTCTTCTCTTTCCTCTCTTCCTTCCTTTCGTCCTCTTCTTCTTCTCTCCCCTTTCCTTCCTTCTCTCACTTCTTGCTTTTTAGTAACAAAATATGATTTAACAGGGATGATATAGGTACAGTTGAAAAATGTCTCAGCAGATAGGAAGTTGGTGGTGAGCCTTCTAGGACATTGTAAAGGAGCCTTTTTATTTTTCCTGTTTGTAAAGGGTTGTGTGTGTGTGTGTGTGTGTGTGTGTGTGTGTGTGTGTCTCACTTCAAGCAGGCTGTGATGGCTGGAGCTCTGGCACCTACTTTGAGGTCCCATGTTAAGGCTGTGTGGCAGAATTTTAGCAAACCCACGGCTCTTGTTCTAGCCCTGGGCTGTCGACTTCCAGACCTGGTTTCCGAAAGAGCTCAACGGTGTTACTGTTGGCCGCCACCAGGCTCGGCCGTTCCGTGCCTCTTAGCCTACTGTGTGGTGATCAGATGCAGTACCTGTTTACTAGGGGCCCTTACGGGGTCATTCAAGGAAAGAGAGGCTGTGATGGTGGCACAAATGACTGTGTGAAGCACGTTAGTGCCCAGGGTGCTTGGGACTGCTTTCCAATCCTAGGGACAGAGCTCCTTAACATTATCGTCTAAAAATAGAATTTTAATTTTTCCAGTCTGCAAGTCTGATTGAACCCCTACCTGTAATCTTCCTACCCAGAACTGCTCCTTAGAATACGCTAGGAACAGCACGCAGGAGGCCCAGGCTTTCTTTCCTGTCCTGGCCCTCTACCCACTCTCTAAGCACCGGCTCCTGGATTTATTTTCTCCCCTAGTGTTGCTGGGCTTCTGCTATAGTTCTGTTTTATGTCCTTGAAAAGGCCAGAGTGCTGTGGGGAACTCTGGTACCTGGGGGTGACTGGAAGCATGGTGATGGGTGGTAGATGCACATCCTACCTGGCTCTTTGGGGCACCTGTGGGGTGTCACCATGCAGCCATTTGTGGCAGTCTCTGAAGAGATGCTTGGGAAAGTGTGGAAGAGAAAACAAGGACTCCTCAGGGCAGCAGTGTATGTGTGGGTGCATATGCATATGCACTCGTATGTGTGACATGTTTGTACAGGCCAGAGGTCAACCTATATGTTATTCTCAGGTGCCATCCACCTTGGATTTTTTGAGGCAGGGTCTCATAGGCCTGGCACTTGCAGGCTGGACTAGGCTTATGGGCCCTTGAGCCCCTGGGATTTACCTGTTTCCATCTTCCCAGCCCTGTATTTGTAAGGTGCACCACCACACCCACTTTTGGGGTTCTGGGGACCGAGCTCAGGTTCTTGTGTGACAGTTTACTGGCTAAGCTATCTCTCCAATCCCTCCATTGGTCTTAACTGGGTAGAGCTTTGTGTGGAGTCGGAAGCAGTGTGAGAATAGGAGATGCTGCTTGTATACAAGACACTGGCAAGAAGGATCAAACAGCAAGTTATAACCTCACGTGTGTGCTGGGGTCAAGTCTGTGTGATAATACCACTTGCGGCAGGTAACACGGGGTGGGCGGAGAAGAGGATGGTGAGGATGAGAGGGTGAATGATTTGTTTGTGATGGAAAATTTTTTATCTCATTGTATGGTAGTTAGATAATCCCACCATTTCAGCAATGGTGATGGAGAAGGACGATATCTCCAGAGATTTCCATTTGGATAGCCAAAGGGCAGGTGGGACACTTCGTGCTGTCAACTTAACACAATCTAGAAACATCTGAGAACACAGTCACAATGAGGGTTTGTCTAGATCTAGTGTGTCAGTTGGGGTGTATCTTGATGCTGATTGAGATGAGAACCCACCCACTGTGGGTGGCACCATTCCCTAGGAAGGGGCAGTGTAGATCCTGGATTGTATTAAAGTGGAGAGAGCACGGGCATACATACATTTATTATCAGTTCTCCGTCTGTGGATGTAATTGTCTAGCTGTTTCATGTTTCTGCTTCCTTGAGTTCCCCACAAGATAGACTATAACCTGGAACTGTAAGTCAAATAAGACCTTTCTCCCTTAAATTGATTTTTGTCATAGCAACAGGAAACAAAACAAAAGTAAGAAACAAAACAGGATGTGACTGATCCCTTTGAGTCAGGCCAGCAGGCAGACTCCTCCTCACTTCCTTTGGGAACTGACTAGAGAATCACTCCCCTTTAATGGGACTGATTTTCTAATAACGCACCTCACCCCAAGATGGAAATTGGGTTTGTGTTGATGCCTCTTCTTCTTTTACCTCTCAAAGGAGATGGGATCTCCTGTAATCCAGGCTGGCCTTGAACCTGCTGTGTATGAGGCTTACTTTGAACTTTTGAGCTTCTGGCTAGCACTGGGGTTAGGGTTACAGGTATGCACTACCATGCCAGGTTTATGTGATGTTGGGGATTGAACCTAGAGTTTTCCACATGCTGGGGCAGCATGGTACCAACTGAGCCACATCTCTGGCCCTGACACTTTCCTGCAGAGTGGGTTGTTGTAACTGGTGACATCTGGCTGCATTAGGGCTGAGGGCACATCAGAAAAATAGAACAGTCTGCTCATGTTTGCTCAGAGGTCTCCCAAAGCCTTCTTTTTGTTTCCTTCCTTTACAAATGTTAAAAAGATCCATTTTGATTTTATTTATAATGTGCGTGTGCTCACATGTGTTTACGTGTGTGTGTGTGTGTGTGTGTGTGTGTGCGCGCGCGCAAGGGGCTTGGGATTCCTTGGAGGTAGAGTTACAGGTGGGTGTGGGCCACCTGATATGGGTACTGGGAACCAAACTGGGATAGTTTCCAAAAGCAATATGTGGTTTTAAATGCTGAGCCATCTCTCCAGTGCCCCAAAGCTTTATTTTCTTAATGTATCTATGCTGGGGTTGAGTTATAGTTTAATGAATGTTTGTGGAATGACTAATTATTGACAGATCGGCTAACAGCCCTCACTGAAGTAGGCTGAGCAAATAAACTGGTAAGTGGAACACAGTGTCTAAGTTACACAGTGCACTTACCAGCGTACGGGCTTGGCTACTACTCTGCGAGACACCACAGCAACCACTGCTTACTTACGGAAGTGAGCCGACAGGTGACCAAAGCCCCAAATGAGACCCCAGCTATGCAAGAAGATTGTGTGACACGCACAGTTGCTGAGCAAAATCTGGAAGTAGATGAAGTTTCACTAGGTGTCTTGCTCCAAAAACATTTGGTCTTAAGAAACAGAATTGGTATAAACTTTGCTCAGCTTCTAGACCCTGTTTAGACAGGTCTTACGTCGTCTGAAACTCATTATGTAGCTGAGGATGACCTTGAACTTCTGATCCTCTTGCTTCCACTTTCTGAGTCCTGGATTATAGGTGTACACCATCATGCCAGGTTTATGTGGAGCTGGGGATAGAATCCAGGACTTGAAGCATGCTAGGCAAGTTCTCTACCAACTGAGACATATCCCAGCGTCTTCCTAAACTTAGCTTTAGATGATGGTGAATTTGTTAATTTAAGGAATCTCATTGTACTCAGAGGTGGGATGACAGCCAGACCTGGAGAGACGCTCCATCAGAAACCCTCACAGATACTAGGCCTGTCCCTTGCCTCTCACGTGGATCTTTTAGCCAAGCTCGTTTTGGTACGTTTGTTCTTCTTCTTTGCAGATTGGCTTTCTTTGTCCTACCTTTCCTAGATCTAAAAGCATTCAGTTCGATCTGGACATGACTCTTGGATGATACGTTCAGATCTGTGTCAGTCGATTTCTGTTGCTGTATCAATACCACAGGCTGTCGGCTTATGAAGAAGAAAGGGTTGCTTCCGCTCGCAGTTTTGGAGGCTTCAGCTGTCTCCTGCTCATTTTGTACGCTTTGGGGGCTGTGCTGTGGTAGCATGCCACGGCAGGCAGGGCAGAGGACATCAAACTATTTGTCACATGGTCAGGCTGCTGGGAAGGAAAAGTAGAAGGGGCAGACTTCCAAATTCCCTTCAAGGGCATGGACCCAAAGGACCCAAAGACCCCCCGGGTAGGCTGCACTTGTAAGAGATCGGCTCAGAACCCACAAGACCAAGTTCTCAGCACAAAGGAGATTTATTTGTCCCAGGAGGATAGAAGGCAGGAATAAGGGACAAAGACAGGAGGCAGAGGATAAGGGAGAAGAGGAAGGGAACAGGGGAAAGAGGACAGGGCTGATTGTCCCAGAGGAGAGAGGATTGCCTCTGGGTAGAGAGGAGACAGCTGTGACAGATAAGCAAATGGTGGTTTATAAAGGTAAAAGGGGAAATCCTGTGTTAGGAGGAGGCATTTAATTTTGATTGGGCATGTTAATTAGGTGAGCCAAAGGGGGCTTTTGATTGCTGCACCTCAATACTTTGATAGCTGGACCTTGGCAATCAGCCATGGAAGGAGGAAGTGGCCAAATAAGGGAACAGACCTTGGTGGCTAGCTTTAGGATTGTAATCTAATGCGTTTTTCAGCAAGGCAGAGAGAATAAGGGAGAAGGCTAAGGCCTGCCAGAGCCAAGTTTGCCAGGTTGGGCTGGCCAGGGTCCTGTCAGCACTTTCTAAAGGTTCCACAACCTCTTCACATGTAACCCTGGGAGTAAGCCCTTACCCCATTGGCTTTGGGGGATGCTTAATATTGAAGAAAAGCAGCATCTCTGTTTCAACAGCTATGGCCAAGATTGGTTCATGGCCAAAGGGACCATGTGGAAGAGAGGGCGTTCCTCAGAGAAGAGGGCACTGATGGTGTGGGCATGTTTGCTACAGTGTCAGAAGATAGGGAACCCAGATGGCTTTGTCACTGGATAAAATTGTCACACCTGCACGTGGAAGATGCCCTCTCTCTCTCTATTTTTTTTTTTTTTTAACAAAAAAGAACTTCCAAAGCTTGGAGTCCAGGTTGTCACAGGGGCCTATGTAACAGCTGATTTGTAAGGCACTTCTCCCTCATTTACCAAGTCTTCAGAGAGAGCAGTTAGTAAAAAAATGTTAATGGCCAATTTTTGCAAATGACCATTTTGGTGCTCCCAGACCATTGGGGCAGGCTGAAGCTAATTTCTAGAATGTCCCCTCGATGATGCTGGCAATCGCTTTAATACTGACCTAGAGACATGCCATGGATCCTGTTCCAAAAGTGCCACTAAGTCTGAATTTGCTTTACGTGTAGGCAATGTAAAACCACCCCAGCCACCCTATTGTGACGCCTTGTCCCTGGACATCCTGTGTCTGCCTAGTCCCACTGAGGAGTGGTTGGTCGTGGTGTGGGAGGTTGGACACAACCTTATGTGAGGTGGTCATCTTTAAGACACGTATTAAACATCCCCCTTGAGCCTTCATTCCATGCTGGCTTCATGAGCTTCTAGGCTTTCCATTGGGATTAGAAGCTATGTATGTGACACTGAATGTGTCCCTCCATCTTTTTTTCTGAGACAGGGTCTCTCGAGCCCCACATTGAACTCACCGTGTAGTCAAGAATGACTCTGAACTTCTGATTTCCCTGCCTGCATCTCTGGAGTGCCAGGATGATAGGTGAACCCCACCATATTGGTTTATGAGTAAGTAGTCTGCCAGCTGAGCTACATTTCCAGCTGAAATGTCTTTCCTTTATATTACCCAGGGCACCCCAGGTGACCGCTGTGGCTTCCTCCTGGACCCCCCTCTTTGAGCAGGCTCTCAGAATGATCCCAACACCTATCCCTACACCCAAATATGAATGGAGGTCACTATGGCCGCTCTCCTGGAATGGCTGTTGAGACTATCTAATGGTGACATAGTCAACATTAAGGACTGCCAAAAGCATTCTTTCCAGAGGAGCAAGTTACTCTTTATGAACTCATAGCAGCATTGAAGCAAGCCCGCAAAAGCCCACAGTGAGGGATTTTTTCCCAAATCTTCATCATTAAAAACACGGTGGCTTCGTGGGCATGTCCGCAGGCCCCGCCCACTAAGCCACGGTAAGATTGACGTCTAGTAGGACTTCATCTGGCATACTTGTCCGATGAGCAGATTCACTGATTCTCTGCTTAGTCACCTGGGGCCCATGAGTACCAGTCCCACAGGCCTTTCCCACAGATGCCAACTACAGGGTTTCGCTAATAGCTCCAGTCTTCCTTACCTTCATTTTTTTTTTTTTTACTGGCCCTTACCCCAAAGGGCAACCTCCCCTAGTGACCTTTCCAGTCGCTGTGATTCCTCTGGAGTGTTGACTGAGCCAGAGAGCATGCTCCCTCTCTCCCCTCTCATGTTTGCTCAGTGGAGGAGCCAGCCTTAGGTTCCTCTGTCTTTACAGGAGCCTCTCATGGGGAGGAGGTGTGGGGGGGCAGTGTTGGGATGCAAGGGCGGGGGGGAGGCACGGAGGCTCCCTGCTCTGCTGTTGGTTATCACAGGCTCTGCTAATACTGCTCAAACAATATCGAGAAGAACCCAGCTCAATAGCACCAGTGTTAGGCTGCAGAGTCAATATTGGCTGAGCAAACAACAGAGAAGAAGTTGCTATTTGCGTAGCTAGGAGCCCTTGTGTGCTGCCGGCTGCCTTGTCAGGGGCCCTTGGAAATGAAGGAAGGAGGTGGGGTTTGGAGATGGAGGGCACAGGAAAGAAGGGCTAACAGGGGACTCCTGCCTAGTGGGTGCCAACAGTCGGCTACAGGACTTGCTGTGGTACATCCGAACACATCTCACAGTCTGCCATCACCCGTCTGTATTTTCTACCCAAAGTGTTGGAGAGGTTGCCAGATGTCCACTGGAGAAGCAGGGAAGGCAAGCCTCCCCCTGCCGAGATCCAGCTGGCAGGTTGTTTTGTTAGACTGAGGAGCTCAGGGTCAGAGTTGGGAAAAGGCTTTTCTTCCATGTCTCTTTGGGCCTCCAGCTCTCCTTTCTCCTCCGTGCCCACACTGACAACCCCCTTAAGAAGAAAATGCAGCATGCGAGTGTCTCTGCAGCCCAAAGGTCACTCAGCAGCTGACCAGCCAACTGTGGCCACCGTCTGACCTGGCCTCATCTTGGAAGTCATTCGTATTCTCCACCAGAAGCGAGGTGGCTGGACCTCAGCTCATGTCCTATGTTTGTTTCTAGAGAATGCCTGGCTCTCGTGGCTCCGAGTGGTGACCTTCCCAGTCAGATGTACCTATTTATAGCAGTCTGTCCTTGGCTTTGCTTCTTCTTCTGTGCCACCAAGGATAGGCCTGGGTGAGCTTGAACCCTGTAAGTGGACAAGGCTGAGTTTGTGGGGCATGCTGGTAGGGGAACAGGCTGCTGTGTCTTGCTTCTTCATGGAACTTCTGCAGACTCCATCTTTGTGCTTGTTGGTGTATGTGGGGCACAGACTATTTGTAGACTGGGGGAAGGCACAAGGCTTCGGCTTCCAGTGCCACAGTCACCAGTCCTGGGCAATAGATTTGATTTGGGACACCAGAGCCTGTACCCAACAAGTGTAGCCATGTCCTAATGTCTTAAGCTATGTCCTAAATGTCCTAACCCTGGAGTCCTTGCCACTTAAGGCTCTTGCCATTCCCAGACAGGGGTGGGTTCAGGAATTCAGAGAATGAGGTACCATGCAAACTTCAGATATCATCCCTTCTCTAGAAGCTGAGTGCTCTCTTGTCCCTGGAGCACAAGGGGGGGCCCACCCTTGGTGTCCATGCGTGTATGTGAATGCCTGACTACTGGCTTTGGCAAAGGATGAAGATATGTTTGTGTGTTAGGATTGAAGGTGAGGGGATGTTGGAGCAGGGCCAGGCAGCACCCATGCTTAGGCAACTGAAGACTATCCCTCCTCCACCCCACTCAGCCTTCCCCTCACTCCTGGTGGGATGAGGAGATCCAAGCAGGTAGCTGCCTATGTGGTTGTCAGAGTTGCTGGCCTTCTTTCTTGTCCCCAAACCATTCCTCAGAGCTGCTGTTAATTTCGCCATAGACTTGGTTGGGGGCTGCTTGGTCCGAGTTAGAAACCTTTCCTATATGGGTACGCCATTTGTGAGGCCATGAGTGGAAATGGGGACCTGTAACCTCCAGAGGTTGATTGTATCAGAAGGGATATCTGAGAAGGCTCAGGACACAGCCCAGCCTGGAGCCTCTCACTGTGGCCTTATCCTGGCCCTTCACTCCAGGCTCTCTGAAGGTTTCTTTTCCTTTCTGTTAGAAGGTAGGTGATAAGGCTCACAGTATCACAGAGTAGCCATAGGGGCACAATGTTGACAGAGGGGGCATCCAGGGCTCTGCATACAGGCCTTGGGGACCCAACCTCATTTTTATTTCATTTGTATTCTGAACCATGTGTCATGATTACGAAGGAAGGAGAGAAGAAGGTTCGGTTGAAAGCAGTTTGGCTTTCAAACTAGGTACTGAGTTTGAATTCACATCCCATCCTCATGGGCAATAGGGGCTTTAGATAGCCCACTTGGGAATGGGAACCCTTGGGGTGCTACCAGGGTAGGAACAGACAGCACACATATGTGGATCATAGATATACCACTGTCTAAAGCTTAGTCTTCAGCACCCCGGGCCTTCCCTCTGATCCTTCCAAGCCTCACAGCCAGCCCAGATTCCACACTGATCAGATGGTCTCCGTAGGACCACACTTTATATGCCCCAGTGGCCTCTTCTTTCAGGGAACGGTGACAGGATGTCAGTCAGTGATGAGCACCTGATGTCCAGGCTTTAAATGCTGATTCAAAAGCCAGAAGCTGTTCACCATCAGACCAACATCTGAGCCTCTGAACTCGCTTCATCTCTGCAACAGGCCTTATGATGTCTAATTGAGAGGTCACAAGAAGTCCAAAATGTGGACACAGTTATAGGTCTGGCTTTAACATGCTTTAAAGGCACTGACGGCTGATTCCCACTCCTGGAGGCTTCTGATGTTGGTGGAGTGAAGATAACTGCTGGGAAGTGTCCCTTGAGTCTGCCCCTGGGGCTTCCTCAGACTGTGCAGGCCGCCAATAGAGTCTTCTGTCCCTCTTGGGGTCCCCCAAGGCCACTTTGTGCTACAGTTACTAGCAGTATCCTCCATTCCTTTCCCCCTGCTTGGTCTCCCATGGGTCTGGGCTTTGTTATAAGGCTGTTTGCATGCTTTTTGCACCAGTTGGCAAGAACTACCTCAGAACATGCCAGTCTGTGGCTAGATCATGTCCTCTGATATCTCTGAAGAGGCTATAACATGAGTACTGAATGGAGCAGGTCCAACAGAGATCACAGGGATGAAGAAGTCTGGGACTTGTGGTGGTTACCCTTCCCCTGGGCATGAGGACCACACAAGTGTCTCTGGCCATGAGCTCCTCAACGGTATAAAGAGTTGGAGAGATGGCGCAGCAGTTGAGAGAGCATAGTGCCCTTCTAAAGGGTCCACATTCAGCTCCCAGCTCCTTCACTGGAGGGACTCAAAACTGCCTGTAATTCCAGTGCCAGGGAATCTGATGCTCTCTTCTGGCCTCTGAAGATACACACACACACACACACACACACACACACACACACACACACACACGCACAAAACTATAAAAAATAATCACAGTGTAGGAGTAAGGCAGGGGATGGATGCTGTCCCTCTCTACCCAAAGAGATTGAGTTCCTGGTGGTTTTTCCACCATCAGAGTCTCTGTGGCATCTTGGAAATGGCTGGGTGGAGCATACACTTTGGTAAGTGTATGGGGACGGGCTAGCGACTCTTGGGAGGCACACACTTTTGCCTCTCTGTTCAGCTTCATGCTTCCCCATAGAAGCACGGTTATCTGATGATGGTCAGAGAGCCTGCCTCCTAGGCTACCTCATTGCTCCTGTGCTAGTGAACACATGCCTTGAGGCATCCGTGCTCTGGCATCTGAGTCATGGGGTTCTTTTTCTCAAAGACTTACCAGCATTGCAGGTGACTTTAGTGTCCCCATGACTGGCCTCTTCATTGTTCATGCCTTTCTAGACACGATAGTAGTACCACTCCATAACTCCTCCTGGGTTCTACCCTAAATTTCGTGGCCTCCCAGAGCTGGTTTGTCATCAGCACCATGGAGTGGGGGGCTTTAGATACAGATTCAAGAAGAAACTGTTGACTGCACCCCACATGTGAATAGTGTCAGTTCGGGTGAGTAGAGGCTCATAGCAGGGTGCAGCCCTGGTGGAAGGACCCAGAACAGATGTCTATTGAGAGCTCTCTGGGAGTTGTGTGGAGCCTCCAGGATAGGATGTTCAGGCAAACTCAGCCTGCAGCTGTGTGCAGACACTAACTGGACAGCAGCTGCAGCCTCACATCTGTCCATGGGTCTTCGTGACTGGATTCCTCTCTTTTACTCTCTAAAATGTACAGGAGTCCCCATTGGCAGGGTCTAGCCTGGGACCTTAGGGGAAAAGAGGGAATTGGGAACTTCTGTTTCTAGTGGAGGCATGGAGAAAGGATATCCAGTGTGAGAGAAGGCAGTGGGGCTTGGGTGCCACAGGCTGTCTCAAGTTCTATCATGTCTTGTAGCCAACTCCTGTGAGACAGACGCTTAGGGATGCATCTTCCCACCCTAGCCTCTCTCAGGAACAGTCTGAAGTGCCTCAGCTATTGGTCGCCACTAAAGACAAGGGCAACCTGACCCATCCAGCTCTTATCTTCCTTTGGCATCTTAGCTTTTGCTTCAGGAGGAATCCAACACTCAATGGGTGGGCTGCCAATTTCTGACTTCCAAGTTCTTTGTCCCAATAGCACACTGAACTGTGCCATACATGACAAAAAACTAGGCATGCTGAACCCATAGTGACAGTTGAGTTCTGGGAGTGTCATGTGGAGAGAGAAAGGGATTTCCTTTAGACTCAGAAAATCCTGTTTCCCAGGTCTCCCACCCTGCCTGAGGCACTGACTTGTTTGGCAAGAGAAGGGGGCCTTGATGTTTAGTGTCAAGGGATGGAGGAGAGACAGACAATTTCCCATGTCACTGGGTGGCTCTGCCAGGATCCCTGGAGACTCTATTGAGAATCTGTCCTAGGCTGGGAGAACCTTCTTTGGAGCTTCTTGAAGTTCATACTTTAATTGTATTTTTCTATTCTCATTTTGCAGAGCTGGGCTGTGTGTGTGTGTGTGTGTGTGTGTGTGTGTGTGTGTGTGTGTGTCTGTTTGTGTAGCCATCAAAATGACAGAGATTCTATGGCCTACATTCTCCATAAACCGCAAATATTGTGAGCTGTGTTCATGCTCTGGGCCAAGACAAATGTAATTTTGGATTATCAAGTCCGCATGACAAATGAGCGCCTATTAATTTGTATTTATCTTGAGTGGGTTAACAGGAACTAGCAATGGGGAAAAAAGGATGTTTTTCTGCTCCTTGGTAGAGGGAAGCTGGTTCAGGGATGGCCCTTGGAAATGGTAGCACACTGCCATCAAATGTGGAAGCCTAACAAAAAATGCATTTACTTTTGCTCAACACGAATGCATGCCTTCTAGGCCTTAGGCCCTCAACACATATGTATGACATGCCTTGTAGATCCTGGATGCTCAACACATATGCATAGTGTGCCTCCTGTGTCCTAGGCACTCAGAAGCAAATAAAGATTTTCTCTCACTGTCAGGGAGCTCAGAGCTCAGTATGGGGGCAATGATAGGAATCTGATGAAAGAATGAAGGCTATGTAAGGTCAGAGAAAGCTGTCACAGCTCCCTGAGGAGGAAAAGAGGGCTGCAGCTGGCCTCCGGGAGGAAGTGATATCTGCACTGAGTTTTGTTGTATAAGTAGGAGTTTGTCAGGGAAAAGAGCTGGGGAAAGTTATGGTTGTTGGAAACAAGAGTGTGGATGTGTTTGACCATGAGGTGGGTTTATATATCTGGCCTTGTGAAGCTGTTAAGTCGAAGGGGATGAGGGGAGGGAGTGGGCTCATGACAAACCTGCAGGCTGAGCTGAGCACAGTACGACTTTCCACAGTGATGGGGAGCCAGCCTCGGGTGAGAAGCTGGGGGCAGATGACTCAGTTTTTCAGGAGGAAGGCAATCCTGGGGTCCAGAGATCCTGAGGATGTAGGTAAAAGCCGGGCAGAGGTGACAGGGAAGGAGGTAAGATGATGCTTTGTATCAGTTTCCTCGTAGCTGCTGTGATAAGCCATTGCTAGCTTAGCAGCTTGGAAAAAATGCACGTTTAATTTTTCTCCATCTCTGGAAGTTGGGGGGTTCAAAACCTGTTCTGCGGGGCTCAAGTCGGATGTGAACAGGGATGGTTCTGTGTGGAGGTGCATGCATGAACTGTATTCCCTAGCTGCAGAGGTCACCTTGACTCCCCCTCCTCCTTCAATCTGCATCCCACCCATTCTGCATCCCTTACCCCATCACCTTCTGTCCAGGTCTGGTCCTTGTGTCTCAATTCCTTTGCTAACCACAGCTGCAAACTAGCCTTGTTGTGCAACTACCAATTTCCAGGCTCCAGGGATTAGGGTGTGAACACATCTGGAAGGCTGTTACTCAGTTGACATCCACAGAGAAAGCCCGCTCATTAGTCATACTTGCTTAGTTGTCTTTCATTCCTTGTCTCCCGCTGCCTGGAGCCCTTCAACCCTTCATTCCTGGAATCACTTTTCTCAGTTATCCTCTATGCTCTTATACCTTGTCTTGTGTTTTGCTTCCAGAAAAGCCCGAACCAAGAGCTCAGAGTTGTCCATTGCTATGGAGTCATGGGATGAGATGAGGGTCATGCTGGGGAGGGGCTATCGGCCTTGGAAAAAACTGGGGCACAGGGAAAAGTGTCTTTGGTGAACCCCTGATAGCTTGTGGTGTACCCTCATTTACAGCATCTGTTTTCCAGTGCTTTACCCCCTATCTCTGGGGTCCCCAAGTCCCCTACAGAAACCCTTTTCAAGGTCTCTGAATTCTGTGGTCAGTTCAGTCAGATTCAATGTTCTTGCTGTGTGAATGAGGACACGCATCCCTTCCTTTCCCTCAGTCCCTTCCCCAGATAACAATGTTCTCGCATCAATATGGGCCTCCAACATCTTTGAGAACAGAGCAGAGGAAGGTGTCTTAAGCAGTACTGTGTGCGCTTCTGCTGTCTCATTTACTCTCCACTGCACCGCAGGGAGTGATTGCTGCCTCTGCAGATGAGGATGCTGAAGCTCAGGGAAGCTGAATGGCCTAGGAGTGAGCTGGCACTTGGATGTTAGTTTGTCTCTAACAGACACGGGACAGGGATTAGAAGACCCGGTCAACATACTGAGTTCCAGGGCATCTAGGGTTATGTAGTAAAAGCCCCATCTCCTCCAAAAATAAAAAAAAGGTACTTGGGGCCAGGGATATTGGTTCAGTGTGTAAAATGATTAATATGCAGAGGACCTAAGTCATCAGAACCCATGTTAAAAACTGGACATGGCCAGCACTGGAATGCCCGCACATGATCTGCAAAGCTCACTGCGCAGCCAATCTGGCTATTTGGTCAGGTTCCGAGAGAGAGACACACACACACTTGTGAAGATGGTACCCATACTCACCTTCCATACCTTCCATTCCCTAGTCCGGGCCAGGACCACCATTCCTTTTGATGGTGCTTTGAGGGGTGGGGCTCCCTGGACTCTCTTGGTGACACTCTTGGTCTGCCTCAGCTGTGGAATGGAGCACTGGGGCTCTTAGCTGTCTGAGGACCTCTGTGCTGTGGCATCACCCCTGCTGACCTGAACATTGTACCTCCCTCTCTGACCCACGATTGTGTTTGCCTTGGTGACAGCCATGGACTTGCGTGAGCTCAGATGATGTTCTGGGCACCCTTCAACCCCAGATCCTTCCCTCAGGACTGCTGTCAGCCCAGGGCACCTCAGCTAACAATCATTTCCACTGCCGTGTCGGCCTTGACGCGAGCCAGGGCTGGAATCCACAAGGCTTAGGGTAACAGCACGATAAAACCACATACAAATGTGGCAGCTCTCTCCCTCTTCCTCCCTCTCCTCTCCCCTCCCCTCTCATATCTTATGTAGTTTCAGCCTATCTTTGGATGCTTCTGATCCGCTTGCCTCTACCAGCTTACTACCATAAACCTGTTTCTGAGGTGCTAGCAGGGCCTTGTGTATGCCGGGCAAGGACTCCATCATCTGAGCTACAACCCAAGTACAGGCATTAATGTCTCTCTATGACGGTCGTTTGTACGCCTCTCAGTCCCAAGTTGGTGGCTCATGCTCTGATCGAAGAAGGCTTCTCCTGTGCTTTGTCCGTGGGAGCTGGCACAGGGGTTTATCCCCAGCAGCTGCTCTGCAAGTACTTTTGTTGTCTAAGTGAGAAACAGCCCCCTCCCCAGCCACAACATAACAAGCCTGGCCCCCCGTCCCACACCAAGCCTTCCAGTGTCATTCCACAGGGCATCCCTAGCGTCTGGGGACTCTGGTACATATAAGCTCCACCCCTCCCATCCCCATCTTGATTAATCCTGCAGACAGATGTCCTTTGGGAGGGATGGGACAGTGTGACTGAGAAAGGATGGGCACTCACACTGGAACTAAGAGACGTGTGAAAGGAAGGGCGCTCACACTAAGAGATCTGGCCAGGCTCCCAGCACCAGCACATGGCTACATGCTGCTCCCAGCCCTGTAAAGGGAGAAGAAAAATAGGTCATATGCACCAAATCCACCCTATAACATGTGATCCAAGAATCCTATCTGCAGTCTTATTTCAGTGAACCAGAGATAGTCACTCGCTATTAGTATGAGTGCGCACATGCAGGTTCACATATATGTACATGTGCATCTGTGTGTGTGTGCACACAAGCCTATGTGGGCATGTGTGTGGAGGTGTGCAGACAACCTTAAGTGTCATTCTTCCCTAGGTGCTGAGACTGGGTCTCTTGAACCCAGAGTTCACCCATTGAACTAGGCTGGCTGGCTAGCCCAGCGATCCTCCTGCCTCTGCCTCCCCAGCTCTGGGATTACAGGAGTATGCTACTGCTAGACGTCCACGTCAGATGTCCACACAGCTCAGAACAAACCAATCCAGACCACACGGTTCCAAGGGGGGAAGTTTATTCAGGAGATAGGGCAAAGGTGGGGGGGAGAAGAGAGCGAGGTTAGGGGGTCCTGCCTGTTTTATATGGGCGATGACATAGCTAGCCTCTCCCAGGTAAAGGTGAGGTAGTCAGGTGGATCCTGGGAATGTATGGCGGTTGCCTTGGTAACTATGTGGGGGTCGCTTAGATATGATGTCACTGGGTTTGGAGCCTGATACCAACATACCTCCCTTTTCCTTATTATAAAGAGAAGAAAAAAAGGGGAGGGGAAGCCGATGGTGAAAGGGGAGTCCGGGTGCAGTGTCTCTTAAACTACTTCCTGCTCTGTAGGGGTGTAGTCTGTTGGAGTAGCTGGCTTTCACCATCAGGGTCCACTCGGTTGATATGTGTATCAGGTTCCTCTGTGGACAGTGGCTGGTAATCCTGTAACAGGAACTGATTAATAGTTTGGTTAGAAATAATAACATCAGAAGGATGACTAAAAAGGATGTTACAAAAGAGAGTATCTGCTTCTATATGGGATTAAAAAAAATCTTAGAACTGGAGGTCTCACGTTCCTTAAAAACGGCATTTTTCTTGGAGGAACCTACAAAGACCATCTTCTTTAGCTGTCAGGACATCTGGCCCCTGTCGGTTCTGAAGCACCACAGCTGGAATCCCGCGGGTCTTGTATGTAGAAAAGAGTGTCCTGTGGTGTTGGTAGAAGTGGTTGGTCTTCTTCCAAGTGGTTGGTGATCTAGTATATATATCTGACAAGACCAATATGGGCAGCCCCCATAATCGTCTGGCCAGTTTCTATAATCTATAATCTTCTATCTGGTCAAAGAGAAAGCAAGTATAGAGAACAAAGTATTTAGATGAGATAAGAGATATAGGGATGATAACAATTTGGACTGGTTCTTGGCCTCTGGCTATGGAGCAGTTTCCCGACCCTGATTGGAAAGACTGTTATCTGTGGGGGTCTCCTGACTCTCGAACCTCCAGATGTAAGGCCTGACCTGGATAGAAACAAGCAGCAGGGGGAGGGCAAGAAACCATGTCTAGTCCAGTGAGGTCGAGCTCGGCTGCCGGAGTAGAGTCTCGTGTTCTGGGATTGAGGACAAGGTGAGTGATTTCGAAGTCCTCTGGAGCTTAATAGAGCACGGTCCCGTTAGGGTCGACGTGTATGAAGAGTTGATTTTAGGTGGAGGGATGAAAGGCTTGAGGTGAGACAAGTGGACCCAATGAGGGAGTCCCTCAAGTTTAGCAGCTGTAGGGGTCACAAGAATTATCTTAAAAGGGCCCTGCCATTTGGGAGAGAGGGGTGAGGGCCGTTGATCTGGAGGGGAGAGAAGGACTTGGTCTGTAATGTTGACAGACAGTGGACAGGAGACAGTGTGTGGTCGAAGTAGATGGTGGTCGGCAAAGTTCCACTAGAGAGAATGGAGGTGGCAAAGTAATGGGGTGAGCAGATGGTCTGGGAGGGGAGAGCATTTAGGTGAAAGACCAGGAGTTAGGACTGGACGTCCATACATGAGTTCAAAGGATGAGATGAGGAGAGGCTGCTTGGGGAGAGCTCGTAGCCTGAAAAGAGCCAGAGGTAAGAGTTTTACCCAGTCAAGATGAAGTTCCTGTGACAGCTTGACAAGAGTGGTTTTTAAAGAGCAGTTAGTTCTTTCTACCTCACCTGAAGATTGAGGATGGTAGAGAATGTGAAAATGCCAAGGGATGTCTAGGGCCTTAGACAGAATTTGAGAAATCTGGGAAGTAAATTCAGGACCATTGCCTGACTAGAGGAAGGCTGGGACACCAAATCGTGGGAGGAGATCAGAGACTGTCTGAACCCTTTTGTTAGTTGTGGGAAAAGCCTCTACCCACCCCGAGAAGGTGTCCACCAAGACCAGGAGGTACTTGACACGTTTGACAGCGGGCATGTGGGTAAAGTCAAGTTGCCAGTCAGTTCCAGGAAGGGAACCTCTAGCCTGATGGGTAGGAAAAGTGCTGCGAAACCTGGAGTTGGGACCTGACATCTGACCGATTCTGCAAGAAGCAGTGATAGATTTTAAGAAACTTAAGTCCTCAGGAGTAGGCTGTAGGTGGGTCTTAACAAAATAAGACAATGCTTGGCTGTTAGGATGAAAGAGTCGATGAAGATAGGACAGAGTTTGACGAGTGCCAGGGGGTGTAGGTGGGGATGTGGGTTGCAGTGTAAGAATGTCCTGGGAAGGGTGAGATGAGTCTAGGCCCCTAAGGGCCGCAGCTCTAGCTGAAGGGATAGTAGGAAGAAGTGTGTAAGGGTTAGCCACAACAGGATGGAGGGGGACCACTGCAGAATTAATGCGTCTGAGGTCTTGAACCAGGCGATAGGTACCATTAGGTTTCTTAATCGCTAGTATAAGGGTGTTAAAAGGGGAGAGGTGGGGTGAAGGAGTTTTTCCCTTAAGAGGTCACCCTCTTTTCTCCCTCCCCATCCAAGGATGTGAGCTGAATCCACCTCATCTATGAAATTAGAGACCCTACCTCTTGTCTCATCTCCAAGCCCTTCTACTACAGCTGCTGCTGAGTCCTCCAAAGGCCACACCTTGGCTTGACCCCAAGGATACATGAACCTGAGCCATGTTGCTAGGCACAAAGCAGTTCTTTGTGAGAATGGGCAGCTAGTCCAGGATAGCTCAAAGTGCTGTGGGGAGACAAATATCCCATGCTAAGGAAGGAGGGCTTCCTGGAGGAGATACAGAAATGAAGTCTATGGCTTCATTGGGAAACAGGCGGTCTAGGGAAAGAGAGACACAGGTGTTCAGCTAGAGTCCTGGTGAGCGCTGGGAACTGTAGGGCTGGGTCGATGTGACTGTTGCTACTGCTGCTGTGCCAGGAGAGTGTGGGGGGGGGAGGGTCAGAAGGGCTCCCATGGACATGCATAGAAGGACCAGGTCTGGAGGGACAGTCGGGACACATGGAGTTTGAGTGGGTGCTCGTGTGCTTCCGCACAGTATGGATAAAAGCTAAGAGTGAATGGCCTATGGGTAGAAAGAACAATATAGACACCTGGCCAAGGCTGAAGGAGGGACAGGGAGGGCCCGGTGAGCTGAGGGATCCCAAGGGGATGCAGTCTTGTCATCATCTTCACAACATCAGGCCACCAGCCTGTCTTAGAGATGGTGGCATTGAAGCTCAGAGGACTTAAAAGCTTGATGAAGACCCATGTGTCACAGGTCAGGACCCGGTGGGCAGTTGGTACTTACATATATGAGCGATAAGTTTGAGTGCATGAAAGAGTTAATGAATGAATGGATGGATGGATGGATGGATGGATGGATGGACGGACAGATGACTGAAGGCGAGGCCAAACATGCCTGGCTTTAGCTCCAGCTCTGGCCTGTCTCACACAGCAGGAGTCCTCTCTAACAACAAGATGATAATCCCATGGGAAGGGGGGTGAGCCACACAAGCTCCCTGGGGCCCGAGGTACCAGCTGCTCTGAGCACCGTTTCCCTTCATGCCTGGCTGACTTTCTATTCATTTCTACAAAGACCCTTGGCTCTCTACTGCCCTTCCAGATGCCGGGGATGGCATCGGGGGAAGCCCATGAGTCTTTCCTGCTCACAGCTATCTGCAAGGCTCACCCAAGCCTAGCCTGTTGCAACCTTTCAAGCCCAGAGCCCCCAGAACACATGCTTCCGCCTCTCTGGAATCTTTCTGACTACCCCTGGGACACTCTACACCAGCTGCCCTTCGCAAGGTGCTGTGTACTTTCCCTACCTCAGGTTTTATGTTTTTTTCTCCAGGACAATATTTGTCTTCCCATTACTTTAAGTGTGCCTCTCGGGTCCAGCAGAGAGGCCTTGGAGGAGAATTAGTCGGAGTTATTTTTTGTTTGCCGTACTGGGGAGAACAAACAGGCTTGTTTGATTTACTTGTGTTTTCCCAGTAGGTAGACCCCTTGGAGCAAACATAAGCAGCCTCTCTTCCTGCCCTTCCGACCTGGAGCATTTAAAACCCAGAGGGCTTTGCTTAAGCCCAGCAGGGGTGAGCCAGAATGCCAGTGTTGTTCTCTGTACCAGGTTGTCTGAGCCCGAGCTAAGTTTCCAAGCCTAAGAAGAACTGTTTTCTGTAAAGTAACAGCCAGCCCGTCACCATGACATGGCTTGATCTGAAGGAGACTGAAGCTAAAGGGTTCCCGGGATGAGTGTGGGATTAGATTGAAGCTAAGACCAGGAAGGAACCTGCAATTGTTGCTGAGCAGGGACCCTGGTTGTGGAGCCCTGAAGAGCTGGCTCGCTTCAGTCCTGGAGTCCTGGAAGAGCCTGTCTATGTCCACTGCTTCTTGTTGGGCAGCTTCCACCTCTCAGGCTACACTCAGGCACTTCCCATGAGCCATTGCAATGTTTTGGGGAGCAGAAGAAGCAGTGACATCTCTCTTCTGGAATAGGGAAGGGAGCGTGCACACAAGGCAAGTTAGAGAGGGATGTGGCGAGTAGATCCACATGAGAGAAGATGCCACAGGTGGGGCTGGGGACAGGAGGGGTGGGTATCAGGACCACACCTTACACTCAGTCTTCTGAAGGCTAACTAACTGCTTTGAACCTTGGTGACTGTGGAGAGGTTGGAATGTTGCAAGTTCAGAGTTATCTTGGGCTAATCTTTACCCTTCCAGAATAGTCATTTATTTTGCTTTTCTGCATGTGCCCTAACCACCAGGCAAACCCTAGTTCCCACTAACCAAAAGTCTATAAGACTGAAGAAAAGTCACAGGATTGCGGCTCGAGAGCATCTGACACCCGGAGTTGAATTTTCCCCTCTTTCTTTTAGCCGCCTACCTGATGTGCTCACCAGTGAGTTTTTAAAGTGCCTTGATTTTCTCTGTTCTGTTACTATAACAACTCTATCAAACAGTTACCACATGGGAACGTGGAATTTAGAGTGAGTCTGTGTCCCCAGGCCACGGTCACTCACATTTGGCTTCAGAATAAGCTATCTCTTATGCCCTTTGAGATGAGAGCTGGACTTTTACATCAATAGAAGAGAATCTAACCCAGGCCTTTGTGGATCACAAAACAAACTCTTAGGCCCATGCCACTTCCTGCCTGGTTGAGGAGCCTGGGAAGCTACCTACAGCTTGGTGCTCTGTGACTGCTAGGTCTTCCCCAGCTGTCTCTGAAGACTTCATCAGCCAGAGAGCAGGCAAGAGCTGGGTGTGGTGAGACCCCAGTATGGCGTCGTTGTTACAGCAGGAAATATATAAAGCAGGGAGCCTGGGGTTGGGAGCAGGCAGACACCAAGATGGCTGTGATTGACTTGAAATTACCCTGGGCTGGCTGGAAGTAGAGTTGAACTGTGAAGGGTCAGGCTCAGTGATGTCTCTGTACTTCCCAGTGGGCCACGAAGATCAGGGAACCAACAGACCTATGGAAGGCTTAGTAGCAGCTGAGAGTTTTCCCACCTATATTCTTCTTGGAACCCTCCACTGGGGCAGGCATCAGCTGTCTGCCTTACTGTGTGGTGAACTCAGGCCCTGAGATGAAAAAGCTCATATGTTGCTGACTGGTCGGAAATATAGTATAGATTTGGATCTGTCTTTTGTTTCCTCCCATAACTTCAAAATCACGATCAGTTTCTCTCAATGAACAATCATCACTATCATCATCAATACCTCTAGCATCGGCACCACCATCCTGGGTATTGCCATCACCAGCATCAGCACCACCAGCAGCCCCACATCTGGATACTATCATCACCAGCATCAGCATCACCACCAGCCTCATATCCTGAGTACTGCCATCACCAGCATCAACATCATGGGTACTGTCATCACCAGAATCAGCATCAGCATCACCACCAGCCTCATATCCTGGGTACTGCCATCACCAGCATCAACATCATGGGTACCGCCATCAACAGCAACAGCATCACCACCAGCCCCATATCCTGGGTACTGCCATCACCAGCAACAGCATCACCACCAGCCCCATATCCCGGGTACTGCCATCACCAGCAACAGCATCACCACCAGCCCCATATCCCGGGTACTGCCATCACCAGCAACAGCATCACCACCAGCCCCATATCCCGGGTACTGCCATCACCAGCAACAGCATCACCACCAGCCCCATATCCCGGGTACTGCCATCACCAGCAACAGCATCACCACCAGCCCCATATCCCGGGTACTGCCATCACCAGCAACAGCATCACCACCAGCCCCATATCCCGGGTACTGCCATCACCAGCAACAGCATCACCACCAGCCCCATATCCCGGGTACTGCCATCACCAGCAACAGCATCACCACCAGCCTCATATCCCAGGTACTGCCATCACCAGCAACAGTATCACCACCAGCCCCATATCCTGGGTACTGCCATCCCCAGCAACAGCATCACCACCAGCCTCATATCCTGGGTACTGTCGTCACCAGCATTGCCATCACCAGCCTTGAGATCATGAGAGAAGGGAGACAGGGTCGAGTCCTAGTCCTGCCACCCCGATGGGGCTAGACAGATGGAGGGCGTAAAATGGGAAAGGTGATAGAATCTAAGTTCTGCTGTCTTCACCCCACCAATGTCACCAGGGGGCTTAGTCACCAGGGAGAGGCATTATTTGAAAGGATTAGAAGGACTAGGAGGTGTGGCCTTGTTGGACCTGGGGGTTGTTACTGGGAGTAGGCTTTGAAGTGTCAAAACCCATGCCAGGCCCAGTCAGTCCCAGCCTCTCTCTCTCTCTCTCTCTCTCTCTCTCTCTCTCTCTCTCTCTCTCTCTCTCCCACAGACTGGGATGACTTCTCCAGCACCATGTTTGTCTGTGAGCCACCATGCTCCCTGCCATGACAATAATGGACTAAACCTCTGA
The DNA here is from genome assembly GCF_011762505.2 of Arvicanthis niloticus. Classification (NCBI taxonomy): domain Eukaryota; kingdom Metazoa; phylum Chordata; class Mammalia; order Rodentia; family Muridae; genus Arvicanthis; species Arvicanthis niloticus. Next base: position 29,093,123 of record NC_133434.1, read on the forward strand.
AACTGTAAGCAAGCCTACAATTAAATGCTTTCTTTTATAAGAGTTTCTCTTATCAGGTCATGGTGTCTCTTCACAGCAATAGAACAGTGACTAAGACACTGCTCTTGTTATGTTCATCAGTGACCCCCATGTGGGCATCCTAAGTAGCCTCTGAGAACCTCTGACACATCTGGCCACTTCCTCCTCCCGCCTGGGACACTCACTTTCTACTTTTCCTTCCAACTATCGGACCCTCCCAACCCCACTGCTTTGCTGCTACTGTCTTCCAAAGAACCCCTAAGCCTTCCAGTCTCCCAGAATCTGATGCAGCTTCAACCAAGGCTGCATTCCTTTCTTTGAGCTCCCTCCTCTCGTCTAACACCAATCTCACAGCACCAGGACATGTTGAGCCACTGACCTTAGAGTAGCTATGGGGAGCCCCTGACAGAGGAGGACCCTTCTCTTGTCATTCTGAGACTAAAAGAAAGGTCTTTAAGGAGTTATAGGGCCACTCCCAAGCCTTTACCTCACTAGTCACATAGGGATGTTTTATGTCTACCTCATTAACACTCAGATAGCATTGGAAGGCATTAGAACCCCCAAACTCCTCAAACCCTGAACACCTGAACATATCTATTCTGAGATGTCTGTGATGCAGGACTTCTCAATGGCTGGTCCCCACCTACACCAGCAATTCTAATGGAAGAGCTAAGCAGAGTGCCAGAGAAAAAGCCCAGAGTGACTGGGGACATCTCAGGTTGTGTTCCTGGAACTCTAAAATAGTGTTGTCTTGGGGTAGGAGGTATTGACTCTGCCTGTTCAGAGACAGATGGCCCCATTGGGCTGTACACACACACACACACACACACACACACACACACACACGAGCAGAAGAACTCGTTCAGGTCCTCTTGGCCTCAGGAGCATATTCTGATCCAATGCCAGGAGAAACAGATTGCCAGCCTCTTTCTGGGTCTGTGGGTGGCTGGGTTTGAGAGAACTCTCTTCCAAGAATGTGTTTTCTCTTCCATGTTCAGGATGCGACGCTTCCCGCTGTGCTCTTTTGAGGCTGGCATAGCCGCCAAGAGCTGCTGTGAGGGAGATACTTTACACTCCTCTCCTTGTGGTCAGGAGAAGTGTGCGTGCGTGCATGTGTGTGCGTGCGTGTGCGCGCAGTCACTTTTAGCATTGTCCCGTTGTGCCTGTTGCATAGGACTACCCAGTTCGGAATTGCCACTATCCACTCCTCACTGCCAAATTAACCTTTCTACCAACAATTCAATGTGATTGGTTAATCCCTTGCTCAAGAGCTACCCAACGGCTTCCATGATCTCTAGGATAACTTCCCAGGCTTCATCCTCACCCAGGGACCCTGGAGTCTGCCCTTCTTTGGACTTTCTAACCACATTTCTTCACTTACTGTCTCCTTCCTGGACTGGCAGGTCTGCCCACCCTTCTCAAAGCACACTGGCTTCTCGGCAGCATCCATAAGTCTCTCTCCTTCCCACTTGCTGTCTCTCTAAACGACTTCCTGTTCTCCTAGGTGAACGGGGTACAGCCTTTGCAAAGGCCCGCCTGCTGTCCATGGGACCCACCCCATCTCTCTTATCTTCTGCACTGTAACTTTACTCATTGCTAAGACTGAATGCCTAATGCACCTTAAGGAAGCGTTTGTTTGGGATTACAGCTTGCCAGTACAGTCTACCACAATGAAGAAGTCATGGTGACAGAAGTAGGACACAGTTGCTCATATTGTGTGCACATCTTTGTGTGCATGTGTGTTTGTGTTCGTGTGTCTGTATCCGAGGATCTCTGTGTGCTCCTGTATGTGCCTCTCTGCGTATATGTGTGCTTGTGCGTGCACACACACACACACACACACACACACACCTTTCTCTCTTTATGTGCATCTTTATGTGTTTCCAAGTGTGTGTGTGTGTGTGTGTGTGTGTGTGTGTGTGTGTGTGTAGTGATTGCTTTGTGTATTTCAAGAGTTCAGTCCTAGGGTAGATTCTGACAGAGCCATTTCACTACAGCCTGGAGCCCAGGGAGCCCAGGCAGTGTTGGCTGCTCGGTAACAGCAGAATGGAGTAAGGAACTCACCCCCACCCAGGTCCTGCTCTGTGTTAGCTCCCTTTTACCGGATGTCTTCCCACCTTTTTAGAAAATTAAGGCAGTTCTGTAGAGTTTCACAATTTTCAAAAATTCATGTCGATTCTTTATATCTCTCATGGTAAGCCTGCCAAAGAGTAAGGTCAGAGACTCTAGGCTACCTCAGATGAGGGAATGATCTCAGAGCTCCATAACATAATCCCAGGCAGAAGGTGACTGAGCTGAATGGCAGACCTGTCTCTGAAGACTGTGGTGACCTTTGGATTATGCTGCTTCTTCCCCCACAGGAGCATGTTCTCTGAAGAGCTAATTTTCTCTTTCCTTCACCTCTTCTTCCTCCCCATTTCCTTATCCTGTTTTCTCTCCCTCTCTTCTTTGTCCTCATCAAAGGAAGATTCTGTGTCAAGCTACAGACTCGCCACATCTCTTCTTTTATTCCTTACGTGCATTCCAAGAATTACTTTTTAAAAATTGAGATAAAATCTTTCTAAGTATCCCAGGGTGGCCTTGAACCTATGACCCTCCTGCTTGGATCTCAGGAGCCGTGGGATTTCAGGTGTGCCACCACACCCAGCTTTCTTGTTTGCTTCTTGGTGTCAAGAGTGACTGATTGCAAATCAGCAGATTTGTCAGGGAAGCAGTGCTTCCCTGGGAGAGAAACCAGCTAGGCAGCTATCTAGGCAGCTTTCTGCATTACAGTTCACAGCAAGTACAAGGACCGCAAACCATTGAGCAATCTTTCCTTGAACCAATTAGATTCTGACATCTGCTTATTGTTTAATTATCTTCTGACTGAAGAAATGGAAAAGTTGACAAATAGTTGAACCCAACAAGAGTCGGGTTCCACCTCCCCCTCTTTGTGGACTATGTATAGAATACCGGTCTGCCAACATCTCCTGGTCTCTCTGGGACACTGGCAAAAAACACAGACAAATATTTATATTGCATGGACTCAAGATGGTTTTCATTTTTTTTTTCATGTTTAACTGATTTCAAATGAACGACAATGGCCCTTAATGTGGTTACAAGAATTTGCTATTAATTGTCACTTGAAATTGGATCCAGCTGGTCTGTGTGCCTTTGCTAGGTTCTGGTTCTTACTGACGTGGGCTGCTTCCCACTGGTTGGCTGCATACCAGCTTAGAGGAGGCACTGGTCCCCATTCCATGTGGACAAAGGAGAAGTTCAGAATACTGCTGCTATCTCTGAGCCCTGCACACAGCACTTGAAGCTGGAAAGCTGTGTGAAGGCCACAAAATCAAAACCGATTAGGTACACTGTCCTTTCTCAACAGCAAAGATACAGGCTCCAGGCTCAAATAGGTGGTGACAGGGCTGAGTGGCCAGGAGACACAGTGGTGTGACTCAGTGGTGACAGGGTTGAGTGGCCAGGGGACACTGGGATGTGCTTCAGGGTTTCACGGTATTTGTATATGCATGTGAAAGTCCTAGACTGAACTTGAGTGCTTTTCTCCGTATATCTCAACCTTATATTTTTGAAACAGGGCTCCTCCTGAGCCTGGAGTCCACTGATTGGCTAGTCTAGCTGACCAGAAGCCCCTGGAGATTCACCAGCCACTCCTTTTCCAGCGTGGGGGTTACAGGCTGTGCTACCATGGCCAGGGTTTCAGACGAGTGATGGGAATCTGAACTTACATCTTGCTTACCTGGCAGACACTCTATACTCTGCCTTGTGTGTGTGTGTGGGGGGGGGGGGATCATCATTTACACTTGGTGGCTTTCAATTTGTTTCATTACAGTTATATAGTTTATTAAATACTTTTATAGGAAACGATCAATGGGGTGTTAGGAAGACAGGTTTAATTAAAGTGGATGTTAGGAACCTGTGGATAAAGAAGGGGTTAGATCACATGGGTGGGATGGGTAGAAGTGGTAAGAATATCCATAGTCCCATGCCAGGGCTTCTTATGTTCCTGGAGATGAAGAAAATGCAGTTTCTGCCCAAGCATAGAAAGGAAGGGTCACCTGGTTGATTAGTAATGTCTGCCCTGGTCACTGGATGGGGTGGTTGTACTTGGGATATGTATTTACCACTCAGGGACTGAAAGGTCCTCTGGGGACTTTTGACAGGTGAGAAGTGAATGGAACTGGCCTCCCTCTCAGCCCATCACACTGGAGACTGCGTCCAGGAGGCCATATGTGTGTGTGGGAAGGTCTGGAAAGCAGGTCCTCTCACACACAATCCTTAGTTTGTTGATTCAGAAGCAAGAGGTTGGGGCAGGGCCTAACAGTCTTCATTTATGACAGGCTTCCAGGGGCTGCTGCTGCTGTTCTCTGGGTCGTCTCAGAAGAGCAAGGACAGCTCTGGAACCTGAATCAATGTTCTTTTGCTTCAGGCACAACTGCCTGCATGAGGGTCTGTGCAATCTTACTCTAATCATGTCTGAAGGTTGACTGCTCTACCATTACAGACAGTCAATTGAGGCAGACGCAGAACACCGTCAGGGTCTCCCTGCCTCTGCCTCTGCTGGGAGTAAAAATCCCCCACCCCCGTATGTTGTCTGTCTGTCTGTCTGTCTGTCTGTCTGTGTGCACGTGTACATGCATGTGCCATCACACCTACCTTTTTAAAATTTACTTTTATTTTTTCTGTACCACTTCGCCCACCTGTTTTACTTGGGTTCTGGTTCTCCAACTCAGGCCCTCATGCTTGTAAAGTGACCACTCCATCAGGCAAGTCTTTTCTGACCGAGCCATCTCCTCAGCCCTGGATTCAATGTTTAATGTGATGCTTTTCATTTGCAATGGATGAAGAAAGTGTGTCCATTATTAAGTAGCATCTTCTCCTGATACGACAAAAACAGATCAGACAAACTTCCAAACTGTTAGTCTTTAGAGCACACCAGCACTGAAGGCCACTCAGGCAATACAGGGGAACTTGAGAAGTAGAAGCAAACTCCGGACATCTCCACTGTGACAGTAGCTAAGCCACCAGTAAATTTCACGGCTTCTGCTGCCTGTGTCTTCAGTGTGTGGTGTTAATTCTGCTAAATGCTGTTGTCACAGAGTTCCTTAAATAGTTTTTAATGGGCTTTAATTTGTAGGAAAAAAATGTTCCTCTCAGGATACGGGGGATAGGAATTGTCAAAAAAAATTAAAATGAACAGATAGGATGCTTCAGAAAAACTTTCAGGCAATCATTTTACTGGCAATGGTCCTAACAGATAATGGATCTCTCTCTCTCTCTCTCTCTCTCTCTCTCTCTCTCTCTCTAGCATTCTCTCTCTCTCTCTGTGTCTGTGTACTAGCAAGCAATCAGGGAGGGGAGGGAGAGAGGGAGGGAGGGAGAGAGAGAGAGAGAGAGAACATAGAAATTGATTGTCTTATTCTGGGAATTGAACTTGGGCCACAAGGCTTGGCAGCAAGCACCTTTACCCACTGAGCCATCTCATCAGCCTAGACCATGGAAGTAGTTCCTCTTTGTCTTCTCTGGGTACTTGGAAGGGGCTCTTTTAACCACATGAACTAATTAGGGTGGTAGGCAAAATGCGAGCAGGTTGGGAATTTTACTGTGCGCTGAAACATTAGATCTGCTTAGGTAATTAATATTGTTAATTTGCTGTGAGGAAAGAACCTATAATATAAAATCCCCCTTCAAATAATCTGCCGGAAGTCAAGCTGCCACCATCCGAGCAACCAGGAAATGGACAGGTAGAAGCAAAAGGTGAAAATTCCCTTTGTTGTTGTTGCCATGGTGTCTTGGTATTTCAGGCAAAGCTGATGTTAATTGGACATTAGAGTTGGAATTTCTTCCCTGTGTTTTAGGATATCCGCATAGTTCTATATGTTCTATATGTTCTATATGTCAAAAGCATGGCACTGATAAGGAATCCTGCATCTCTTCACAGACAGGAACAACAGGCCTCCCTGGCAGCTCCACCTTTGCCAGTGCCAGCCAAGGTGCCACATACTCCTGGCTTCACAGGGGACAGAGGTCAAAAGCCACCCTAGGAGGGACAGGAGAATGATTCCAATCTCCTAAAGGAGAGATTCTCAAGTGGGCCACCCTCTGTTTAGGTGGCATCTGGTGGGAAATACGTATTAGAAGCAATTTTTTTTTTCTCTAAAATAGAGAAAAACGTGACTAAATGCAGGGAGAAAATTGACAAGCACCGTGACACGGTGAGATTCCTACGCTTGCGTGTTTGGTAACGTGTCCTCAAGTTTGATTAGCCAATAAAGTGCAAAGTGGTAGGATATGAATGTTCTCGTTCAACACGCAGATGCAGTTAGCATTCTGTAGGTTGCTGTATACAGATGCTCGTGGCCACCACCAGGAGTTCAGCTCGAGTGACTGTAATTGAGGCGGGAGTGGAAATCTGTTGAGGTATACCCTCGCTTAGTTAGACTTTTTAAAAGCAAACTTTATTTCAAACTACTACCCCCACCCCCAAAAGTACATGAACGGAAGCATTTAACAGACTTTATTTAAATTCACATATTCACATCACAAACCACCAAACCAAAAATATCTCTTCAATTTGCACAGCCATTTTCTTTTGTTGTTCTTGGAGACAAGAGTCTTACTTTGTAGCTTGAGCTCTTCTGGGACTCACCGTTATAGCCTAGGCTGGCCTCAAATTTGAAGTTCTCTTGTCTTAGGTTCTCAAGTGCTGGATCTACAGATATGTACCACCCACCCTGGCTAGCTTAATAACATTTAATAATGAAACAGGAAGGAGACATATAGACACCCAATGTACAATCTGAGAGCAGTTTAGCAAAGTAAATATTTAATATTCAGCAAAGATCACAGCATTAAAATCAGAACGTTCTTGAATTTAGAGGGAGTGCCTATTTACCTTTTTGAGATGGATTTGTGTGTGAAAATAGAAATATTTTAACTGAAAAGAAACCAAGTGTGTGGGCTTGTTTCTTCTCCCAGTGAGCTCTTCCAGGACAGCCTTCATTTGACTACAAACATACAGTTTTGCTTGTCCTCTGGGGTGTCATGTATATTAAAAACCCTTTGCCAGACTCAGCATAGAGAATTTATCTGGCATACAAGAACACCCTGGGCTTAGCACTCGGTAGGCTAGCTGTGGAGGTACACGCCTGCAATTTCATGGGAAATGGTGCTCACGAGGACTGGGAGTTCTAGGCCCAGCTCAGGTACATGAGATCCTGTCTCAAAAACTATGAATGAATGAATGAATGAATGAATGAATGAATGAATGATAAAGAAACCCTTTGTTTATGTGACAGCCATACCTAACACTTTAGGAACTTCACCTTTGGACTCCTAGGGTCCCATGCCCTGACACAGTGCATGGCCCTAGGCTGACTCCACTCTATTTGTTATCCACACTCTATTTACCTGGTGACCAAGGCTTCATGGCCTGGTCCAGCTTTATCCTGTGCTCCTGACATACCAAAGCTGCCTTTGCAGCTCAGTGGCTCTTGGTCCTCGGAACAGGACCCTACCTCTCTGCCCCTGCATTCACGTACTGCATCACGGTTTGTTTCCAATCCTCTCACGGCATTGGTCTGACCTCCTTCAAGCCCTTGTGGGGCGTGGGTCCCCCAGCTCTCCGAAGTTCTGATAGGAAACACAATGAGTTTGCGTCCCCAGGGACCCATCTCTCAGGTGATTCTAGATTGAGTCTAGCTGACAATTGGGATTGACTGTCGCATGTGGCAAGTTCCGTAGCCACCGAGCCACCTCCCCAGCTCTTCACTGGACTCTTGCAACATACCGAGCACCAGGTCTGAACAGGTAATTGGTGTTGCTATATAATTTTGATAACCTTTAATTAAAAACATTAAACATTTCTCCAGTACTGACTATTGATTTTAGCACTCCCTCCTCCATGGGTGTCTTGAAAACAAATCCTAGTTTTCCATCTCTCGTTTTAATTCAGTGTATCGATCGCAGAGGGTTTGATACCTGGGAGACTTGAGAAGCATTGTGGTCCCAGCTGGAGAAGGAGGAGGCTGGCTCCTTTTGAGAAAACTCTTAAATCCCAAAAAGAAAGCTAGAAACTCTGTCTGCCTTTGAACAGTGACAACCCTAAGTAGAGGTTTGGTGTGTCCTTGGGCAAGTTATCTTTTGTCCTCATTGTTTTTCTGTCAACTTGACACAAGCTGGATTTATCTGGGTAGAAGAACCTCAACTAAGAAAATGCCCACATCTGATTGGCCTATAGGCCAACCTATGGTGCATTTTCTTGATTGTTGATTGACATGGGATGGCCCAGTACACTGTGGGTGGGGCCACCCCGGGCAGGGGGTCCTGGGCTGTACAAGAAAGCAAGCTGAGCAAGATATATGAAGCAAGCCGGTAAGCAGTGTTCCTTCCTGCATTAGCTCCTGCCTCCAGCTCCTGTCCAGACTTTCTTCATGATAGACTACAATTGTAAGCTGAAACAAACCCTCCCCACCCCCTATATAGCTTTTGGCCATTGTGTTTCATCCAGCAGCAGAAACCTAATTAAGACATCTTATGCTCTTGGTGTTTCCATTTCGTGGTGGAAAGATTAAAAAAAATAAAGTCCTGCCCTTCCCATGGGGAGGTCCTGAGTGTTGAGGGACTCTGTACCGAGACACTGAGCTGGTGCCTGAATGTTGAGGCCCTCAGCAAACGGACATTTCTCCCGATTTCAGAAAGCTTCCAGATCATTCTGATATAACTGGCTAAAGAGAAGAGCTCCTCTTATCCTGGTCGTTAAGTTAAAAAGAAACTAGTGTTAGATTTGCAAAGTTATGCGGCCGTGTGAGTTTTAACCTTGAGTGTAGAATCTCTCATTTCCCAGCCTCGATGTTAATATGAAGTGGAGCTGTCATGTGACAAGGAGATGCCAAATTCAGACATCACCCTCTCCCTGCAGCCTCTCCAGAGCTGGGGTCTGGGCTATAAAGCTATAAAGCTATAAAGCTGCACCTAACATAGGCACCCTGGAGTGTCCATGGGTTACACTTCCTAGATCCTGGATAAAGTTACAAGAAAGCCCTGTGGACCCCATGGCTAACCCTAAGATAGAGTAAAAGAGAAAGAAAATCATGAAATCGATTAAATCCTTGGGAGTAGGAGAAAGGGGATTGGAAAACACCAAGGCTCCACGGACTTCCCCAGCCTGAAGCTCAAGAAATGCTATCAGCCTGAAGAGAAGTCTGGGGCTCATCCACCTTTCCCGACACCATTCCCTGTCATGTCTCCACCGATTGCTGTCCACATCTTCCTGGAAACATTTTTACTGTTTCCCCTGGTAAATTTGAGTCCAGCATGGTCTTTCCCAGAGTTGTTATTGAGGTCGGAGATGGGGTGGGGATTCTGAGTGCTGAGGTATCTGAAGATACAATGTAACCAAATGTCAGACTCACTGACCTCTCCAGTCTAGCTGGTGTGGGAGGTTCTGCTGTCAGTCTCTGGACTCCAGTCTACTCTATCTGTTAGGAAGTGAGCATGTGTGGGCAGCTACTTCAAGTTGTGGGCACTATTGGAACATCATCTTGCTACCTGGGTTCCTGAGGAAATAGTGCCTTCCTGTCACACACAGGCCTGGTGGAAGGGACAGCATTTTCACTTGACAGACTGAAAACTGAGATTTCAAGAACTGTGGGCTGGGGAGATGGCTCAGTGGGTAAGGTATCTGCTCTATAAGCATGAGGACCGTCGTTGGGATCCCAGCACTCAAATAAAAGCATGTGTATTCCCAGCGCCAGGGTTAAGGTGGACATGGGAAGGCCCTTGGAACTGATTGGCCAGCAGCCGCTTCAGCTTAATTGTGAGAGTATCAAAAATACAGTGGGTTGTTTCCACACATAGTCTGACAGATGGATGCATGTCCCAACTCTCATCTGAGAAGCTTCTGGCAATCAACACAGAGACCCTCAGCTGGTCAACAAGCAGAGAATGAGACCGTGCAATGCTCAGACCTAAGTGGGATTCCCCTCCCTCCCTCCCTCCCTCCCTCCCTCCCTCCCTCCCAGGCACAGGGATCTTTGTGGAAGAGGAGCTGGAAAGAGTCTAAGAGTCAGAGGTGGCAGATGACTTCAAGGAGACAGGGGTTCTGGACACAGCAGGGCAGCTGCACATACAAACTCACAGTAGTTGAGACAGCATGCCCAGGACTCACACAAGCTGAAGCTGGACAGAACTCCAGCCTGGAGCAGGGAGGTGGGCATGAAATCTCACCACAGTCTGAGAGGCTGTTGGCATTTAATGGCTTCTGGTACGAGGAAAGTCGTTTTTCTTTAATGGTGTGTCCCTTGGCATGTTGACCACACTCCAGGACAGCCTCCAGTCCCAAGAGTGCTTGGATAACACAGACAGGACTTGATGGGGGAAGTTAGGCGGGTAGAGAGATAAGGGTAGATCTGGGAGGAGTCTGGGGAGTTGGTTATGATAGAGATACATAGTATCAGGTTCCCAAAGCATTACCATACTGTTTAAAAATAAGGCAGAGAACCATTGAAGAAACCATTTGACATCAACCTCTGGCCTCATGCATGCATACAGACATGGGCATGCCCATACAAACATGTACACACACACACACACACACACATACGTGCGTGCACACTCACACACACACACATGCACTCTCACACGCGCACACACACGTAGAGGAGGGGGAGGGAGAGAAGTTGAAGTAACTCCTTCCTTCCTCTTTTGATTTGACAAATGTTATTCTGCAGCAGAAAGATGTGGCTTTGGGATCACACTCCGTGCTGTATGTGCATACATGAAATGTTTTCAGGGGGCTAGTCCTGCTGGCTCTTTGTCCCCAGCTGTCGTCATTAAGGCACTAGCTTGCCAGTGATCGCCCAGAGACTTTTCTTTTCCTGAGCCCAGGATGATCATTCCAACGTCAGCCTCCTGTCAGGTGCAGAGGCCAAGCCTTTCCAGACTCACTTCCTGTCCCATGGCTTGAAGAGGAGGCTGCCTGTATGTGCCCTGTGCTCTGTACCAGTTGCCTGCCACGCTGAGAGGCACCATCTTCCAAAGCACTTTCTAGAACTATAACAGACACTTACCATTGGGAACAGAGGCTTCATATGCACCTGAGGGTTCCAAGCCCTTCACCAAGCCCATAATCTCCCAGCCAGAATGGATTCTCAAGACTTCTGTTTCACTCACGCTGGCCAACTGACAGGCTCCAAGCCTTTGCTTCTACAGTTGTGCTCAGTTTCCCCTCCCTTCCTCCCTCCCTCTTTCCCTCCCTCCCTTCCTCCTTCCTTCCTTTCTTCCCTCCCCATCCTTCCCTCTCCCTTCCCCTCCTCCTCTTTTAAATACAAGGTCTTATTATATAGTCTCAGATGGCCTAGAAGTTGCTATGCAGATTGGCTCAGAACTCACAGAGACCCACGTGCCTCTGCCCTGCTAGTACCGAAATTACATGTGTGTGCCACTGTGCCCAGATTTCTTGGGTGATTCGAGAGCTTGCAGTTAGGCCCCAGTGTTTGTGTGGCAAAGTATCTTACCTGCAGGGCTGGATCCCCAGCCCCTATTAAGCTAATTGCAGCTAGAATCGTATCATTACCTCATCCCAGTGTCTGCCAGAGTCCCACTAACTTAGAATCTGTGGCATTTGCATTCTGAATCTTTAATGAGTCCCCAAGATCTTGCTCAGCACCCTAAAATGTAATGACTTTTGCAGTCCACGGTGCTTTTTTATATATACACATTTCATAGGATTAAAAAAAAATCCTTACTAAGTTCTAATAATCAACATGTCATTTAGAGTTCTGTCTTTTGCAATCTAAGTGAGCTTGGCTTAGGCCAAGTTTCTCCTCTGTAGAAGGCCCAGGAGCCCACATTTTCTGGGCCTCTCTGGGGCTCCATATGCTGCAGGCTTTCACAGCCTCAGGCTCTTTGTGTTTCGTGCACTGTCTTCATCTCCTCAGATGGACCAGATGGAAGAGTTCAGCCTCCTCTACGGTTTCACAGAGCCATCTGCTGGCCCAGGGATTGGTGGGTGAGACCGGTTTCCTTTGGAGATGGGGCAGGATGAGGTGCAAGTAGGCAAGGATTTACATCCATACAGTGCTAGGGAGTTCAGGTTGTCACTAGGTGTCCCCACTCTCGATCACACAATCTCCCTTGCTTTTCCTTAGGCAGCTCCAGTCTTACGTTTCTCTTCCCCAATTCCCTCGTTCTCTGGTGCTTTCTCCTCTTTTCTGTGTCAAACCGTTCCTCCTCCTCCTCCTTTCCACATGCCCTGCAGAGAAAATTGGCCTTTGCCCCATGGCCTTGACTGTGGCACCCACCATATGCTTTCAGACCCCGCCATCTCCTCCAGAAGGCATTGCTCCAAACAGAGCCCGTCTCCTCCTTGGAGGGGTTCTTGTACTCGCTGCAGATAACGAAGCCTCGCCTCATTTGCCTGTATGAGGCTGGAAGGAATCCCGAGACTACGAGTCAAGCTGATAGCAGCCATTGGGCCAAGGGCGCTGGCAGGTAAGAAACATTGTAAAATCAGGATGAAGGCCCTGGCTCTGATATTAGTGCTCCTGTTGCTTCTATGATTTTATTAACAATGTGGGTTTCCAAGGCATTCCTACAAGTGCAGTGATCAGGAGCAAGGCTTCAGAGTTTGACGACAATGTCCACCCGGGCCACCCCATGACATGTCCAGGTACTTCTAACGCTGCAATCTGGACTCAGCAGGTAGTCCTCAAGAGGTTGCTGCTTCTGTGTGGGTCTTGGGTCAGCAGGATCCAGCATGGAGCCCCATCTCCAGCGTTCCTATCCTGATCTTAGATAGGAATTGTATCTTGGGGGGGGGGTGTCTCAGCTCACCACAGTCATCAAAAACAGGTCTGTTTTTGGATTTTCTGAATGATCTGTAGACATATCTCAGTGCACGTTTGACTCTATGTGTGGGGGAGAGCTGGGGTTCTTCACACCACTGAACCAGAGTCAGCTCTGCTTATGCCTGCTTCGTAGAGCTTCGGATCAAAGAAAGATTTCCATTGCATAGGAAATACTCCAACGTTTCTGGTCTAGTTGACATGTGGGGTCCATGCTTTCGTGACCCCTGAGCCTTCATGGATGTAGTGAGCTGGACTTTTACATGGCCTTGCCTTCCATGGGGACACATGAGAAAATGGGCACAGACATGAGCCACCACCAGGCAGCTGGGCCAGTGGGTGGGTCCCCATGGTGTTGGGTGTTTTGGGGGACTTTCTGGGTAGTGGTAAGTGTGAATCAGGGAGCAAGGTTTCCATTTCCTCTGCCCAACACCCTATTTTGGAACTACACATAAGTGTACACTTCAGCAGATCACAGGTGTGGAAGGTTCCACAGGTCCGAAGGGGGCGTGGGAGAGTACAGGGAGCTGGGCCCAGGTGGGCACCCACTGTTTCCGCTGTGGGTGGTATCCTGTGTACAAAGTCCTTGTCTGTCTCCTGCCAACCTTCAGAGGGCTCTTTCCTTAGTTAGTTCATATATTTTGTGGTTCCTCAGAGCAACCAGGCAGGGCACAGGTGACACCAGGGTTAGATGCAGGCTCTGAAGCTTGCTGAGGGAGGGGGAACCCTGCTCCTACAAGTACAAGTCTGACCTACCATTGGCTTCCTTCAGCCTAATACTAAGAGTAAAGGGAACACAGAGGTCTACGTGCAGACCTCAGCATTTGGCCAACACTCATGTATCCATGATCTCATTTGACCACCCACAATATCAAGAGAGGAGCATGGGCAGGATATAGTGATGGCATATAAGAGGCATGTAGGGATGTATTCAGATCTGAAGGTTTAACGTAGTGCTCTGTGTCTCCCGTTCCAACTCCTTCTGACTTCCATGTGTGCTCAGCCCACATCAGAATTCTCTTACTACCAAGGAGAACGCAAGCATGGATGTGTGTGTCCTTACCCAACCTTAGCTGTTGAAATAGCAGCATTAGGATGTGTTTCTCTTCCAGTCATTCTATTATTCTCTGAGCCACTGTCTGTCCATACTTGCCTTGTTTACTCATCCACTCATTCTTTCTTTCTTCCATCCATCCATACCTATCCAACCCAGCTTGGTTGAATGCTTGCCATATGCTCAGCCAATGGTGGCATCTTAGGGAGTGCACAGGGTGGGTAGGATGTGATGCTGAGAACTCAGACTCCAGTTAGAAGCAATGGGAAGGGATGTGGGAACCCAATTTCCCAGCCAGGGCAGATACAGTCTCATCCGTTCTTACAGGCCAAGGTTGTCAGGCACTGGGCACTACATGGATAGCTCTGTGGATGGCTCCTAAGCCACCAAGACTCCTTAGCTCCACAGGAGTATAGTATAGGGAGGGCTTGGATAACTTGAGTGGTCAGGAAAGGCTTCTCGAGAGTGGGGGGACTTGACTCAGCTTAAGAAGTTGGGAGAAAAGTAAAAACTAGAAAAGAGGAGGAGGAGAAAAGGGAGAATAAAAGGATGAAGAGGAGAAGGAGAAAAGAAAAGGAGAAAGAAGAATAAGATGGAAGAGAAAAGAAGTAGAAGAGGAGGAGGGGGAGAGGAGGAAGAGGAAGAAGAAAAGGAAGAGGAATAATAATAATAATAATAATAATAATAATAATAATAATAATAATTGGGAAGACTTCTGAAGATTGAAAAGGAAGGGGTTGTGGGGGGTGTCTAGCAGCATGCAAGCAGAGACTTGCATGCTTAGACTGTAGAAGAACCTGTCTCCACCCCTTCTGCCCTCCACTGGATGTGTCAGGTGAACCTGAAATGTGTGGTGCAGCAACGGTTGGCTGCTATCTCCAGTGTTGACAAGAACCTGGCCTGCTGGGATGGGACAATCTGTCAGCTCCCGGGGCCACGAAGGCTCCTTTGGCAGGCGTCACTGGCTCACATCTTCCTCTCTCTCCTTTTTGTGTTGTTAGAGAAACAGAAGAGAGAACACGAGCTGTGAACGAACACATGGGGAGAGAAGGGAAGAGGAAGCAGGGGAAAGGGGAAGAAAAGGAAACAGAAAGAAGTGATGAGATTGAAACCAGATGAGAAGACAGGGAGGAAGTGGGAGAGAGAAAAAAAAGGAAGGTGAGGGAAGGAAGAGGAAGAGGAAAGGAGGGAACAGGAAGAAGCCAGGGAAAGGAAAATTTAAAAAAGAAAACAGTGGACCAGGCCCATCAGCCGTTCTTTAAACTTTATTTTCATTGACTTCTGACCCTTGGGCATACGAATAGGGTGTGCCACGATGATTTAACACAAGTAAGGAACACATGGGGACCATGGGCTTTTTATCCACACAACTGTCCCTTTGAGACAAGGTCCATGTAGCCCGAGCTACCTTAGTACTCTCCATGTAGCTAAAATGACCATGAACTTCTGATTCTCTTGGCTCTGTCTCCCAACGTGCTAAGATTACAGGTGTGCGCCACTGTGCCCATAATAGCTCTAGCACTTGGGAGGTGATGTAGGAGGGACGGGAATCCAAGGTCATCTTGGCTACATAGTGGATTTGAGGTCAGCCTGGCCTACTCATTCAGACCCTGTCCTAGAAACAGAAGCAAGAGTCTGGAAAGATTGTTCATCACTTGAGAGTACTGGCTATTCTTCCAGAGGATCTGTGTTTGATTCCTAGCACCCACACCCGTAGAGTAGCTCACAACCCTCTGTAACTCCAGGCTCAGTGGATCCAACACCCTCTTCTGGTCTCCTTAGGTGATGGATGAATATGGTGCACAGACATACAAGCAGGCAAAATGTCTGTATACATAAAATACAAGACAAAAACCTCCCTGTCAAAACAAAGCAACAACAGTAACAACAGCAAAACACTGAAACTCTGGGATACAAAGCTGGGCTGTCAGAATCTGAATCAGAGCATCATCAACCTTCTGCTTCCTTTGAAGAGCTATGGCTGTTCTGGCTTGTCCAGGGGTCCACACAGCAGCAGGTAGGGGTGCAGGGGCTTCTTAAGCCCTGACCACAAGTCAGAGGAGTGTTACCATGAACACTGTTGCCACATGGGTGGGAATCTGTCATGGAATCATGGGTAGTGAGGAGAACAGCCACCATGGAAACCCCTCTACCTTCCCCTGGAAGTGACCTTGGAGACATTCTTCACCAATCCTGCCACCCTTTCTCTCTTTCCCTCCATCCCTCACTCCTTTCTTCATTTCCTTCTCTCTCCAATCTCTCAAAATACTTGAGATAAGAAAACTGATTTAAGAAATAACCTTTATCTTGAAATAGATATAAGATAGTCCTATAAACAATATAGTTTAAAACATTTTTGGATCTTTTGGCCAATTCAGAGTTTCATAAAGTAGGAGTGGGGGAAGGCACCTGGGCTATTGAAAAGGAAGAGAAGTGTCCCTGGCTTTAGGTCCTGTGTAGGACACATAGCTAGGAAGGAAGAATGGGAGTGTGTGACAGACATTGTACAGCCGTCAATGCTTAGGGCCCCATATGGCTCAGCTTCACCACAGAGCAGGGGCTGGAAGAGATGTGTGACTCCAGGACCCATGACAGTCTTCAGATAGCTTGTCATGGGCAGAGTGCCCACTCACCCACCCACTTATGGAGTGGCTCAGAATGTCTGCCTGGACAGTTTCCTCGGTACAGTCTTCTGATGAGCATCTTTCTCTGTTGCTGTGGTTCCGCATCCCTGTGGTTGGCTCTCACGTGTACCTGTGGACTCACTGCTCTGCATCGGGCAGCCGGTAACTGTGGCCGTGAGGAAGGACCAAGTTCGTGAGAATACGGCCTGACTTTCTCTTGGCTGATCTTCTTATCATTTCTTTTCTCCCCACCTCTTCCTGTTCTTTCTTTTTCTCTTCTTACTTATCTACCCACTGTTTTCTTTTTCTTCCCTCCCCTCCTCTTCCTTCCTTCCTCTTCCCCCTTCCTCCCTCCACATACGGATGAAGATAGTCCTGGCCTTCTGTTACTGCTGAGGTTACAGGATGCACTGCTTTGCCTGGTTTTATGCTGGAGATTGGGTTCAGGGCTTGGTGCATGCCCGGCAAATACTCTGCCATTCAAACTACATCCCCAGCTCCTTGTGGACAGTCGGGGACATTAGCAAGTATCCTTCCACACAAAGTAAGTGTGTTAAAACTGAGGCCTTCCCTGCTTACCCACACTAATCAGACTGGAGACAAAAGCAAGGAAAGCCAGGATGCTCCCCTAAGTGACTCTCATCTTTTGGGAGGAAGAAAAAAAAATCACAAAACCTTGTTATTACTGTGGAAGAAAGATTTGAATGAATGGAGAGATACAACATGCTCTTGGTTGGGGGAAGGGTCCCTGAGTTAGATCTAGGAAAAGAATCAAATCAAAATCTCAATGGAAACCCTTGGTCATTCAATAAATAACTCTATTATGAATCCAGAAGAATAACAAGCTAAAAATTGTCAAAGAATTTTCTGAAAGATCAAGAGGATAGGATTTCTTCCAATAGGCATTGCAATGTATCTTATAACTATGGCACTCGGGGTTTGGCACTCAAAAAGCAAGAAGCACTGAGATTCCATAAGAAACCACTGGGTTTAAAAACAGTCTTCCTAAGGCCAAGAAACTTAACACAGATACAAAGGAGCATTCTGAACTAGAGGAAGGGCTGGATTAAATGGTGTCGAGATTTTGACTGCTTGCGGGATGATCAGTGGGGATCGTTGTCTTTTCCTCGAGTAATTCCAGACAAACCTCAGCACAAGAAATCCATTAGCAATAAATAGAAGCGGTGCCTACGTGATCTTAGAGTTAGTATGACCCGCGTACGCGTCAAAGCAAGTCAAGGAATGAAGGAAAGGAAAGTGTCAACAGAACAAAACCCCTGAACACACATTTCTAAGAAAGGAGCCACAGAAAGCTGGCCACAGGCAGAACAAAAGGTTGCCAGCCTTCATATGTAAAGAGCTCTTACAAACAACTAATACCCCAGCAGAAATACTAGCAAAATCATTAACAAACTAACACACACACATGGCCAACCTGGGAACCTAGTTTATCTTTAGCCAAAGACATACAAAGTAAAACAATATGATTCTATTTCAGTTTTCAAATGTTCAGGATTATTTTTTCTTAAATAGTGTTTCGTGTAGCCTAGGCATGTGCTACTATAGCTGTTTTATGGAGCACAAGGGCTTGAACCTAGAGTTGTAAGCATGTTAGACAAGCACTCTGCCTGCTTAGCCACATTTCAGGCTCCTTGAGTGTCCAGTTAAGACGGAAGATGATCGTGATGACGGTGAGCCCTGAAAGTTTTCTAATCTGATTCCGTTTTGACCTCATCGTTAAGATTCTCAGTCATGGGGTAGGAGGTCTAGGCCAGGCTTGGGTTCACAGGGCCCTGTAGCAAGATTCCTACATGTTGGTAGATGGAAGGCTCAAGTAAACATAGCAGGCAAATCTGTCCATCTATCAGCTCCTGACGGTCAGCATCCAAGGCGTGGTCTGGCCTCTAGTGGGTGTTCAGGGTCCACTGAAGGAAGCATGGGCCAACTGCCTACATGACAGGCTGGGGTGGCTGGCTTGGGAGTATTATCAGGGTTTCCTTCAACCACCTTGGAGCCATCAGGGATGGGAGGAGAGAACTGAAGGTAAATATGATGAGAGGAGGTAGGGCCGGGGCCAGAGTCCTCCCTGTCTTTTGTGGTAGCCATGAAGGGAGGCTGAGCTTGCCAGTTCTTTTGTGTACACACCAGAAAAGTCAAGGTGGGGTCCTAAGAGTCCAAGCCTGATCTATGCTGCCTGCCTCACACAGCATGTATTTGAGACTCACTTTATATGTATGTATGTATGTATGTATGTATGTATGTATGTATGTATGTATTGTATGTGTGGTTTGGCACGTCTGTATGTCTCTGTGTATATAGTGCATCTGTGTGTTCATATGTGATGGCATGTGAGTGCATGTTTGTATGTGTATATATTTCTGTATGCATGTGTGTGAGTGTATGTGCATGTGTGTGCATTTGTCTGTGTGTATATATATTTCTGTATGCATGTATGTGCATGTATATGTTCTGTGTGCATGTATATGTTTCTGTGTGTGTGCATGTATATGTTTCTGTGTATATGAGTGCATGTGTGTATGTGTCTGTGTTTATGTATTCATGTATGTGTCTGTGTGTATGCATGTGTATGTGTGTTTTCCCATGTGTGTGCATATGTGTACATATGTATATGTATGTCCATGCATGTGTATATGTGTACATATGTGTATGTATGTGAATACATGTGTGTAGATATGTGTCCATGCATGTATGCACATGTGTTTGTGTGCTTGTGTGAATATGTACGTGTATGTGTTTTAAGTGTGTGTGTTATTGTTTGTATGTGTTTATGTGTGTGTTATTGTTGTATTGTGTGCATATGTGTGGGTGTGAGTGTAAAT
Source organism: Arvicanthis niloticus (assembly GCF_011762505.2). Taxonomy (NCBI): domain Eukaryota; kingdom Metazoa; phylum Chordata; class Mammalia; order Rodentia; family Muridae; genus Arvicanthis; species Arvicanthis niloticus. Next base: position 29,112,504 of record NC_133434.1, read on the forward strand.
GTGTGTGTATATGTTTGTATGTTCATGTGTGTATATGCACGCACATGTGTGTGTGTGTTCATGTTCTTGCATGTAAGCTCAGGTGCACAGGTACCACAGGGCCCATGCAGAGGTCAGAGGACAACTTTGAGGTGTAAGTCTTCACCTTGCAACCTTGCTTGAGATAGACTTTTCCCTGCTGAGGATGCCAGGCTAGCTGGCCCCAGAGCCTCCCACCTCCCAGTGGGCAGCGCTGACATTACAAGAATGTGTGCTACTGTTTCCAGCTTTTATGTGGCTTCTTCAGATTCAAACTCAGATCCTCAGGCTTGTACAGCAAGAACTTCTAACCACTGAGTCATCTCTCTGGCCTTGGGGCCAGTTTAAGGTCAAGTTGTTATTCCCACTTTATATGCAGAACAATGATGTCATTTAGGGGGGAAATTTATCCCACACTCAACTCCAACAGATTATTCAAATAAAGGAGCCAGGCTTGAAGCTGGATCTGTCTGATTCCCAAGTCTTAACCTTGCGGCTCTGTTCTCCAAGTAGAAACTTACTTCTCTCCATGGCAGCAAGGAAAGAATCCACTTTTGCTGCATGTGCATCTTGGGAGGAACCTGGGCTCTACCTCTAAATCAAAGCCTGGATGTGAGGGTTGTTCTGGGAATGGGCCATCAGCATGGTGGCAGATCTCTGCCGTCAATCACGTCCCCGTGACACCCTGACACATGGTGCTGGAGTGTAATCAGAGCGATGGTGTTCTGATCTATGAGCGATGTTTATCATCCCAGAGCTGGTACCTTGACATATTACCTTAGCTTGCTGTCAGCAGGACAGCCCCTTAATGTATTTCTGTAATCCATCACCCACCGCTGGCGGCCAAGGAGACCTGCTGACGCCAGTCTACCAGAGCATTTTCTGTGAGTCTGAGTTCTTGGTTCTTAAAAATTCATATTTGGGAGTGTGAGTGTCTGGAGAATTAGTGAGGGAGGAGAGTAGGAGCCAAGGAAAAGGAACATGGAGGGAAAGGGAGAAGAGAGGAGGTGGTGACACAAGAAGAGGGAAAAGAAAATAATGGGAATTAAAGAAGAAGAGAAAAGAGCTGAGGGAGGAAGAGAAAGATGGCTGAAAAGACGGAAAGCAGAGAAGGACTAAGAGAGAAGAGTTGAGGGATAGAGGGCAGAACAGGGCTTAAGCAGCCAGAGGGTGACAATGGGAACAGTGACCTGGACCCCCACCCTACCCCTGTTCTATAAAACATGGCTGAGGAGTCTTTGAGGTCCCCAGTGGACTGAACTAGATGTGAGACTAAATGACATTGCTATAAGGGTGTGAAGCCAGGACTGGATAATTCTCTCCCCTCTAGAGAGAGCACCGCAGGCCTCATGGGAAACCAGGACCCACTCACTCCATCCCTGTGGCTGCTCCAGACCCTTGTGTCCATCTGCCCATGGGCAACCTTTACTCAGGACCATGCTAGCAGAGAACTGCAAACTTTGGTCACTGGTGACTCTGCCCTGATCTCCCTACACCCGCCCCGATTCCCTGTAGAGTTGAAAAGGCTGCAGAGGCAAGGTCAACTTGTTGTCATGCAAAGGGGCGGGCCACTTGAAGGGCTCTCAGCCTTGTGGTCTAGCCTGTTCCCTTGGATTTCTCTTTCCTCTTGCAGCCTCCCCTCCCCCCGCCCCCCCTCCCCAAAAAAGCATAGGAGCTCAGGAAACTGATCAATCTGTCAGCAGGGATCATGTACTTCTAGAAGTTGGGGCTGAAATATATGTGAAGCATTTCAATTGCTAATATATTTTAATTACAGGCATTGTAGATGAAGATTTTTTAAAAAAGATTATTTTCATTTATGTATGTCTCTCTCTCTCTCTCTCTCTCTCTCTCTCTCTCTCTGTGTGTGTGTGTCTGTGTGTGTGTGTGTGTGTGTGTGTGTGTGTGTGTGTGTATGTGTGTGTGTGTGCGCGCGCGCGCGCGAATGTGGCAGAGGTTTGAACATGGCATTAGATCCCCTGGATCTGGAGTTCCAGGTGGTTGTAAGCTACCTGATGTAAGTGCTAGGAACTGAGCTCAAGTCCTCTGGAAAAGCAAGGAAATGCTCTCAACAACGGAGTCATCTCTCCAGCCCTGGAACTGGGGAGTAAAAGCTATGATAAAGCTAGAAATTTGGCATTAAGCCAATTTAACCTGTGAGTAGAAGGTGTGGTCCGGATGCCACATCTATGTGGTGTCTGGTACATGCCACTCAGACATCACCAGTATGTCCCCTTTTACTGCTGTCTAATATTCCATGGTACCAATATATATTATAGCTTGCTCAAACATCCAGCACTGAAGGATAATGTTCATTCTTCTAATTGGGTTGTTTCAAAAACATTTTTTTGTGTGTGTGGTTTAACATGAAGCCCAATTTATCCATTTTTTTTCTTTAATGTATTATGCTTGGTATCTCAAGCTTAAAACCTTAGATCCCAAAGATTTTCTCCTATTTATTTTATAAAAAGACCTAGTGCTTTTCATTTCTAAGTGAATCATTTTTTATGTAAACAATGATACTAGAGACGGGCTCAGTTTTGAGTAGGGCATAGTCCCTGGATGGGAGAGCTGGATGCTGTCATGCCCTGAGAACTACATGGTGGGAGGAGACCACCAACTCCTTCCTCCAAGGTGTCCTCTGACATGTGTGTTGTGGCACAAGCACATCCTGACACACAAATAAGTGTTTAGAAAAGCCAGATAGTACATGTATCTGGGTCCTTCCTGGTCCTCCCAACTGTCTTAGCACTGTGCCATGACCACACACTTGTGATTCAGTGTCTATGGACATCCTAAAACCTGCTAAGCTAAACTTTTCCCCTTCTATTTTTGAAATTATTTTAGCTTTTAAAGTTATCCACTTTTCCATATACACTTCAGAGTAACCTTTTGATGTGTCTGTAGACAATTCTTGCTGGAATTTTGGTGGGAATGCCTTTAAACCGCATGCCAATTTGGCAGGGCTGGGAGTTTGACCATCAGTCCTTCTTGTCTATGAACATGGTACACCTCTCTGTCTATTCAGGCTGTTGCTGCTCTCTGTCATCACCAGGAAGTTTTGAGCACACAAGTATTTTACATGCACTACTAAATTCTGTTCTAGTTTGGATCTTGGGTTCCCCTGCAGACTCACATGTTGAACTTTTAGTTCTTAGAAGAGGATGCTATAGGAGGTGATGGAGCCTTTGTCAGCTGGGACCCAGTGACTGGTCAGGCACAGAGGGCGTGCACCCCGGAGGGAGGATGTGCATCACAGAGGGAGGACGTGTACCCTGGAGGGAGGATGTGCACCTGAGCTGGTATTTGGATCTGTTGCTACCTCTCTTTTGCTTCTTTCCTGGGGTTTGTTCTTTCTAGGGATTGAACTTGGGTTGCCAGGGTTATGCATCAAGTTTCTTTATCCACTGAGCTATATTACTGACTCTTTAAAAGAAAATGTTTGTTTGTCTAGAGAATTTTGGAGAGCTGTATTTCTGCCTACAATGCTGGGATTATACATAAGGCTATGCCTGGCTTTTTATGTGGGTGTGGGGGATTCAAACTCAGGTCTTCATGCTTGCATCACAGACACTCTCCTAAGCCATTTCCTGCCCGTGTCTCTAGAGCTCTGAGTGGATCTCTTTGTGCATCTCTGAGTTCGCCTCAGACATTGTGTGCTGTGCGCACAACTCTCCTAAACCGGTTGCTGTCTTATTAGCGACCCAAGTGAGACGGCCAACCCCTCACTCCTTTTATGTCTCCCCCATTTTTGACTTAATGGTTTCTTCCACACACTTTAGGCATTAGAAAGTGTTACAACTGTTGCCTCAACCATCAAATATAAATGATAAAAACTCAACAATGGAGAGAAATTTCATTTTTTAATCCATGTTTAGGATTAATACATTCTCTTTTTCCCCCTCTCTGGGCCTCAGAGTTTCTTTCTTTCATTAGAGAAATTTCTGTAGTTACTCTTTTAAGATAGACATATTGCAAGCAAATTCTCTTAGTTTTCCTTCATCTGTGAATATATTGATATCCAGTGGGCACAGAGCTTTAAGCTGACTCTTTCCTTCCATCTTTGAAAAACCTCATGCCCCTTGTAGCTTCTATGGCATGTTGTGAAGAAATCCACTATCATTAGAATTATTTTCCCTCTAGAGGTAAAGTATAATTTTTTTTCTTTTCTCTGGATGCCTTTAAGATTTTTCCTTTATCTTTAGTTTCTTGCAGTCTCAGCATGTGTCATTAGGGTTTTCCCTATTGCTGTGCTAAAGTACCCAGACAGAAGCAACTTGAGGGAGAGTTCCAGGTTATAGTCCATCACTGTGGAGAAGTTAAAGCGAAAGAAACTTGAACTAGCTAGTCACATTGCATAATAGTTGAGAGAAGACGGAGAATTAGTGCGCACATGCTTACTCTACTCATGCAAGATTCCCTGCCTAGGGAATGGTGCCACTCACAGTGGCCAGACCTTCCCACCTCAACGTGACACAATTAAGATACCCCGTCCCAGACATGCCAAAGGTCAGTATAATACAGACAATCCACCTAAGAAGAGGAGACTCTTCTTAGGTGATTCTAGATTTTGTGAAGTGGATAATCAATACTAACCATTGAAGCATGGATGGTGGTGGTTGTTGCAGTAAATCTCCTGCCCATAGGGAGTCCATAGAATAAAGACACAAGTCAATAAATATCAAATGAATGCTGCATGCCTAGATTGGGCAGATTTACCATTAAACTACACTATTCCCCGGCTAAAAGAGCTCTTAACAACTTGCGGTTTCCTAGGTCAAGGTCTTCTTCGTCTTCTCTCTCTCCACCAACTGCTCTCTGCTTCCACCAATTGCTACTCCTCCCTTCCACAGCTCTCCTGGTCTTCTCCTCTTTCCCTGCCTCTGGCTCCCCCAACTCCTCTTCCACTGCCCAATCACTGGCTGTAGCCTTTATTTAACAAATTTGATTGGACAGAAGGTTTACAAGATTCACTCCTCCTTCGCAGTCCCTCCCAGGAATGGAATTACCATGACAACAAGAGGCTAGGGCTATCCACCACAGGTGGTGGTGGTGGTGACAGTCTATTTTATTTATGTGTACATGCATGTCTTTGTAAGTGTATACCATGTGCTTGTAGGTGCCATCAGAAGCCAGAAGAGGGCATCAGGTCTCTTGGAGCTGGAGTAACAGGTTGTGAGCCACCTGACATGGGTGCTGGGAACTAAACTTGGGTCCTCTGGAAGAAGAGCAAGTGCTTTTAACTACTGGGGTATCCCTCCATTCCCTCTGTCTAAGGATTCATTGAATTTTGGAAAACCTTTGGCCATTATTTTTTATAGAATCTTTTCAGTGCCCTTTTGTCTTTGGGGATCCCAGTGACATGAAATCAGCTCTTTGGCTTTGCTCCCATAGTTCCCTGCTGCAGTACTCTTTGTATTTTTCTTTTAGTCTATTTTCCCTTTGCCTTTCAGATGGTGTAATTACTATGCCTCGGTCTCCAGCCGAGTGTTTCTCTCTCGCCTGCCTTCTGCTCTTGAGCCCACTCAGTGGGCCTTTTCAGTTTGGTTATTGTATTTTTCAGTCCTAAACTTTCCGTCTGCTTCCTGTTTGTCTCGTCCAATCTTTGCCGGTGCTTTCTGGGTTCTCATTTGTTCCAAACATGTCCACATGGCTGCTGAAGTGCTTGTCTCCTGTCTGCTTTGTAAGATAATCTTCACAGCTCTGTCATCTAGTGTTGGCATCTCATAATGCTCTGCCTTCATTCAGTGTGAGTTTTCTCCTCTTGATGATGAGTTATTTTTATTTGTGTGTGTGTGTGTGTGTGTGTGTGTGTGTGTGTGTGTGCCTGCTGTGCTAGCAGAAACTAATAGCAGTGTCTTAGTGGGTCTCCAGTTGCTTGTTCTAGTCTCATGGAACCTGGAGCTCACCCATTCATTGAGGCTGGGCTGATGAGTTTTGGGGATCCACCTGCCTCTCCTTCTGCAGCAGAAACACACTTGGCTTTTATGTAGGTGGGTGGATGAATGCTAGGAATCAGAATGTGGACTCTAGTGCTTGTACAAGCCTTTTACTGACAAAACCGTCTCTCAAGCCCCAAAGAAAGACGTCTTTAATCTTCCTTAGCGCGTAAAATTCAACATTGTCTGTTCTGTCCCTGGATTTGACTTGAACCTGCAGGATATGCAGACTGGATCCAGTATCATTCTGGATCATCATCCCCAGGTGAGAGGAGCTTCCTGGAGGGTCTGGGGCCTGGAGGGTCTTTCTGTGGGTGGGTACTGCATACAGCTCCCTCAGTTCTCAGCCTCCTCCTTCTTCCTCTCCTCCTCTTCTACCTCCCAGTCCCCACTCTGCCTGATGCACAGCTGTTTTGGCAACATAGCAGCCTGATTATCTTTCAAGTAGCTTCTTGGAGCAGATGTTCCTGGCTCCTTCCAGTGCAGAAAACAAACAGGCAGGGTGTTGTCATTTGCTCCCCAGAGGAAAATCCCTCTGCTGCCTCTGTCTTCTCAAGAGGTAGGGGATGTCTGCAGAGTCTCTGTGCACTTCTCCTTGCCAGAAATTTAGCTCCACATGGGTGAGGGGAGTTTCTCTGTTCTTCTGGAGTGTGTGGCCTCACAAGGATGCTGTGATGGGAAGACACACTCTCATTAGAATCATAGTTGAACTCTAGAGGCTGGAGGAGACGCCTCAGTGGGTGATGATGCTTGCTGTGTAAGCATGAGGCCCTGAGTTCGAGTCCCAAGCACCCATGTAAATAAAAAGGGTGGAGTTGGTTATGAATTTGTCTGTAACACCAGTGCTGTAGGGGAATGGAGACAGGAGGATCATGAGATTGCTGGCTGCCAGACTAGTTCAGATTCAGCAAGAGACCCTGTCGCAAGAAAATAAGGTGGAGAGTAGAAGCTCACCTGGAATCTTTCTCTGGCCTCTGTGCATAAACACAGGGTCACATATACTCCATACAGATGCATACACACATACAGACACACACAGAGAGACACAGATACATACACACACTGAGAGACATACACACATTCATAGACACCTACACACAGAAGCATACACACACACATAGACACACACAGATGCTCACACACAGACACCCACAGAGACATGTGCACACACAGACACGCACAGGGACACACAACATATACAGATGCACACACATAGACACACACAGAAACACTGACACACAGACACACAAACACAGATTCACACAGGAACACGCAGACACACACAGACATATACACAGACATGCACAGACATATACAGATGCACCTACACATACATATACACATACAGATATACACGTGTGCGTGTGTGTGCACACGCACACGCACATACACACTTCAGACTTCTATTTAGCCTCTAAACATTCACCTAACTTTTGAGAAGCTCCCAAGGGTTTTTTCCAGATTGAAAATCCCATTCATGGACCGGTGAGATGGCTCAGTGGTTAGAAACATTGAATTTGGTTCACAGAACCCACATCAGGGATTCGTTCTAAGGCTGTCTTCTGACCTCCATGGGTACCTGTCATTGTGATGAAGGAAGTGGACTTTTGTTTCTGATGGATGGGAATGAAGGTCCCTAGTGGGGTCAAATGTGTCTTTTAAAATGTGCCTTGGGGTCATGCGGATGGCTCAGAAGATTAAAGGCATTTGTGGCAAGGTGCCAGACACCAAGCCTAAGAACCTGGGTTCAATCCAGGCCTGACATGGTAGGAGGGAGCTGATTCCTACCAGTTGGAGTCCTCAGACCTCCACAAATGTGCCCCAGCACAGGCATAGCTCCCCCCAAATAAAGTAACAAATTTTAATAATAAAATAAAATGTGACTCTATTAATGGAGTCATTGAGGTCAGAGCCAGGATGCAGGCAGCTGTAACAAGCCTGATTAAAGACACAGGACTGACAAGCAGAGAAAGGAGAGTTAGTCAATGTGGCCACGCTGGAGAGAGGAACAAAGGTCTCGTGACTTCCCCCCCACCCCCCACGGCCTGTCTTCAGAGTCCCGACACAGGGTTGGAGTTGCATAGAAGCCGAGCTAAGGAGTCTTGATCAAGGAATGGTCCTGTTCCTCACTAACCCCATCAGTGTTATCTCAGGTCCAGTCTGTCCTAAAGGTGGTCTGACAAGTTGTCAGAACCCTGTGAAATCTCATCCTGGAGACAAGTTCCCCTCTGGCTAACACCAAGGTTTAGGGTTTTCTTCTTCCAGCATGATATTCTTGGGGAAATTCCAATTTCTTGGCATGCATTGTCTCAATGGTCTGTACACTAAGGGGAGGGGTGCAGCATCTCTTTGGAACATCTTCATCCCTGCTGGGGCAGGTTATGTCCCTTTTATCTCCCAACTTCTGCTGGGAACCAGGGCTCTTGGTGGCTCAGGTAGCTGGGTGCAGTGTGGACAGGCTGCCCTGTGCCAGACTTGGGAGTCCCTCTTGTCAGAGAAGCCAACTTTTACCATGCTATACACAAACTGTACCCTTAGCATCTTGGCGAACCTTAGGTGACACAGGTGTTCCCCAGCTCCTTCCATCTCCTCAGCTCTTCTGTAGAAGCAGTTGCCCTTCACAACCGCAAGCTGCAGCGACAGCATCACATCAGTGATGGGGGCAGCCCCAGTCCTGGTTTTTTGGCATCATGGCATCACATCTGCTCACTGACCAAGATCTGCAGTTTCCCCAGGTCGACAGTTAGGCAGAAGCTCTTGTTCTTCTCTGAGTGGTAATGCCAGGCATGCACCAACTTTTCCCACAGGCCTGATGATACATGCTGAAGTTGGTCCTGTGGTGGTCCATGCCGCCGGTGCTGCCATGGCCTCCTGGGTGCTTCTGCTGCTCACTAGTGCAGCTACTGCTATGGTTTTTGTGAGTCTGAAGTTTCCAGGTTTCCCTCAGTCTGGGTGTCATTGTGGCAGCCCAGAGGATACCAGTGGAGTGACTCTCAGTTTATGTAGTCCATGTAGTCGCTAGCTCTGGACCTATGTTCCACAGCCCTCTCATTTGTTCAGACTGGTTGGGGTTGGTTGGCTCCACCTGGTCCCTCTCTGTGGAATCCCAGTCTCTTCTGTTGTCTTATTGTGTACTAGCCTATACGTCTGCTCTGACTAGTTCTTCTGTTCATCCCAGCCTGCTATGGTGTGGTTGAACCAGATCAGTAAGTGACTCTTCTTTCTTTTCACCCATTCAGTTATGGATGTTTTGACCCCTTCCCCAATGTGATCTTGGTCCAATCAACTCTGCTTCCTTAATTCTGAGAGACTGAATCTCCTCTGGCCTCACGGCACCCCTGTGCTTCCTCAGGACTTAGGAGGAACCTGCTGCTGGGGCTTGGCCCTCACTGTGGTGGTACTGTGGTGATGGTCCTTTTAATGGACCCCGACTTTGGAAGTAATTGATAAGGTCGCATGGGATGAGTTAGTTCTCACCAAAGTAGGCTGTTAGAAAACAAGGCAAGTCCCTGTGCCTGGTACCTTTTGTACACAGGTGGCTTCATTTCTGTCCCCTACCCCCTACTGAGGTACAGCCAAAAGGAATACTTGTCAGAGGTCAGACGAGTGTGGCCATCCCATTTTGGACTGTCAACCTCCAAAACCAGAAGCTAAGTAAACATCTTTTCTTTATAAAGTGTCCAGCCACGGGTGTTTTGTTACAGCAATATGAAAGGGATAATAATACCCTTGTCATTTGTTGGGAATCTATGAGACTATAAAAAACAAAAGCCATCCTGGGCAAGAGAAACACCTCTGAAGAAGGAGTGAAAGAAAGAGAGGAGAGAGCAAAGGCTAAGGGGCGTCTGACCTGTGTTGAGGAAGGTTTGGTTGGGAATCGAGCTTGGCTGAGCATCAGTGGCCTAGTCTAGAGCCTGGGAAAGCCTGGAGGGTTCTCTGAGATGGAGGGCTCTGGGTCCCGGGGAAAAGAAGTGAGCAGATAGGTCGGACTCTGTAGGAGCATGGATGGCTCCAAACAAAGTTGCTGTGTGACTTAGGACTGACCCTGCTGGCTGTAGAGCAAGTCATTTCGCTTCTGAGCCTCACTTCTGACAGCACTAAAGATAAGTAGCTCAGAGTCCTGTGCAGAGGACTGGATAAGCACTCAGTCTAGTGTCTGACTTGTTAGTTCTCAGAAAGTGTTCTCCTTGGGCCAGCAAGATGGCCCAGCAGACAAAAGGACTTGCTTCCAGCCCTGATGACTCGAGTTCAATTCCCCGGGACCCACATAGTAGAAAGAGAGAACTGATCACAGTAAGCGGCCCGACTTCTGCACATATGCTGTGGCATGTGTGTGTTCTCTTGGCCGCAGTGAATGAATATTTAAATAAAATAGTAAGAGAAAACATTCTCCATGTCTCACCTTGTTCTGGTGTACTTAGTCCAGCTTGACTTTACTAAGTAAGCATTGAGCCTCAGTTTTCCAACTATGTAATGTGGGCATCATGGAGCAAACATGAGGCAGGAGAAAGGCTCTTAGAGTTGTTGTCTTCAGACTGAGGGGACTCCATGCATCATCAATATTTGTTGACTGAATGATTGATTGCAGCTCTTTCCCTTGGACCCACCATAATAACACTTTGTGCAGAGCTGAGCACACAGACGGGGCCTAATAAATATCCATGGGCTTGAAACAAATGTTAAACGAATATGAGAGAGTGGGAGGCAGGAGACCCCCGTTTCCAAAACAGAGCAGACAGGTGGATGCTGGGTCGAGCTGATGATCCTCACGGCAGACCTCCGGGTATATTCTGAATCAGGGAATTAGAAGACAAGGGGAGAGACTGCCAAAAAGAATTTATCTCGGAAGTGGAGTTTGGGGAATAGCACTAATATTTTCGGAAATTGAAACTCCAACCATGAAATTGCCTATCATTTATCATACGCGGGCTCTCAAAGGGGAAACGGAAAAGCATTTAGTCTTATTGCTTTTTAAACACACAGTTGTTGAGCCCAGCCATCTAGGCTGTGGTTTGAGGAGATGGTGTGTTTGAGAGGGTTTGGCCAGCAACTCAGTCCCACATAATGTAAAGGTGTTCTTTGCAGACTCTGGTCTGCCCATACCTGGGCCATGCCTGGGGCAGATCTCCATCGAGGCCAGTCCTGGGAGGCAGCTGGGAGAAGAAGTATTCCAGCCTTCGTGGAAAACACCCCCAGTCCCTGGAATCTCCCCCACCCCCGGCTTCTATCTATTAATGTCAACTCTGTTGCTTTGAGAGTCCCCCATACTTCCAGTGCCCATCTGGCCTTTCTTTTCTAGGTATGTGGTATATGTGTGCACATGTGTGTACATGTTCGTGTGTTTGCATAAGCATGTATGTGTGTGTGTACTTAGAGACCAGAGGCTGATGGCTTTTGCACCTTGTATTTTGAGACAGGGTCTCTCACTGAATCTGGAGATCACTAAGAAGGATAGACACACTGGTCAGCGAGCCGTAGAGGGCTTTCTGTCACCACCTCTCTACTGCTGGGATTAGAGGCATGCTGCCTTGCTCAACTTTTACATGGGTGCTGGGGACTTGAGCCTGGGTCCAAGCTTGTGACACAGCGTTTTACTCTTCCAAGCCCCCTTCCCTTTCACTCTGTCTCTACTTTGTCTTTAGAAGCCATGGCCAAGCTTAGTTACAGCCAACTCCTTCTCTGTTCAGGGAGTTTTACCCACACACTAGAGAGAAAGGGAGCCGACTTGTGTCTGTACTCATCACCCTGAACCCCAGTGCTGCTTGCTGTCTCTCCAGGGTGGTGCTGCAGTGGTCCAGAGGCCTGCTTGTAGTTTTCCATTCTCCAAGGAAACGCTGCATCCCTCTTCCTGTCCACACCTGCACTGCTGCCCAGCTCGCCCGCTCCTGCTTTTGCTCTGGAAACAGCATCTATAAGAGAGGGCTGTGTTCCATTGTGAGCCCCACATTCCTGCATCTTCCTCGGATGAAGGCCACTGCTCTGCCCAAGGATGCGCGCGACACGTGGACTGTGGATCCCACTTTTATCATCTGAGCTACGGCATCTCCTCTTTCAGCATCTTCACCTTTCCCTCCCCACTAATGTCATAACTAATGTCATTGCTGGGAACTCGGTCCTTGCAATTCCACACCTCTCTCCAGTTTCTGCCCCATTCTTCCGCTCCCTCCATGGATTCTGCTTTAAGAACCAATCAGCTCCCACCTGCCCTCTCTCAGTGGCATCCAATAGATTCCCTCTGGACACTCAGTTCCAAGTCACATGATCCATTTTCTTCCTCTTTCCTTGGCCTTGGGCAGTGGTGGATCTAGGCCCTTTCCCTATTTCCTGCAACACTTGCCAGGCTGGCCTTCTACTTCTCAGCCTGTTCTTTCTCAGGATGCTTGCCATCTCTGTTACCGTTTGCTCAGCCTCTATGTGGGACTCCTTCAGGGTCTGGCCTTGAGTTCCTTCCCCCTTTTAATCTCCCAGTTGTCCCCACATAACCTCATCCTACCCAACTGTAGCACATCCTAGCCTTCTGCATTTGACACCCCCGATCCCCACCCCTACCTCCTGCCCTGGCCTCAGCCCCTTTCAGGGATACAACTAGTTGCTTGACATCGACAGGAAATGCTCCAGAACCACCTCACAGGCAAGCAGCCAAGGATGGGGAGATGTTTCCATCAGTACAGTGCCTGCCTCTCAGGCATAAGGGCCTGAGCTTCACCCCTAGAACCCACATAGACTGTCAAGTGTGATAGAAGCCATGGATATAGGACAGCAGGTAGGTAGTATCAGAGGCAATGGGAGGTCTATGGTCAGATGTCACGATGGGCAGACAGAGCGCTGGTCAGAGATGGCAGCAGATGTGTAAAGTGGAGTATGTGTGTATGTATATGTATGTATGCATATATATATATACATACAAACACGTGTATGTGTATATATATACACATACAAACACACACACATGTATGTATGTATGTATGTATGTATGTATGTATGTATGTAAATGGTCTGCTTCCTGAGATGGTAAAGTCAAGGATGTGACCGCCATGGGTGTAGACAGACAAGCAATGGTTGATACCCATCAAGTAGAAGAACACAAGGCCCTAAGGTTTGATGCATCCTTAAAGGAGATGGAGAGGAAGACAGAGGTGGAGAACTTGCCTAAGTCTACAGCACATTGAGAGCTATAGGGAGATTGGGTCTCTTGACAAGGGGTTCAGGGGAGCTGTGTTTAATTTTGCATTTAAAGTTTTATTAGCATATATTAATTATACATACCTCTTGCTTTTGTTTTGACAATCTCATGCATATATATGGTATATTTTGATCATGTCTGGTCCCCTCTACCTCTGCTGACTCCTGTCTTTTCCAACCAGTCCCCTCTACTTTTGTTTTTATTTTGTAGTGAACCAGTGGGTCTAGTTAGGACAACTTAGAGGAGGGTAGGCACCTTGCCAGAGGTCACACCACTGAAGGAAAGGGAATGTCTTTCCTAGGAAGGCAGGATCCAGTGGGGGAGGGGCAGTGTAAATGACACCCACTTCATCTCTTTGTCCAGGGTGTATGGACTGTGGGGTCAAAGCAGGCTCCTCTTGGAAGGGTCAGGGAAGGTAGACACTGGTTAGGACAGAGTTCAGATACACATCGGGAATACTGGCATTGCTGATGACTCTGCCTGGGTGCCCCTCCCCTCCTCTCCTCTCCTTCTCCTTCCCTTCTCCTTCCCTTCTCTCTTCCCCTCCCCTCCTCTCCCCTTTCTGTGTACGTGTGTGGGTGGGTGGGTGGGGGTATGTGTGTGCATTCCTGTACATGTGTGAGTAGAAGCCAGAAGTCAACCTTAAATGTCATTCCTCAGGGTGACTTCTACTTCTTTGAGACAGGGTCTCTCAGTGGGATGGAGCTTGCTGACTCAGCAAAACTAGTGTGCCCTGAAGATTCATTCATTCACAAGCCTGTGCTACCACACCTGGATGTTTTACAAGGGTTCTGGGAATCGAACTCAGGTCCTCATGCTTGCAAGATAAGTCCTTCCCTGATGGAGTCATACACCACTCACACTTCTCTCTGCTTCCTGTCTATGCAAGAGTGACAGTTGGCTTCCTCATTTGTTTCTGTGACCCTCCCCCTACTGTGCCCCAGGTTCTACTCTGGACTTCTCCAGCTAAAGTTAACCTAGCTCATGCCAGTGGGGTGTGACTCAAGATGGTTCACTGGTGACCTCATCCCCACCCTTAATTCCTCACTGAAAAGAGATATTCGCTCAATAACAAATGTGCTGGACCACAAGGGCTCTGAGGATAGCAGTTACCACTGACAAGGTGCTTGCTCCTTGCAGACTGAGACCTGTATTTATATTGTCATTTCACACCTTTGCCCTCTCCCTGACAGGATTTCATTATTATTATTTTTAATTTTAGAGATTAAAAACGGAAACTCAGAGATGTTAAGTGACTCAACAAAATTCTGGCTTGGGCGTGGCGGAGCTAGGAGTAGAACCCAGAAGGCTCTTACCAGGAGTCTTATCCCTGAGATGTCCATCCCTGACTGGGTTCCAGACTGCAGACCAAATAGACTCCTTGGGTGGTCTCGCTGGCAGAGGTGGCTGGGTGGGTTGCTCCCCCCTCTTTAGCTTTTCTGGCTAGGGCAGGCATGCATACACAGCAACGGTCTCCAGGCAGCATTAGGATGAATAACTGACGGTGATTAGCTAAATCATAACATCGCTCATGCCACGCATAAGTGATGAGACAACCGGTGCCAGGCCTCGATGAGCGGCAGCGGGCACCCCCGCGTCGCAGCCGTCCTGTCCCCCTTCCTGCCCCCCCAACCCCCAGCCTGGAGAAGCCACCGCAGTGCCCGCTGCCGCCCTTGTGTTATCAGGCACATGAAGTGCCGCTTCAATGAATATAGATTGACCTTATTATAGCAGCCGGCTGCTGGTGCCAGGCGCAGCCAGGCATACTTTGCACAAATTAAAGGTGTCAGCATGTAATTTACGGTTCATGGAGGAGGAGAAGGGCTGGTGGGGGGGTGGGGGAGGCGCCAAGGTGGGTAGGAAGGAAGGTGGGCTGCGGCGGGGCTGGCACAGGGGCCCTCACACACTAATGACAGGAGGTGCAGCAGTGGAGGTGTCATTTCCATTCCTGTCTTTGCTCATTTTCCCTATTCATCGCTCCAAGGTGGGGCAGCCCCCTCCTTGACGCACCCCCCCTCCCAAACCTCCGCACCGTGTGCATGTGTGTGTATTTTGCAGCTAAATTACTGGTTTTACCTGAAGAGCGTAAAGTAGGTGTGCTAATTTACGGCTCGGCAGATAAAGCCTCAGTGTGGGGAGCCTGTCTGGGAGGCCTGTAATACGACATCATTTGACTAACACACCCCAGAGCGGCTTGACATCTCGAGTTGGGCCTGTGATTAAAGTTGTGGCTTTCCTCGCCTCCCTCTCCCTTCTCCGACACGGAGAACAGATTAAACTCTAAGTAATAGATCTCGGGTTTCTTGCCATCCCACTGATATACACAGTACACAGTTTGACACAAAGAGTAAGTTATATATCACAAACAACAGCCTCTGCCCTTCACCGCCCAGAATTAATTTCCCATTTGCTGAGCTTCCCTGTCCCGCAGGCCCGTTTCCTGGCGAGCAGGGCCGGCTCCCCTCCTGCGATGGCAGGGGAGACAAATGGAGAGGGACTCTTGGCTCAGGACAGGTAACGTAACCCTAGAGGCTTTCAAACAGGATAACTGAAGCTGAAGGGAAGAAATGACTTCCTATTGTCATCTCCTGTGTTTGGGCAGGGGGTGGTGCTCAGCTGGGGCTTCTGATTGACAGCTCTGGATCCTGGTTGGGGATGGGGCCTGTGCTAAGAGCAGGGAAGGTAGAGGGGCTAGTCAACGCCTGAATCCCCCCAAGCTGGCATGTAAAACTGTCTCGTCTACCCCATCTGGGCTATGCCACTGATCCCTTTCCCCAAGGTTTGGCTAGTGTGGGTACCAGCAGGAGAATGGGAGGATAGAGCTCACTCAGACCTTTTCTGTTTCTCCTGAGTGATTCTCCACCCTGGGAAGAACTACTCTCCAGGTGGGGGAGGGGACAGACCTGGAACCAGCTCCTGTACCCCTAGGATAACAGCTGGCAGTTGCTCTTTCCCTCTAGCTACCCCACTGTCCTTTATGGCTCCCTTAACCCTGATGGCCTCTGTCAACAGCCTCTCTACTCCTGCCTCTGCATCCGGACCATCTAGGATGCATCTAGCTCCTATGGGGACCTGACTGGTACCTGGGGTACCTATTCTTCCCCCTACCCCAAAGACTCTAATGCCCCAGTCCTCTGCCTGAAGGTAGGCAGCAAGTAGGAGGTATCCAGATCTCCATGGCAACATATTGTCTATTAGGCCATTTCTAAGACTTACCCAGCCAAGGACTTCACACATGGAAACCCTCTCATGGGCCCTATGCAGCGCTACCTGGCTAGGCCCAGTAAGTGGCAAAAGAGTAAAGCTCAGAGATGCAGAGCCCAGGCCTGAATCTAAGCCTGGCTATAGGCAGAACTTCCTCTTCATTGTGTGTGGTTTTATCATTCCTAGTTCTCATGTGTGCACACATATACATATCTAAACACACAGGCATGCATGCATATACATATACATACATACACACACACACATATCAATCACATATATATATACATATAGGCATATATACACACATATATACACACACAAATACATATCTAAACACACAGGCATGCATATATATTACTGTTACATATATATGTATATATACACACATATATACATATATGTGCACACAAATACATATCTAAAAACACAGGCATGCATACATATTATTGTTTTTTATATACATATGTGTGTATATATAACACACATATACACATATATACACACATATACATATATACACACATACATATATACATATATACACACACATATATATACATATATACATACACAAATACATATCTAAACACACAGACATGCATATATACATATATACAATACAGACACATATATACATGTATATACATATATGCATATATATACACACAACTGCACACATATATGCATACTTACTTATACACAGCATGTGCATACATGACTATCTTGGGGACAGAAACTGAGGATGATCAGGGAGGAAAGTCCAGAAGCAGCAAGGGCTAAAGATGGCAGACTGGGCCAGGGAAATCAAGAAGGATTTTTTTGGAAGAGGCAAACTGGTCCTGAGATGATCAGACTGCCATTGTAGTAGAACATACTACATGGGACCACCAGGTTGCATGGGGGTAGGAAAGTGCATTAAACATACAAACACCAGAGGCTGGAAAGGCCTCTCAGTCAGTAAGGTGCTGGTCGTGCCAACATTAAGGACTTGCGTTCTGATCTCCAGCACCCACATAAAAGCCAGGCGTGGTGACACATGTCCATAACCCCAGTGCTGGGGCTAGTGGGGACATAGGTGGATCCTGGAGCTTGCTGGTCAGCCTATCACACCAAATCAACTCGATAATCTTCAGGTTCAGTGAGAGACCTGTCTCAAAAAACAAAGTAGACAGTGGTTGAGGAAAACACCTGATGTCAACCCTAGCCTCTATATGCAGGCACACATATGGGCCCATATGCCTGCCTATATGCATATACATGCCTACAAAAACAAGCTCGCACACCTGTCTACACACACACACACACACACACAAAATATGTTACAGATCAAGGCCTTCTATCTGTCTTCCTGAATCAGGCCTCCAAGGTGCAGCCCGAGAACCACATTGTTTTTCTTCCAAGAGCATCTAGATATGTGACCAGTTTGGGGAGCAGCAAACCCTTCCCTAAGCCCCACTGTACACTGGGAAGTACAGAAATGAAAACCAGAGAGGCTGAGGAACTTGCTGGGGGGGGGGGTGTCTCACAGCAATAGTTCTAAAGCCAGGAGAGAACTCTGTCTCTGCTCCCAGTACAGTGCTCACCTGGGACAACTACTCACTCACACCATGTGTCGCCACCCCCTCCCTCCGCACCCCCCAACCAGCTTTCCAGAGGACAGAGTAGAAAGGAAGCTTCCCTAGAGATCCATGCTCAGCCTCCTCCCCCACCCTGCAGCCGGTTCTCAAGATGGCAAGTGGGGGGTGGATGAAGGTGGAGGCAATGTGAGAACACGCCTGGAATAACATGACATTTAGATGCATGAGTCACTGGCACTTGCTGTTTTCTCCTGCTTCCCCCTCTGCACCACACCCCCCCAAGCACTCTGAGCTGTAGGAACACCAAGTCTGGACAGGGCTTTGGGGGAACCTGCAGGGCTCAGGGCGCCTGCAGGAAAGAGTGGCGGAGAGCAGAGATGGGCTCTGGGCCTGGTGCTCCACCTCCTTGCTGTGTGACTTCTCTGTGCTTCTCTGAGCCCAGCCTAGGACCCTCCGCATCAGGCTTTTCTGTTTCCTGGTACATCATCATCTGCTGGTTCTCGACAGGGTCTCTGTTCCCCACTGCTCTGCTGTAGTCATGGAGTCTCTCTGGTGCCTATGATGGCCGGAGAAGGGAGAATCTGGGTGGCTTGGAGGCTGGGGAGATGGTATGAGATGCTTCAGACTTCTTGTTCCCAGACTCAGCACAGGATCAAACAGCCTGCTGCATGACTGATGGGAGGTATGGGATAAGGCCAGCCAGTGGTCCCTTGACCCTCCTTATTTTGTGCTCTTTGTCCTCAGTGGGAACGGTGGCTGAATCTTCTTTAGGGTGGGCTGGACGAAGGTGCCTGGGTCTTCTGCCCACACTACCTTGAAGTTCCTACATTGATCATAGAGTAGGTGTGTGTGTGTCTAGAGTGTGTGTACAGTGTGTATACAAACCCAGCCAGATCACACAGGCCTACTACAACACAGGTCCCTACAGTTTAACAGTCCTGGGGACACAGCTGGTGGCCTGGGACAAATGCTGGATGGAGCCTGTGAACCTCTAGGGTCTTCTCAGTAAGCAGAAGGCTAAATCCTCAAAGTGGTACCTTTGGACAAGGATCCTCTATGAACCAGGGCAAGGGAGAGGCTGAGGAACCCTGCCTGCTTGTATCCTCTAGGGTCCCACTGCAAGTGAGAAAATAAAAACCAAACAAACCAAAAAAACAAAAACAAAACCAAACCAACCAACTAATCAACCAACCAAAAAGCAAAAACAAAACCAAAAAAAAAAAAAAAACCAAAAAAAAAAAAAAAAAAAAAAAAAAAAACCCAGTCACCTGCATTGTATGTGACTCTTAACATTGTATGCATTGGGGCTTAGATGTGTGGCACACAGTAGGTGTGCAGTTCATCTGGGTGATGGAGGGAAGTGGGTGAGAAAGAAAGAAGGATAGTTGTTGGGGCAAGGTGGGCATACACAGCTCCCCTGCCCAGTGGCCTCTGTTTCCTTCCTGTAGCTCTTCTGTCCCACAGGCACAGAGGTTTCCTTGAAAAGGATGCTGGAGCCGAGGGTCAGGACACACCAGAGAAAAAGCTCTAGAAGATGAATGCTCTTCATGTGAGAGACTGAGGGTGTTTGGCTACATTTCTGCCAGGCCCCTCTTTGGGCAGTCCTCTGCTAGAGAGAAGAACTCCAAGCCAAGCACCTTGATCCTGAACCTGGGCCAATCAACAACTCAAGTGCCACAGGGGCCTATAGCTATGGAGCCCTGTGTGTGGCACGGAATGAGGCTTCGGGCAGCAGTGTGCTCAAGGGCATGGGAGAGGAGGGATGAGGGAAGTTTCTATCCCTGGAATCCCTGAACCACCTCACTACATATAGTCACCTGCCCCAGGTTCTGGCCACGGGTCTGACATTCTCTGTGGCCCCTATGTGTTACTGACATGTGGCTAGAACATCCCATCCTGGCTAGGGCTGGTCTCCACCATCATCCTGGCAGCTCTACAGGCTTATGCAGGTAGTGCTTGGAGATGCTTCTGACAGGCGACAGGGGATGTCATCATCAGCTTCACTATGTCACATCTCTGCCTCCCTCAGAACCCTTCTCCTTTTGTTTGATTTCTCTCAAAGGCTGCCTGCTAAGAGAGTGTGGCCATGAGTGTTTCCTGTCCCTTTCAGGGGAACAGATATTCTTCTAGGGGTATTTAGGGTCTTACCTGACCTGGCAAATAGGGGAGACATGAGGACAGAGTTAGAGTTCCCTGGGACACGTGTTCAGTGGGCTTTAAAGTAAAACAGAAACCTGGGTTATGGAGAAGACTATTTTCCTAGAGGCAGGGACTCTAGGAGACCATTGTATGACTCAGCCATTTTATAGATGAGGATAGAAAGTTTTAGGGACAATGTGACCTTCCCAAGGTACATCCTTCCCAGACTCCCATTGGCGTCTGCCTGTGTATAGTCTGCATACTGGGTAAACGACTTGCTCCACCACAGAAATCCTTACTGCTCCAAAGGTTCCTCCTCCTCTTCTGCCTCTCTCTTCTCTCCTACCTCCTCCCCTCCTTTTCCTTTTCCTCCTTCCCCTCCTCCTCCTCCTCCTCCTCCTCCTCCTCCTCCTCCTCCTCCTCCTCCTCTTCCTCCTCCTCTTCCTCTTCCTCCTTGTCCTCCTCCTAGCCTTTGGTTTCATCACAGTATTTTCAGAAGTGCTACGGGATATTCTGATCATATTATTCCTACTTCACTCACTCTTGACTTCCACCCCAATCTGGCTGATCCTCACTCTCACGCAGGCCTCCGTCTACTTTCATATACACTTTGTTATTGCCACTAATATTTATCATTAGTTGCGCGTATGCCTGGATATGTAAAGCTGTCAGAGGACAGCTTTGTGAAGTCCACTCTCCTTTCATATTTACATCAGTTACAAAGATCAACTCAGGTTGCCAGGCTTGGACACCTTGCCAACTATGTATGTTTGTATGTATGTATGTATGTATGATATATGTATATATAAAATTTTTCTGGTTTTCATATATGAAAGAAAATATATGATGTTGGTCTTTCTGGACCTGACTTGCTTCACTTAATAGGATAAATCTTCAGTTTCATTCACTTTTAAAACAAATGACATAATTCTATTCTCCTTTATATCCAAATAAAACTCTACTATATAGAAAATATTCATCAATTTTGTATATACAATTTCATATACATATCTATTTGTTTATGGGCATCTAGGTTAGTTCTATACCTTGGATATTGTGACTTTTAGGCAGTAAGTATGGAAGTCCTGGTATCTGATAAGTTGATGTTTATTCCTTCAGATGCATACCCAGGAGAGGAACAACTGGGTCTTGCTGTCCTTTCAGGAACCTCCTTGCTGATACTCATCGCGGCCATACTACTTTATCTTCTCACTGTCCAAGCAAGACTTTTCCAGGAGAGATGCAACACACATGTCTACTTAACCTCTAAGTGTTACAGATCTGAGAGAAAAGGTATCCTGGCAGCTGGGAGCCAAGGAATACCCCCCAAAGTCACACCACAAAACAAAACTCACATAAGAGATTTCTTGGGAAAAACCACAAGAGGGTGGCTACCTCTGTTCAGGAGGGAAGCAACAAAGAACTGAGCAGGAGGCTGGCTTATACAGGGTTTCTTGGAGCAAGGAGTTTCCCAGAGTGGCCTGATTGTGGAGCAAACTTATGGATTGGTGGGAATTTGTAGCCTAATTTTGGGCTTTATTTTTCTTTGTAGGGTGGAGCTTGGCTTTGCATCTTGAGGGTCTGGAACCTGACTTTTTGGCTGTTAGAATAATCTGGGGATGGGGCTTGGCTACTGGAGCCTCAAGGGGCTTACACACTCCAGAATGGGAGTCCACAACAGACCAAAGTAGGGAGACCACCAAAGTCCAACTTGGTAAACCAATGGGTTTTATTAATGTTACTTGCAGGAATATGGGTGAGGGGAATACTCACAGAAGAAATGACCCAGATAAATACATCACCAAAGCCATCCCAGCACAGATACAAAAGCTGGAAACCCAGAGCCCACTGAACAACTTGAAGGCAACTCAACAGGTTGGAGACTGTCCCTTTCAGGTGCCTCAGATCTTAGCCTCTTCCAGGCGGCTAACCTATTTCTTCCTAGGCATTTTGGTTCTGCTTCCTGAGTCTCCTTTGTAGTATGGCTCCTCTGAGAATGACTAGCTGTCTTTAGTGTTTACTCTATGGGAGGTGGGGGGCTAGTGAATCTAATCAGTTTCAGGGACCTCCTGAAGTGATCTTGAGTTGTTTACTTCCTGTCTTAAGAAGCTTGTCTTTAGTGTTTACTCTATGGGAGAAGGGGTTGCCTAGTGAATCTAATCTGTTTCAGGGACTTCCTGAAGCTATCTTGAGTCGTTTACTTCCTATCTTAAGGAGCTTCCCTGAAGTATGGATTTTCGATCTCGGAGGTAACTGCTACACAACACACACCAGCAACACACAAACATTCATCTAACCCGCTACAGTCTCCAGCATTTGTTGATGCTTGTTTTCTTGATAACCATCATTTTGACTGCAGTGACGTGGAATCTCATCAGATCTTTGATTTGTCTTTCCTTTATGGCTGAAGACATTGAGCACCTTTTTATATCTCTGTTGGTCACTTGCACTTCTTTTGAGGACTGTTCAACTCTTTTACCTTCTTAATGGCTCGGATGTTTATTCTTCTGGTAGTTCATTTTCTGAGTTCTTTATACATTCTGTATACTCGTCTCTCATTGGATGGATAGCTGGCAAATATTTTCCTCCAATCCCAGGGTAGCTCTTCACTCTGTTGCTTGTCCTTTGCTGTACAGAAGACTTTTAGTTTGAGGCAAGCCATGGATGTGCTTGTTCTGAGGAAGAGGAAAGGTAGAAGGAAACACAGAGACACTGGTGAGCTCCACAGCCCTAAGTGGTGTGCAAATTCAACAGTCCTAAGAACCACTGAATGAGAGACCCTGAGGGGATGTTATCCGAAAGGACCAGAGTTGGCACAGGACACACCAAGACCAAGATCTCAGCACAAAGGAGATTTATTTGCCCAAAAGGGACAAAGAGCAGGAATAAGAGACAAAGACAGGAGATAGAGGACTAGGGAAAAGGGGAAAGGAACAAGGGAGAGGGGGACAGGATATTTGCCTGGGCGGAGGGCACAAAAGATTGCCACTGGATAGAGAGAAGACAGATGTGGTCCATAGGCAAATAGCAGTTTATAAAGGGAAAAAGGGGAACCACGTGTTATGAGGACATACTTAATCTTGATTGGCCATGTTAATTAGGGTAGCCAAAAGGAGGCTTCTGATTACTGAACTTCAAAACTTTGCTAGCTGGACCTTGGTTGTCAGTCTTCAGGAAGGAAGTTGCCAAATACAGGACTAGACCTTGGTGGCTAGCTTTAGGAATGTGACCTAACAGGTTAGCAAGGTAGAGGGAACCAGGGAAGGACAAGGCCTGCCAGAGCCATGTTTGCCGTGGCCAGGCTGGCCAGAACCCTTTGCTACCTGTATAGATCTGATGGCTCAGAGGAATCATCTTGGCCCAAGTCTATCAGACTCAACTCAAGCATGCTTTGCTCCCTCAGTCAACTCCATGCAGGCACCGCCATCCTAGTGTCACTTCCTGGGTGCTGCACGAACCCTCTAACTCAACTCCAGTTCATTGATGATGGAGAGCTTGAACTTGTATGTGCTTTGTGTTAGAGTTAGCAAGACCCTAGGCTTTGAGAAGGAAGCAGAGAGGGTCTAAATGGCTGGAAGGGGTTCAACCCTTCAACTGCTCCTGACACACACACACACACACACACACACACACACACACACACACACACACGTACCTGCTACCTCTTAACAGTGACCTTCAGCAACTAAGTCATTTCTCAGAACCTCAGTTTCCCTAACTTTAAAGTGGGGTGATACTAACTACAGAGCCACAGGCTTGCTGGGTGAAAGCAACAGGAGGTTACAGGTTATGACTGACCAGGGAGTCTGGCACATAATGGGAATACAATAAGAACCAGTGACTGTTGTTATCAGCGATCTTCACAGGAAGCTCTTAGGTGGTCTCTGCCCCAGGATCCATCTTAGAAGCCTGCCTCTCCTCTGGTCTCTGGGCATTCCAGCCCTGAATCATGATGACAGCCATAGATATGTGCCTATGTCAGTTGCTGTTGGTGCCAGCCTTGCGTCCTGCACTTGGTACACTTGCACTCTGTCCCTGGACTGTCCTAGTCCTGAGAGGTGAGACTGAGTTTCTTGGGCTTCCACATAACAAAGGGATATGACAGCCTTGGTGCTAACACTAACTTCCCTGGCTAGCCTGCTAGAGCTAGGGAAGAAACCATGGAGATGAGACCAGGGGTGGCAAAATAACTGACCAGAGGCGAGCAGAGCACAACCCTACAGACAGGTGCTGCCAGCTTCCTGCCAGCCACCTGTCACTTAGCTGTCTGGACCTGTCCATGCTGAAGCAGGTCACTGAAGAAGGTAGCCAAAGCCAGGCTGTGAAATTCTAGTCACATGGCAGGCTTGGATGTCATAGCCTCTAGAATTTCCCCTCAGTCTGTGGGCTTAAGCAATCTTGAGTGCTCAAATCCAGCAGACCTCTCAGGGGAGCTGGGTCCATCTGAGGCAAGACAGCTGTGGATGCAAGTTTGTGTGAGTATGAATGTGTGTGTGTGTGTGTGTGTGTGTGTGTGTGTTAAATGAACATGGGTATGTACATACACATCTGGGCATCTGCAGAGGACACAGGACAATGTATAGTCCCTGCTTTAGTACCCTCTGCCTTACTCCCTTGTGACTGGGTCTCTCATTGAACCTGGAGGTAGCCTTGTGGCCAGTAAGCACATTGGACCTCCTGTCTGTGCCTGTCACTGCCCTGGCAGCCCTAACTAGCTCAGCTGGCCCAATCAGACAGACAAGTGGGTGAGAACAGGAAAAGGAGATTTATTCACTGTGGCTACACTAGGAAAAGGAGCAAAGAGGCCAGTGAACCCCCACAAGTCCATGTTGGGGGTTCCTGACACAGGGTTTTAATGGAAGCTGTGCATAACCAGACAGTCCCTGGTAAGTCTGGTCCTGCCCATCACTGGCCCATCTTTGGTCTTAGCTCCAGTCTCTCTGGCAAGGTGGTCTGACAAGCTGTCAACACTGTACAAAGCTCATGCTGGGAGACAAGTTCCCCCTCTGCTGGAACCCGGCTTCAGCATTTTTCCTTCTCCCAGCGTGAAATTCCTGGGGAAATTCCAGTTTCTTGGAGTGCATTGTCTCAGTAGTCTGACCGCAGAAGGGAGGAACATGGATATCTCTTTCGAGATTCTCATGGCTGCCAGGATGGTGACAGGGGTCAAGCTTGCCTCTGCCTGGATGAAGTTATGGGTCCCAACAGGGATCTTCTTTGGGGAAGCCCCTGGACAGGGGCACAGGGGTTAGTGACACTGAAAGAGTTAAGAGCAGACACTTGTAAACATTTCAATTTCAACCCACTATGAAGAAAAAGAAATCAGGTCCCAGAGGCTTAATCACTGTCTACATTTGAAGGTCATGTACCAACATAGACAGTCTGTAATAAAAATTTCAAAAATATAAAAAGCATTTCTTTTTTTGTGCAACCCCTGTGGAGAGAGACCTCAGGCTACCAGGTTAAAAGGCTACAGTCTTTCTGTGAGGCCCGGCTTTCCTCTACTGGTTGGTAGCTTAAACTTTAGAACCATGCTTTTTTTTCTATAAAATGGGACAATAATTCCTGTTTGCTGTGATTTAAATGAGGTGATTCTTGCACAGTGTGTCTGGGGTAGGGCTCTTGCAGGCTGGTAGATCTCCTCCTGTGTGGTAACCAGCTTGGTTGTCATCATGGGGGAAGGCTCTCCCTTTCATGCTAATGTAAATGGAAGTCATCTCTACACACCAGGGCCAGCAGGCTCAGCTTTCGGGGTTGCCCCACTGTCCCCAGAGATGCTAGGTCATGGCCAAACACAACCCTGTGACTAAGATGACGACTTCCCTTTACAAGATCCAGTGCTCTGCTCTTCCCTTATTGCCAAGAGGAAAGGTTAGACCAGGAATCGGGCTAAGAGACGGTTGCCTGGTGTTTCCTAGCATGAAGCCAGGGAGCCGGTCCAATTTCAGATTCCTCTGTTCCTTTTGAAATAATTGAAGTGTCAGCTTGGGTTCACAGACTGGTCACAGCTTCGATCCCTCCCTAACTTCCTAAGGCAAGTCCATGAATTATACAGTGTGGGAGCAGACGGTACCAAGGAAGGCTGCATCACAAGCCGGGCTTAATAAGGACACTCCAGCTATTCTTGGAAGGCATTTGCAAGTCAAAAATATGGCACACACAGAGCTCTGATGTCGCCTTTAGAGTTTGAGCATTTCAGCTGGGTCAGCACTATTTTATGTCACATGCCATCAGCAAGACGTGAGGAGGGGCAGGGAACTTTGTTTTCATCTTAACTTTTTGGTGATAGCGAAAATGCTCAAATGGGCCTGCCTCTCCCACCTCACTCCTAGGCCCGTCAATGCCTCACCCCTGGGCTGGGCTGGGTCCCTGGCTGGGGGAGGAAGAGGTGCCCTCATCAGAGCCTTGGGCTAAGCTAAGTGGCAAGGAGATGAAAGTGTTTCTGTTTTCTTTCATATGTTTCGGCAAGATTCTGCGTGGCCTGACCTACCAGTCGCTAGAACATGCTGGAACCATGTTAGAGACCCGGCTGACAAGAGGGAGAGAGGGCAGAATGAATATTTCACCACTTATCCAAAAATAGCAAGTAGTATTCGTGTGTGTGTGTGTTACTTCTGTGTGCATGTGAGTATGTATGTATGTATGTATGTATGTATGTATGTATGTATGAATGCATGTATGTACATGTGTGTACACACAAGTCGGAGGCCAGCCTTAGTTTTACTTTAATTGTCCCACATTGGTTTTTTAAATTGACGTCTCCTGTGGGTCTGGTACTTGCTGAGTAGGCTAGGCTGCCTGGACAGGGAGCACCAGGAGTTCACTAGTCTCTCTCTCCCCTGCACTGGCATTATAAGCTTGGCCCGTTATGCCTGCCTCGTTTCTTTTTAAGACTTTTTATTTTTAACTATGTGTTGGGAGGATATGTGCACACAAGTGAAGGTTCCCTCAGAGGCAAGACAAGGGATTCAGATCTCTTGGAGCTGGAGTTACAGGGGCTTGTGAGCTGCGTGATGTGGGTGCTGGCAACTGAACCCAGGCCCTCTGCAAGAGCAGCAAGTGCTCTTAACCTGTGAGTCGTTCTCTGTCTACCACGTTCCTCCTTAAAACATGGACCTGGGGATGAAACCTGGATTTTTCTGTCTATAAAATTAAGTATTTTACTGGCTAAGGCATCTCCCTGCCACCCCCGCCCCATTAAATAGCCCAGAGGAGATAGACAAGGTCATCAAGTTGAGGGTCATATGGGATAGCCCCAAGTGGGAGCTCTGATGAATCCAAATGGTTCTCTCGAAGCGACTGGGAGAATAGTAGCTTCCCTTCGTGATGCTGCGAGAATGGAAGCTCCCTGTAGCAACGCTGTATGGCAGAGCTGCAGGCTTCCTGGTTGGATGGCTGAGTACATGGGGGAGGCTGTCTGTCTACAAACACAGGATGTAATGGGAAAGGCAAGCAGGTCTTATGCATAGGAGGTTTGGATCAAGGCTATGAAAGAGGCCTCCAGTCATCCATATTCTGGTCACTGGTGACAATTAAGGCTTGTGGCTTCCCTAGTTCATTTCCTAGGACACTGGAGGGCCAGTAGCATTTTTGTGTTTGAATAGATGTGTTTTGGAACCTCTCGAGTACAAACCCAACCTGGTACTGATGAATGGTTTTAGGATGGCAACCAATCACCGGCTGTCCTGTGGGCTGCAGCCTCCCAGGCCATCGGTCTTCAGGCTCAGCAGATCATCTCTGCTCAAACCTGCATCAAACCTGCATCTATCCAGAAAGCCCCTACTGACCATGTCAGGGGAGAAAAGGCCCTGATTTGGAGGGTGGGTAACACAGCTTAGCAGATAAAGGAAGGTTGCAGAGCAAGTCAATAGTCCTGAACCGAGACCCATAGAAAAGGGTCAGGAGAGAACCAGTTCCACAATTCCACAAAGATTGTCCTGTGACTTCTATATATGCATTCAGTCATCCCACCCTCTGTCTCTCTGTCTCTGCCTGTCTCTGTCTCTCTGTCTCTGACACACACACACACACACACACACACACGGAAACCCCTAGGCTACTTCTGGTCCTCACCTTAGGTAGCAATAGGATGGACTAGGTCATTCTAAGACTTAGGTTCAGATGTTGGGGTGAGCTCTGGGCTCAGGTGCTGTAATAGATACATGTGGTTTCACATCTACTTCAAAAATGTGCCCCAGGTGTACAGATTGTCCAGCTTAGAACGCTGGGTCAGGGGATGCTGAGCAAGCATGGCAACAGGATAAATACTGGACCACGAATCAGGAGAAAGGGTCTCCTTGCACCAGTAGGTTCCTCTACTCTGCAGCATCGCACAGCAGCCTGCTGCCAGGGCTACGTTATCTCATCTGTGGCACCTGTACGTGGAAGCCAAGAGTCAATCCCATATTTCATTCTGCAGGACACAGTCCACTTCTCCAGTGCTGGGGTTACGAGCACGCACCATCACATCTGGCCTTTTAAACTATGGGATGGAGCTTAGGTCTTCATCCCTACAGGGTGACAAGCACTTTACTGACTGAGCCATCTCACCAGGCTTTTTTCCTCCTTATCCCTCCATGTTGCGATGGAGTCACACCCCTGGTCCCCTCCCATAGGATAATCTGATCCTGGGAAGGCAGTGGGTGTTGATGCTTGCTATGCAGTGGTCATATCTCGATCCCTTGGAGACTCAGATGCTGTCTTCTATAGTTACCCAGGATGCACTCCTCCCCACTACAGCAACTCTCCCGCTTTTGTTCTTAGTTCTGCCCTTTCCTGCTGCACTCCAAAAAGCCTGATGCATTCTCCGACTTTATCTCTTGGTGTGGATCCTATGCCTGAACCTCTGATGTAAGAACATGGACTCTCTCCAGCCTTGCCAACTGTTTCAGTGGCCTTGGGCTGTGACATGGGCTGACCTAATTAGAATAATCTAATCAGAATGTGTCATTGCTAGACATGCATTCTCCATGTCTTGGGTCATCCATCATTGTTACCTTGTTCCAGTGAGACTCTTTCATCAGCATCTGTTCCCACGGGTGTCTGCTGAGACTGGCCACCTAACCCTGTCTTTGGATAGATGTTTCCTATCTTTGCTGACATCAGCTGGGATATGACAATGTCATTCCTCTTCTGAGCCCAGATGACAGTTTTGCCAGCTGTTCTGAGTCCCCTGGCAAGCTCTGCCTTCTCCCTACAGGCCTGGAGGAGCCCATCTGATGTCTCTACAGCAGAGTGGGGAGTGGGGTTCTGTCCTGGACATTTTTGTGTCAACTTGACACAAGTTTAAAGGCATCTGAGAAGGTAACCTCAGTTGGAAAAAAAATGGCTACATAAGGTTGGGCTATAGGCAGGCAAGCCTGTAGGGCTCTTTCTCAATTAATGATTGATGGAAAGGACCCAGTCACTGTGGGTAGTGCCACTCCTGGGCTGGTGGTTCTGGATTCTGTAAGAAAGCAGGCTGAGCAAGCCATGTAGAGCAAGCCACTAAGCAGCACTCCTCCGTGGCCTCTGCATCAGCGCCTGCCTCCAGGATCCTGCCCTGTGTGAGTTCCTGTCTTGACTTGATCCTCAGTGGATGGTAGTTCAGGAAAGAGGCCAAACAAACCCTTTCCTCTTCAAGTTGCCTTGGACCATCTTGTTTCACCACAGCAATTGGAAGCTTAACTAACTAAGGCAGGCCCCCTGGATCCAAGTGTCTGGTTCCTCCCTGGATTGATGTCCTCCTTCAAGGCATGCGACCAGCAGAAATCCTCCTTTCTCGTTTTTAAAAACATAGCAGAAAATTCTGGTTCTGTAGCTTCCTTTGGGCCACAAGAGGCATGAGGACTGTGTGCTTCCTTATCCCTGTCACACACACAGATGGTCACCCTCTACTGGCATCCTTCATACACCTAAGCATCTGTCTCAAATCTCTACAGCAAGATGGCTTGGTTCTGCAGCTACCGCCCTTTGACGCTCACACGGTTCCTTCTGAGCTTTGCTTACAAGGACACTGGAATGGAGGATTCTTACAAATCAGATCTCAACATCCCAGAGCTCATCTCGGCCATGAGTGCCTTGAATCTCTGAGATGAGGCATGTTGGCGGATTGGTTCTCAGCATGATGATCCTAATATGCTTGCCTGTTTATTCTTCTATTTGTCTCCCCCCCTCACTTCCTCCTCTTCCTCTTTTCCTTGTCCTGTCTTTTGTGTAGCCCAGGTTGTCATCAAACTTGTGTGACCAAGGATGACCTTGAATTTCTGATCCTCTTGCCCCTATTGTATTTCGGTCAGTGGTGTGTCCACCTAGCATGCGCATGGCTTCACTCTCCATAAACCAAGCATGGTGACATGCATCTGTAATCCCTGCACTTGGAAAGTGGAGGCAGGAGAACCATAAGTTCAGCATCATTTTTGGATGTGTAGAGGTTTAAGACCAGCTTGGGGGCGTAGCAAACCCTGTGTTCAAAAATGGGGCTGTAGTGGATAAAATTTTAAAAAAAACACTTGAAGACTGGTTTTTAAAATTAAAAATTGTATTATCTTATTGCGCTCTCTCTCTCTCTGTGTACTCACATGTGCTCAGCTGTGCACGCGTGCACACACACACAC
The DNA here is from genome assembly GCF_011762505.2 of Arvicanthis niloticus. Classification (NCBI taxonomy): domain Eukaryota; kingdom Metazoa; phylum Chordata; class Mammalia; order Rodentia; family Muridae; genus Arvicanthis; species Arvicanthis niloticus. The sequence goes on from NC_133434.1 coordinate 29,143,162, forward strand.
CCACATCATAGCACACATGTGGAAATCAGAGGACAACATGTGGGAATTGAGTCTCTCCTACTGTAGGGATCGAACTCAGGTCATCAGGCTTGGCAGCAAGCCCCTTTACCCACTGAGCCGTTTTGTCAGCCTGTAAATTATTTCTTGCTTATCTTTTATGAAAGGAAAAGGGCTGGGAAGGTGGTGGTGATACGTAGTGGAGAGTCTGAGGAGTGTTTCTGTCTGGAGGAGGATGAAAAGAGATTTTGGAAACACCTATAAGCAGCAGCAGAAGAGAGGGGCTTGGCAGGAAGCAGGGTCGAGGTGGCACAGGATAGGACCTGCTCTGAAGGGAACACTGGCTTATGGGCTGTGTTCTATGGCTGCCTATCAACTTCCCACCCTCCTGCATGAAGGAAGCACCTCCTTCCCTGCCTAGGGACTTCAGGCTTGGGGGTGTGACTTAGTTTGTCCAGTGACCCACTTTGGGGCAGACACTTTCGGTGTGAGCTTGGATGTCACTTGGCTCCCCACAGGGACTGTTTAGTCACCCCCAGGTTCCAAAAAGAGACAGCAGCCGCAGTGAGCATGACTTGTAGTTACCCAGCTGTGGTACCCGAATTCATTGACACTTGGGCAGAATTATTTGTTACTGAACCATAGCCTAGCCTGACCGATACATTGTAGTTGAGTGTGGTTAGAAGGGAGTTTATGTAACTAGGCATTAGCTTCTTTCCCCCTTTAACTGGTTCACATGAGGGTCTCTGGGTGGTTGTGACTAGTAAGGACCCACTGTAAAGAACCCTGGACATCTCATCTGTCCTATGCATCCTCAAAGACTAAGAAGTCAGAAGCCAGAATGGGAAAAACATGGGAAACAAAGGGAGATTCAAAAGCCCTTCTTGCTGGTTAAGATAAATGCATCTTTACAGAAAAAAAAATGGCTCTTTTTATAAAATTTTCTTGGTTACCACAAATGTCACTATTATCACAGATGACATTAATTTCTAAGAGAAGAAGAAGAAAATATGTCACAATTCTGTTTTGTACATATGCTGATTAAATGAAAAGTTTACAGCAGATGCCAGCCTCAAATAAGGACATATAAATATTTAATTGTTTGTCTGCATGTATACATTTCTGTATACACAATACGTGTCTGCATGCCCATAGGACACTGTTCTCAAGTGGGTGGTTTCGTTTCTAGGGAATGTTTGGCAATGTATGGAAACATTTTTGTTTGTCCTAGCTGAGGTCTGGAGTGCTCCTGGCATCCATGGGAAGAGGCTTGGCACACTGCTCATCTTCCAGAGCCCAGGATAGCCTGTGTTATTTACCTTGAATGTCAAATGCCACTGAGGTGGAAGCCGGATCTTCTGGTGTACGCTTGTAATCCCAGCACTTGGGGAATGGAGGCAGGAGGATTAAGAATTTAGGGTCATCCTCTGTTATGTGGCCAACCTAGGCTAAATGAAACCCTGTCTCAAAAAAAAAATCACTTAAAAAAAATAAACAACAGTATTAGAGTTGAGAGATGTTGTCCCAGGCCCACATCTGTGATGGGTATTCTTGGACGTCAACTTGACTTCATCTGGGATTAACTAAAACCCACATGTTTGGGCATACCTTTGAGGAATGTGTGTGTGTGTGTGTGTGTGTGTGTGTGTGTGTGTGTATGTAATTAAATCATTTAAAGTGGGAAGATTTACTTTCAATCTAAATCTTTGGGGTGGGAAGATCCGCCTTCAATCTGGACCACACTTTCTGCTGGAAGCCTATATCAAAGACATGGAAGAAGGAAGCTGTTCTCCTTTCCTGTTTTCTCTCACTCTCATTCGCAAGTCCAATCCTTCACTGGCATGGGAGCCTGCTTCTTCAGGGCTCCACCATCTACTGAAGACCAGCTCAGACATTCAGCCTTGCGGTCTGAACAACTAGTGGATTCTTGGACCTTCCACTGGTAGACGGCTGTTGTTGAACTAGCTGTACCACAGCCTGTAAGTCATTCTAATACATCTAATACATATGTACACACACACACATATACACATACATACCCACACACATATATATACATACATATCACAGACACACACACATGTATATATATATATATACACACATACATATCACACACATATATACACATACATACCCACATACATATATACACATGCATATCACAGACACACATACATATATATACACATGCATATCACAGACACACATACATATATATACACACATACATATCACACACATATATACACATACAGACCCGCACACATATATACACATGCATATCACAGACACACATACATATATATATACACATACATATCACACACATATATACACATACAGACCCACACACATATATACACATACATATCACAGACACACACACATATATACACATACATATCACAGACACACACATACATATATACACATACAGACCCACACACATATATACACATATATACACATACATATCACACACACACACACACACACACACACACACACTCCTCTAGAGAAACCTGACTAATATAACACCGGAAACAGAAACTCTGAGGGTAGAATGTATGATGACCTGGTGTTCCAGAACTTTCTTCAAGCATGGCCATTTACATACCTGATAGATTCCTTTAACAGTTCCGTCTTGCCTCACTCACTCAGAAGGCTGGTGGAAGGCCATCAATCAGCCTTCACGGCCTCCGAGGCACAGACTCCACAGTCTTGGTGATGCTCTGGCTCCAGGGGAAGATGCACAGGGTTAGTCCAGAGCCAGGTTCTTAGGAGAACTGCTGGTTTACCTGTGTGTTGTGGCACCTGTGGGAGCTCGACTGTGAAAAGGTGAAACGTGGGGTTGCATTGGGGAGGGAAGTTGGGAAGGGAAGGGCTAGGTATTTCATAATCTTATGAAGATATAGATGTTGTTACTTTTATTCTTTCATTCTCTGTCTATGTGTGTGTGGGGGCACATGTATACGTAGGTTGTGGAGGCCAGAGGTCAATCTCCCCTGTTGTTCTTCAGATAATGTCTACCTTGGTTTTTAAGACAAGGTCTCTCATTGGGACCTAAGGCTTAGCAGTTAGGGTAGCCTAACATCCAAGGATCCTCCTGTCTCTCCCTCCCCAGTTCTGGGATTTTAAAAAACATGCCCAGCCTGTTTTGAAAGAGTGGGAAGACCCTCAAGTTATCTCCCCAACCTCAAGATATGAATTTTAATGTGTTGTGTTAAATATTGCCTCCTAGATCATGTTCAGGTATAGCTTGCTTCTGTGCAGATAGAGATGTAGGATTTTGTAGTTATATGCTCACTCTGTCTGTCTGTCTGTCTGTCTGTCTGTCTGTCTGTCTGTCTGTCTTCTCCGTCTGTCTCAGATTCTGTCTCAGCCTCTGTCTCTCCATCACTCTCTCTGTACACTCACACTCATACATGTATATGAATGGGACTTGGTACATATATTAGTAATGGCTTTTACTGTCCAGATAGTCACTGCCAAAGCCCCACACAGATCACCAGCTATCACGGAGACATCACCAGGCTTCAGTGATGCTATAAGAGTTAACAAGTCACCTAGACCTGGACTAACAACAGCTGGGCTGCCGGGAAGACAGGACACTTCAAACGTTTTGCTTCTCAGTTGAGGGAGTCAGAAGAAAACAATGCAGAAGAGCCAGCAAAAAAATGGTAGGCAAGATGGTCCAGTAGGTAAAGGCCTTGCCACCGAGACTGACCTTGACCAAGACTGATCAAACCTTAGTTTGACCCCTGGAAACCAAGTGATGGAAGGAGATGATCAGTTAAGGAAAGCTGGCCTCTGACTTCTAAACAGTCATCATGATATGATCTTGCACATACTCATGGACAAGAAGAAATGTGATTTTTACAGAGGAGGGCTAGTGGCAGGTGGATCCCATTAGAGACATGGGTGGGTATGGGATGGGGGGAGAGGGGAAAGTAGGAAGGTATTGCAGAATCAGAATGTTGCTACTTTTTAAAGTTTAAACAAGCAAGCAAATGACATGGTTTTCAGAGCTCTGAGGGACAGCTTTCCGCCCCGTCTGATGCCCTGTGATCTCTCATTTTCAGCTGGTGGAACAGAGTCTGGGATTCAGGTCTTATTCATGTGGTCCGCAAGATCCTAGGCTAAGCTGTGTGTATGTATATATACATATATATATATATATATATATATATATATATATATATATATATATATATATATATTGTTGCATGTAAGTATGTGCATTAAACCTCATAGTATTAGTTATCAATGATTGTGAGCCACCATATGGTTGCTGGGAATTGAACCTAGGACTTCTGGAACCAGCCAGTGCTCTTAACCTCTGAGCCATCTCTCCAGCCCCATGCTGGAGTCTAACATCTCAGTCCAAGAATGCTGCTGTTCTGGTTTTGGATGTGAAATGGCCCCATAAGCTCTTGTGTTTGAACACTTGGTCACCAGCGGGTGGTTCTGTTTCAGGAGTGTGTGGAAGCTGAAGGAAGCGGGATAATGGGGGAGCAACCTTAAGGGTTTTTAGCTTACAATGTATTCATCTTTCAGTCAGATGGCTTTTTTTTTTTTTTTTTTTTTTTTTGAGACAGGGTTTCTCTGTATAGCCTTGGCTGTCCTGGAACTCACTCTGTAGACCAGGCTGGCCTCGAACTCAGAAATCTGCCTGCCTCTGCCTCCCAAGTGCTGGGATTAAAGGCGTGCACCACCACCGCCTGGCCAGTCAGATGGCTTAATTTCCCCTGCAGGTGCAAAGTCAGAAGCTTGGCCTACTGGACTGTGAGCCGCTCACTGAGGCAGAATGCTGTGAAAAGGGGCTGTCAGGATTGTCCATGCTAGGTCAGGTACCCCCCAGCCTTTCTTCACTAACCTGAAGGATACTTTAAGCCTCAGACTTGAGTTGGTACCTTGACAGCTCTTACCTTCCATTCCTTTCTCCTTCCTAGACTGCAATAAGAATGACATTTTTGCCAGCTCTGGTGGCACAGGTCTATAATCTCAAGAGATTGAGGGAGGAGGATTGAAAAATTCAAGGCCAGTTTGGGCTATGGAGCTAGTTCAAAGCCAATCTAAGTAACTTAATGATACACTGGATCAAAATAAAAAGCAAAGGAAAGAAACTTGGGATATAGATAAATTGACAGTGTGCTTGCTTGGCAAATAAAAGGCCTTAGGTTCCCTGAGTATAAATAAGCAAATAAACAAACAAGAAAAATGCATAAGGCAGGAATGGTGATACTTGTCTGTAATCCCAGGACTCGGGAAGCTAGCATTTATCTGCCAGACTCCCTTGCAGCTAGATCTCTGAGATGTGGAAGTAGAAGGGAGGTGAGTGTTACGTTTTGGATGGGGATGTGCTATGGAATTTATTAGAAGAGTTGATTCCATGGGCAGACAGACAGGCGACAACATGGTGGGAGCTCTGTGAAGAGTTTAGGCCTGAGCACCAGAGACAGACAGACAGTGTGATAGGGTCTCTGAAGAGAGAAACCAGGGCCCACATAGCAGAAGTAGGAGTGGTTTCAGAGCAAGAGTATACAGCCTGGCTCTTTCAATCCCAGGCAGGAGCCAGGGAAGTGGGTGGGGAGCAGGGGGCTTTGATGCAGTTCACTTCCTAGTTAAGAGATCCTGGCACCAGGAAGTCTGTTAGCTAGGGTCTCACCCTGTCGCAGTAGGGGGCCTGTGAGACAGGGATTAGAGGCTGCAGTGTCTGAGCAGAGTCTAGAGTCTACAGTGAGGTCTTCTTAGTTTGCTTTTTCCTGCCTTCTGTGGACAAATTACTGGAGCCATATTCCCCAGTGTGTTACATCTGGGCCCCATTCTTGCTGGAGCTAAGAAAAGCAATAAGACATAGATTTGTGACCATTGGCCTTAGCTAAGGAAAAAAGTGGGCATCCTGGTTCTCTGCCTTCCTAGCTGTGTCAGAGTGACAGCTCCCTGGTGGGTCAGCTCCCATATGGTGATGTCTCAAAAGATGTTCTTAGAAACCCCCAAAGCGCCATGAAACTCTTTCTCTCCTTTTTGTTTTTATGTATGTGCACAAGTGTGTGTGTGTGTGTGTGTGTGTGTGTATGTGTTTATGTACATGTATGTATAAATATATGTGGTGACCAGAGATGAATGTTGGGTATCCTCCTCAATTGGTCTCAATCTTATTTTTTTAGGTCATTTATTATTGCTGTGTGTATATGCATGTGTGTATGGAGTATGTGTGTGTGTGGGTGGCATGTGTGTGTGTGATGTGTGTTGTGTGTATGTGTGTGGTGTGTATGTGGTGTGTGGTATTTGTGTGTGGTGCGTGTGTAGTGTGTGTGTGGAGTATGGTATATGTATGTGTGGTGTGTGTGGTGTATGGTATATGTATGTGTGGTGTGTGTAGTGTGTGTGGTATTGTGTAGTGTGTGTGTTGTGTGTATTGTGTGGGTGTAGTGTGTGTGTGTGTGTGTGGCGTGTGTGTTGTGTGGTGTGTGTGGTATGTAGTGTGTATGTGTAGTGTGTGTAGTGTGTGTGTGTATAGTGTGTGTGGTGTGTGTGTAGTGTGTGTGTGGTGTGTATGGTGTGTGTATGGTGTGTGTGTGGTGTGTGGTGTGTATGTACTGTGTGTGGTGTGTGTGTGTGGTATGTGTGTGGTGTGTGTGTGGTGTGTGTAGTGTGTGTGTAGTGTGTGTGTGGTGTGTGTGGTGTGTGTGTGGTGTGTGTGGTGTGTGTGTGGTGTGTGTGTGGTATGTGTTGTGTGTGGTGTGTGTGGTGTGTGTGTGGTGTGTGTGGTATGTGGTGTGTGTGGTATGTGGTGTGTGTAGTGTATATAGTGTGTGTGGTGTTGTGTAGTGTGTGTGGTGTGTGGGTATAGTGTGTGTGTTGTGTGTGCGGTGTGTGTGTGTTGTGTGGCCTGTGTGTGGTGTGTATTGTGTGTGTGTGATGTGCCTGTGTGTGTGTGTGGTGTGTGTGTGTGATGTGTGTGTGGTGTGTGTGTGTGGTGTGTGTGTGTGGTGTGTGTCTCTGTGTGGTGTGCATGTGCATGCACTTGCCCTGGTGCATGTGTGGAGGTCAGTGGACTCTCTTGTGCAGTCAGCTTTCTTACTTCCCTTTTACAGGGACTGGAGACTGACTCGGGTCTCAGCCTGTGCAGGACTTCACTGCTGAGCCACCTTGCTGGCCCCTCTACATTATCTTTTGAGGCCGGGTCTCTCATTGAGCCTGGAGCTCAGTGGCTAGATTGGCTGGCCAGAGAATCCCAGGGATCATCTTGTCTCTGCCTCCCCAGGTCTGGGGTTCTGAGGGTGCTGGGGATTGAACTCAGGTCCCAGTAATTACATGGCAAATCTTTTATTGATTTCATGATCTCTCCAGCCCTTGTACACATTAAAAAATTCCTACATTAAATCTCTACCTGTTGACAATGGCCACGCTATTCCTGCTTCCTGCTGACTGATACCGGACCTTCTAGACAGTAGAACAGTTAGAACTGCTGAGCTGACAAAATGGACTTTGAATTGCAAAGTCACTAGGGAGGTGCCACAAAGGAAGTAGAAGAATTCCAGTTAGTCAACAGGGTGACCCTGTGTCCAAGGTCAGTAGGACTGTCCCTACTGTTCTGGCTTTGCCCAGTTTTTGTTTCTTAAGCCGTTTTAGATTAGGGTGAGGCAAAGTACCTAAAACCAGCATTTAAAGAGCTATTCGGCCCCTGGGTCACGTGAGGACAGGGCCAGCCAACGCAGAGTGCAGTGTACAGAGCTCTCTGTTCTCTCTGGAGGGCTTGCGAGCCCACCTTGCCCTGTTCTGGTCTGCGCTTGCCTCTCCGCATCCCACTTCTGTGCCAAAGTCTTAACCGTGGAATGGCAGATCGGCAGCCCCACATTAAAAAGAGACCCCACTCGTCATTTCAACATAGCATTTCCATGCAGCATCATTAGGAAGGAAGCTGGGACATCAGTTGGTGAGCACTTCCTGCCAGGACCCAATCACAAGGCTGAATTAATGAGGGAGAAGGCAGCTGAGCAGCACACCAGCTAGCCAGATGTGTCGAGAACCTTCCTGATGCTGAGACCCTTTCATATAGTTGTGTTGTGGTGACCCCCAACCATAGAATTAGTTTCATTGATACTTCATAACTGTAATTTTGCTATAAATTACTGTGTTTTCCAATGATCATAGAGGACTCCCTTGAAGGAGTCCTTTGGCTCCTCCCCCCACCCTTGAGGAGTCATGACACACAAGCTGAAAAACCACTGGTCTAAAGGGATTACACATCTGAAGGAGATCTGGGATGTTGGAGGCTTTGACAGGAGGACATCTGGCAAACGGCCAGTCAGCAGACAGCCCGGGGAGAGCCTCAACTTTAATAGAAATGGTGGAAGGACAATGAGTGGTGAGGGACTTTCTTCATCTGTCAGACTGCTGGAAATTAGAGCCAGTGATCCTGGATGTGGCAACCAGAGCTAAAGCGCTCTCTCTCTCTCTCTCTCTCTCTCTCTCTCTCTCTCTCTCTCTCTCTCTCTCTCTCATGGGCCAGGGACCTGCAATGTGACCAGAGTACCTGGATGCTGGTCAGGTCTCCTGCGGAGTGTGAAGAGTGAAGAGACACTAACAGCACATGTTAGCTTGAGAACATCCCCTCATCACCCACAGCATTTTCTAGTCTGTCCTTTTCTTACTAAGTGCTTCCCTCTCCTGCTTCTCCTCCGGCCCCATCCCTCAGCCCCTCCTCCCCATTCCATCCCCAGCCTCACTCCTCGCTGCCTTTCATGTGAGTTCCAGAATGACTTAATGCTATTTCTGGCCCCAGAGCCTTTGCACATGCTGTTCTCTCTCCTGTGGTGCCTCTCCCCCAACAACTGGTTAGAAGAACCAATCCCCTGAGCTCAATCTAGCTACTGTCGCCCCAGCGTCCTCATCAGCTCTTTCTTCATGGTTGCCTCTGTGAGCAAGAACATGCCTTTCCCCTTGTCCAGCTCTCAGCTTCAAGGCCATGCACATTTTACTCAGAGACAACGACTGCCCATCTCACTGGAGGTTTGTCACAGGGTGGTCACCTTACTCAGAGGCTCCACAGTCACGGGCTTAGATCCTCGGCACAGTCATATGAATGAGTCACCTTAGAAAAGGGTCTTCCAGAGTACTGTTGCTTTCAGGGGACTGCAACTAAGACTGTCACGTGTCTGCAACCTCATGAGACCTGCCACCACAGCCAGCCAGCTAAACCACTCCAGTCCTATCCTTCGGGACTGGAAGTGGGGTATATGACTATTGTCAGTCCCTGTCACTGTGTTTGGAACAAGTGTTACATCAAACTGTAACCAGAGAGGATTTAGATACCAGTTGTCTATTGCCACTCCTGTGGGTGTAGCTTTGGAACTGGACATGGCAGGAACTGGGTGAGTGACAGCTTAAGAGGACTCGGAGACTCACAGAAGCCCGGCGGCCTGGATGAAGAAGCAGTTAAGATCTTAGGAAAAAAGAGAACACATTATTTGATACTGGAGGAACACACAATGTGGTAAAGGCTGGAGAGGCTGTCACTTGAGATGACCTGGAAAATAGAGACACTCCCAGCAAATAGGTGATCCAGCAAAGGAGTGATCGAGCATAACCTCTGAGGGGGTTTCAGAATTGCTATGGGCCAGTGGCTGCAGTCTTCACCAGTGAGGCTCTGAAGGGCTAGTAAGGTCGATGTTCTTGCTTGAAGCCATTAACTTTGGAGGAAGCCTGCTGAGCAGCAGAGAGTAACTTAGCCTCAGTGATCCCACCTTCTGCACTCCGCCCCTTCCCTTACATAGCTGGGCTGATTAAGGGTGCTACTATGGCTGCCTCTGATCTTGTGCTGTCTCACTCTTGTTCCAGCCCTTATTTGTTTTATGGACTGTGTCCTGATGACCTTGTCTTTGACCTACACAGGCTGATCCTGACTTTAAGCTCTTATACCCTAGCCTTCGCTTCCTGTGGAGAGATCTGCCCAGAGTTGAAGACAAAGGTCCTGCGGTCCTTCATGTAACCAGTAGGAGTCAGGCATGCCAGCTCACATCTGTAATCCTAGCTCTTGGAATTTTGAAGCAGGAGGATTGCTACAAAAAAAGGGGCCAGCCTTGGCTACATAGTAAGTTCCAGCAAGCCTGGGATATAGGATGAGACCAAACCAAATAGCAGACATGGAAAGGGAGGCTGGGCTAGTACTATCAGACGTGGGGACTTCCAATGGAACTCTGGGTATCAGTGAGTCTTGTGTTACCCTGAAGTAGATGGAGATATTTTAGTAAATTAGTTTGCAAACAGACAGCCCCGGAGGAGGTCACAAGAGAATGCCCTTCCTTTGAGCAGAGAAGAAATTCCTTCAGGACTTCATGAAGAAGCAGAAGAAACAAAAACACACTAGCAACTGGGCATGGCAGTACCTGTCTATACCCTCTGCACCAATGAGGCAGGGGCAGGGGTGGAGGCGGAGGCAGGAGTATCTTTCTGCGTTTGAGGCCAGTGTGGTTGACCTATTGAGTTCCAGGCCGGCCACACTTATACATAGTGAGAGCTGTTTTAAAAGGTTGGGGGCGATGGCTTGAGAGATGACTCAGAAGCTAAGCGCTTGTTGCTTTTGCAGAGGATCTAGGTTCAGTTCCCAGTACCCACAGAGCAGCTTACAGCTATCCTTAACTCCAATTCTAGGGGATCTGACTCTCTTCTGACCTCTGCTAGCACTGGGTAAACACAGTGCATGTACCATGCGGGCAAAACAGTTATACACATCTAAACTTTAAAAAAAAAAAATCATACTAGCAAAACTCAGGAGTGCTGAGCCTATACCATTCTATAAATCCTGTAGCCTCATGAGGCACGAGCTGTTTCAGATCCCAGATAAGCCGAGTCCCTTACCTCCATCTCAAAGCATCCAAGAAGCTATGGCAACCGAAAGATTTGTCTGATTCAATTGGAGGCAAGTGAGGCCTGAGCTGATGATTTACTGTCTTAATTATCCGCTGACTGTAAATATCTGTATTTCCCTGAAGAGAGACTGGTGCAAACCAGAATTTACTGGGTGTTGCATAATACCATGATGCAGCCTAGAGCTCCCTACAAATCAAAGTGTGTGTGTGTGTGTGTGTGTGTGTGTGTGTGTGTGTACATGCATGTGTGTGTGTAGAGGTCAGAGATCGACCTCGAGTCCTTGTGCCTTTTTTTGTTGTTTGAGACAGGGTCTCTCAGTGCCATGGAACCCACCAGTTCATCTGGGCTGGCTGGAGGATTCAACTCAGGTCCTTATGCTTGCACGGCAAGACTGTACCCATTGTGGAGCTATGGCTCCAGGTCCTTACCCTGCAGCTCCGTAAAGTGGGACATGGCCAAAAGCTTGAAACATTTGATTCATAAATATAGTATGGTGGACCAGTATTCTCTTTTATGATACAGGTTAGGGGAACCAAGTTTCTCTGAAGCCCTCGCCAAGTACCACAAAGCCGACAACAAAGGTTGTTCAAGTAGAAGCTTGAGCTGGGAGCTATCTCAGCCCCAGGAACCAGCACTGCCTCTTCTGTCCGTGTGGATTCAGAAGCCAGAGCCACCGTATGCACTCCATGCATGCACCGTGACGACCTTCTGTTCTGTGGTTTGTTTGTTTTTTTTTTAAAGCAATATATTTGGGAGGGGGGGTGAATGTGTGCTCCGGTGCTCATGTGGAGGTCAGAGGACAACTCGCAGGAGTGCCATGTGGGACCCGGGGATCAAGCTTGGGTTAGCAGGCTCTGCAGCGAGCACCTTCACCCTCTGAGCCACCTCACAAACCTCCACCCTTTGGTTCTTGGCAGAATTATAGCCCCATTCAAAGACGTTGCTTCCCAACTTCTACTAGCTCTGGGTTTTGTAGAGCCATTTTTGTTATTTCTATAATAAACTTCAAAAAGCTTTCTGTGTTTTGGCTGTTTATGGTTTGTGGACCCAGTGGCAAGCAGACATTTATCCACAGAAAGCCTGGAGTTTAATGGAGCTTTTGCACTGCAAATATGTTCACGGGCTGGAAATAGAATAAGCCCTTGGGCGTGTCTTCTCATCATCCCCCTTCTCACCATCCCTCTCTCCTTTCCTCCAAGACCTAACTCATCTGGAGTCTCTGCCAGCCCTCCCTCTGGTCCTCTTCTCACCCAGTAACTGATGCACCCAACAAACGCAGAGCCCCATTTCAGCTGACAATGTGGCTGGCAGGCGAGGTTTTGTGGCTCACTTGGAAAGCTGATAGAAGATTGAGGTGTTGTTTGGTATGAGTCGTGAGACAAGCGTCCCTCTCTATTTGGAACCTCAGCTTAACTGTGTGTGAAATAGGGATACAACTGACAGATAACAGTCACAAGGTGTTAAAGCTCGCATTCACAGCATCCCATGATATGAGACGGTATGGGTTTTGGCATGGTCTGACCCAATCAGTTTCCTTGATTATAGTCCTCAGGTGGCTTGCCTCGTGATGACAAAAGAGCTGGATGTACCACCTGTGACCCAAGAAGCGAGGCATCTCTTTCTAGGGCTAAGTACAGTTACAGCCACTGCTTACAGCCACTTCTGCTACAACCGAATTTTCATTGACACAAGTGCAGATTTCAAGTTGATTGCTTTAAGCTAGAGTCACCGGAGCTGGACAGGAGACTTAAGACTTCCAAAACTACCTTAGAGTAACTAGGCCAACCCCAGGACTTGGAATGGTAGCTACTACACATTGAGTTGGAGCCCAAACCTGTCTCGGGAGCTGTGAGGTTCTGTCCGGGTCCCTGTTTGAGTCTACAATTCTATCTGAGCACACGGCTTTGTGGAGGCTTCCTCATGCCATTTCTCTCCATGGTCTGGGCTTCATTCCACCATCAACTTCAGATCTTCTAGAACCCAAGCGGAATATGCTCTCACCCATTAATACTACCGATGCTCAATTCCCAGAGTGAGTCACAGCCATCCCAGCCGTGTTCTAAGCATATCACGTTGTGTACAAACAGTATGTGTATATACCAAATCCTCCTTCATACATAATAATTATAACACAAGCATGCTTGTTGGGGAGGAATAAACAGATGCCTAAAACCAGCAAGGGCTCTGATTGCACAGGGCTACAGGGATGATAAAGCTTTGCCTTACACCAGCAGAGACTGACAGTCTGAGAAACGGAGTCCATGCCAGTGACTTTGTTTTTATCTTTGTATTCGTGCATGTGTTTATATGTGTGACATGTGTGGAAGAGCAGGTGTCTGTGCCACAGTGCATGTCAGGTGCCAGCCCTGGCCTCCCACCTTGTTTGAGACAGGGTCTTTCTCTTGTTCTGTTACTTGTCCTTATGCCAGGCTAGCTGGCCTGTGACAGTCCAGGGAGACTTGACCCTGCACCTCTTGCCTCACCATATAGGATCTTAGGGTTACAGACACACAGTGCCATGTCTGCCTTTTATGTGAGGGGTCTGGGGATTCAAACTCTCAGGTCATTTATCCACGGAGCCATCTCCCCAACTCACAGACGATTTAATAGAGAGATTTTACTTTAGTTTTCATTAAAACTATGACCAAATAGAAAATGTGCCTGAGAAAGCCAGGAAGTAAGTTGTGAAATAAAATAATATTTCACAAGGCCAAGCAACAGTACACCGAGCAGCATGACCATGAACAGGAATTCAATCTGGATAACTCATAAATTCGAATTTAAATGACAGTCTGAAGCAGATACTAACAACAGTCAGAAAAAATAGCCTTTCATAAGAGCAAGCACATAAGCACACAGCCTGGTATCACTACATTATTTATTTTCATAATTAAAAATATATATATTTTTGCTTTGCTTGTACGTCCCAGCTGTGGCCACAGGTTGGTAGAGAATTTTACATTAGATGGAGAGATTTTAATGTAGAAAATCAAAGGTCAGGAAGACAAAGTGGCTATGGCATGCATGGGGGAGAAAGAACTTTTCTCCCCGTAAGGAAGAAACAAGGGAAGCGAGTTGGTATGTCTAGACATTGGGAACTTACAGAAGAACCTCAGAGCTGGAGAGCTGGTTCTGTTGGGAAAGCACTTGCTGGGAGAGAAAGAGGATCTGACACTGATGGAACTCACAGGCTGTGAGCACTGGGAGGTGGGGCGGGATAGGTCTCTGGGGCTTGCTGGCCAGCCAGGCTAGCCTAGTGGGAAAGCTCCGGGCTGCTGAGAGACTGTCTCCAAAAGGTGAGTGGCAATCCTGAGGGATGACACTGGAGGCCTTTACACACACAAGCACACATGTTCACAAGACACACACACACACACACACACACACACACACACACACACCACAGAGGAAAGTGCAGAGCAGAGAGCTAGAACTTAGAATAAGGATGTATGTGACACACCGATGCTGTCATGTCTTGGATGCTTGCTGACCTTGGTTCAGAAAATGGAATCAGCTGTGGCTGCTGGGCTGACAAAACTCTGGCTGAGGTGATCCTGCTAGGAACAGAAAGCAAAGGGCTTAGATGCAGCCCCCTTTTCTCCTGTGTCCTATTATCTTCCTCCTCAAATCTCTGGAGAGATTGGAGCATCTGGTCCCTTCCCAAGAAATTCCTCTGTAGAACACAAAGTATAGACGCTAAAGGCAGATCCAGAGTTCCCACTTAAGGGTTAGTAAGTGGAATCTTATGCTGGCCAGGGGGAAAGGCACCTCTGGTAGAATGGGTCATGTTGGAATGTGTGCATGCTATGTAGAGGAAGGGACTGAACCATGCTAGGGGGGTGGGCTCAGCAGAAGGATGAAAGATAAATGGTAGCCTCCACCTCCCCCCCCCCCGCCCCTGCCGTGGCTTCTGGACTAGCTATACTAATGTATAGGGTATCACCTGTGTAACCAAGGTGAACCTAGGCCAGGAGCCATTTCTGAGAGTCTTGTGTTGAGGGACAGAAAGGGAGGAGCGAGGAAATTTCAAACATATTAGAGAAGTTTGAGGGCGGCACTTTCAGAATTCTTCAGAATAGGCTTTCAGGTGACAACCACCAGGCTAATAATAGTCTTAGATAAGTCTTCCTGGAACTAGGTTCAGAGAGCAGGTGAGTGTGTGGGGGGGGGGGGGGTGGGGGGGAGGCGGGGCAGAAGAGTCTACCAGGAATTCAAGGAACTCAGAGCTAGAGAGTTGCTCAATGATCAAGATGGTTTGCTGCTCTTCCACAGGTCTTGAGTCTGGTTCTCAGCTCACAATTGCCTGTAACTACAGCTCCCGTGGCTCTACTACCCTCTCCTGGCCTCTGGGGGGCTCTACATTCACACGTGTGTGTGTGTGTGTGTGTGTGTGTGTGTGTGTGTGTGTGTGTGTGTGTGAGAGAGAGAGAGAGAGAGAGAGAGAGAGAGAGAGAGAACACACACACACACAAACCCTTTAAAAAATAGAAATAATCTGAGTTTGAGGCCATCCTGGTCTACAGAGTGAGTTCCAGGACAGTCAGGCTTACACAGAGAAACCCTGTCTTGAAACAAAATAAATAAATAAATAAATAAATAAATAAAATAAAAATAAATAAATAAAGTTTAAAAAATCCAGGAACTCACTCATGGGAGATATTCATAAATGGAAGCCAGAAGGCAGGTCTCAGAAGGAGAAGGTATGTAGGAAGGCTTTGCCTTGAGGCCACACAACAGCCATTCCTTGGCCAGGGTGCTATAGAAAGAGTGGTAGCCTTGGGGCAGGCAGTTCCTTGAAGCCCGAGGCACTTTCTCGTGAGGGCTGAACATGAGCCTCCCCTGAAATAGTTGGAGGAGTGTGAGCCAGCCATGAAGCGTTCTGAGCGGCACACCGAAGCATACTTATCTATGGTGACGATGTGGAAGAGAGTTACAGTGGATCCACCCACCCCAAGATAAGCACTTTGTTTATAATTCTGGTCCTCCCCAAGTCTTCCCATCCCATGGTACTCACATCCAACCCCAGAGGTCCAGACTGAATCCCCAGAGCCCTCGGCCCTTCCCTTTCCTCCTCCTCAAACTGCAACCCATCAGCAGGACATATAGGATCCACCTTCAAAACATCTCCTGAGCCTGTCCGTTTCTCTTTGCTCCCTGCTGTCTACTCCTCCCCATCTCACCCACTCTCCGTGCTCCCTGCCATCTACTCCTCCCTAATCCCTGCCCACTCTCTGTGCTCCCTGCTGTCTACTCCTCCCTGATCCCTGCCCACTCTCCGTGCTCCCTGCATCTCTGTGCTCCACACCATCACCGGACCGGCCACTCATCAAGTTTTCCTGGTCACTGTTGCCAGACTCCTTCAACTCTGCTTTTCCTGCCAAGTGTTCTGCACAACAGCCAGAATGACCTCAAAATACAAACCTTCCTTGTCTTTATCTGGAGAGGAGGGAGGATTCGTCTGTCTCGTAGCTGTAGAGGGTTGGGACTATAATTTCTGGGCTTCTTCATGTGCTTATGCAGAACGTCATGGTGACAGAAGAGTGGAGAGGAGGAGGCTGGTCACCTCATGGCAGACAGAGGCAGAGAGAGCAGCTTCCATCATGGCAGAGGGGAAGCCCAGTGGAACCCTGAATGGTTTTTTGTTGTCTAATTCCATACCATAGATGCAGGCTCCCATGATTGATTGACCTTCTCTTAAATCTCCATTTTTTTTCCTGGCCCACGTTCTAATGGTGCTAGCTCTCTACTGAGGCTTTCAACAGGTCAGACTCATGCCTGACATTGCCTTTGCAGTATCTGTTGCCCCTGTCTAGAATGGCCTTCCCCCCAGAATGGTCACGGCTGATCGTTCTTGTCATCCAAGGCTAGCTCACAGGCGTTTTGTTTATCCAGGCCTTTCCTGGCCAGGTGGGTCTATACACTCTGTCTCCATCTCTCTGTCCTAATCTCCTCATCTCTGTCTCTTCCTCTGTCTTTCTCTGTATGCATGTATTCAGGGTTGACTGGTAGGCAGTTCCCAGGGTTAGAGTTAGGGTTAGGTTTAGGGTTAGGGGTTAGGGGTTACAGGTTAGGGTTAGGTGTTAGGGTTAGGGTTAGGGTTAGGGGTTACGGTTAGGGGTTAGGGTTAGGGTTAGGGGTTAGGGTTAGGGTTAGGGTTAGGGGTTAGGGGTTACGGTTAGGGGTTAGGGTTAGGGTTAGGATTAGGGGTTAGGGGTTAGGGGTTAGGGTTAGGGCTAGGGCTAGGAGTTAGGGTTAGAGTTAAGGTTAGGGATTGGGGTTAGGGTTGGGGTTAGGGTTAGGGTTATGGTTAGGGTTACAGTTAGGGTTAGGGTACCTATATCTGCCTCCCCAGCACTGAGATTATAAACCTACACCATCATGTCTGGGTTTGTTTGTTTGTTTTAAATGTGTTCTAGAGATCACACTCATATCTTGGTACTTGTAAGACACGGACTTTTCCACGTGAGCTTTCTGCTGCTTTATTTCATACAGATATTAATCCAACCTGGAGTCAAGCTCAGCCCCCTCCCCCTGCCCCCCCCGTTGAAGCCTCAGAGACTAAACAGATCAAATCCTGTGTGACCCAGTATGGTGTGGCAGTGAGTACCACTCCAGGCTTCCAGGGCTTCCTGTAGACTTAGCTGGCCAGGCTATAGCACATCCCCACCTAGTCCTGAGTGAAACGAACTCAAGAGGGTAGACTTCAGTCTGCTCCAGACGGTGTATCTGTTGTCACATGGACAGCACCAGCTACCTAATGTGTGATCACACCGGAAACTGCCCAGCTCTCAGCGGAACAACGAAGGAAAATTTGGTTCCTTGGTCTACCATGCCTGGGGTAAGTAGAAACAAACATGAGGTTGGAAATATTTTTAATGTGTGTATTTTCTTGGGTCATTAAAGGAGAAAAACAAGCTTTGAGTGGTCTGGAGCAAACCACCATCCAATTTACAAGTACTTATTGGGTTCTGGCTGTGGCCCAGTCATCGGAGGCCCTGGGCTAGTTTGAGGCAACTGTCTGATCACGGAACTGATTTCTGGAAAGAGAGACAGGGCAGAAAAAGCGGGGGATCAGGAATGGGACTCACACAGAGAGCCAGGGTTGCCTCTGGCTACATGTTGGGGTGCTTACCTACAACCACTCCTAACAGAGAGCAGTCTGGGGTGCTAAGACCAAGGGGCTAGATGGGCAATGCGAGAATTTCAAGGAAGCAAAACAGAAACCAAGGCTTTCTGCTGCCAATGGACACGGAAGGGCTCCAGTCCTTTGATGGAGCAGAGGTGCCATAATGGCCATTAGCTCCTTCCTCCAGCCAGATCTGCTTTTCTCTCCTCTGCCCTGCTCCCCACCCCCACCCCCAACTGCTTCCTTCTCTCACTGGAGAGTACTTAGCCACGCCTCCCCAGCCCCACCAGCACCCTACCTGGAGGATGTGTGATTATCTCCAGCAAACACACACCAGAGGCAGTCTCTTGGCTGCCAACACATTGGCACCTTAAAGCTACAGCTTGGAAAAAGCCCACGGTTGGTGTTTGAGCCTCCTGTCTCATTGATGCCTTTGGAGGAGGCAGTGCCGCCTAGAGAAATGGAGGGGTGAAGGTGCAGAAACACAGACTGGCTTTGGAGTGGAGCATGGGGGGAGGCTGAGCCGTTGGTTCTGTTTTATGCAGAAGGAGCTCACATACATGAGAGTGAGCGAGGCAGGCAGGGAGTCAGCGCCTGCTAATTTGAAGTTAATTTTGAATTGCCTTGAAAATCACCACGCAGCATCCGGTTCTGCCTTCGATGGTCGAGGCAAGCAGCTGCTTTTTATTCTTCTTCAGGACTTGGTTCCCCCCCAGCCGTGAGGCCAATTAGGCAGAACAGCAGTGGAAGCTGAAGTTGGGCTAATTTCTCAGCAAAAGGTCAGGCCAATTGTCTGTTGGGAGCTAACAGGCACAGGGCACACTATAGGAGGTGCCGTTTCCTCTGCCTGTTCCTGCCTGCTCTCCATAATATCTCTTTGACATCTTTAAAGATGGTCTCCTAGGTGGACTCTTTGCAAACTGAGACCCCTTTGTCCTAATCAGCAGTGTTTCAGTGCCTTAGAAACAACACAAGGCAGGGAGAATATGGTCCCTTTGCTCAAGGAGGGCCGTGGGTACAGGGAGACTTCATGCATCCATCCACCCAGATACCGTGAAACACATATTCTTATCTGCAGCATCAGCAACCCAGGGCTGTCTGGGGAGTACAGCTTCAGTGATGTCTGCTCCTTCTTGTCTGTCTTGTAAGAACCAGTGTCAGGACACCTTCCTCCAAGGCTACGTACATGTCTCTGGGGTTCATAGGCAACTGTGACTCTAACGTATCCAGTGATTTGGGAAGGGAGTTGCTGCTGTCTGGGGGCCTTTGTAGATCTGTTTTGCATGGGCAGTAGGCTGGCAGGATGCCAACTGCCCGAGAGAGGGCTGGGGACTTGCTTGATCCCATGATGGGCACAACATGGCAAAACTGTCATTTCAAAACTGTCAGCGGTTCCTGTTGGCAGAGGTGCAGACTTTCATCTCCAGGGCAGCTGTGCCCTTAGCACTGTGGAAACTACTTTTAGGTCGAGAAGTGAGTTCACTCCCACTGTTCTGGGAGGAACTGTGGATGTTTTAGGCTGTGGATGCTTTTGATGGGCAGGCGAGAGACCAAGCTGTGTGTGTATTGATGCCAGCGTGAGCTCATGCCTGTCTGTCTCCGCCTCTCTTCCTTTGTTGCTTTCAATTGCGTTCTGCTTACCATCTACATCTCTTCTGCAAAACAAGATTCTTTCCTGACCCTCCTGGGCACAAATGTTCTTTTACTTTCCTCCCTAGAGCTGCTCCAGGCTTCACAAATAAAGGCTGAAGGGAAGAGATTCATTCTGGCTCAACCACCTGGATTATTGGCAAGATTAATATTGTCTTAGGTCCTTAGTATAGTGGCTATTTAGATGAGGACACAGCTGCCTCTGCCAGAGCCCTATAAGAGGCCACATGAGGCACAGGTTATTGTCCTGGTTAGTTTTAACTGTCAACTTGACACAGCCTAGAGTTACCTGAGAAAGAAGCCTCATTTGAGGAATTGCCCAAACTGGCATATGGGTATATCTGTGTGGGTTGTTTTGATTGTTCATTGATGGGTCCAGCCAACCATGGGCGGCACCATTCCCTAGGCAAGTGGTCCTAGACTGTATGAAAGCAAGAGAAGCATAAGCTAGTGGGCAAGCCAGCAAACTGTTCTTTCATGGTTTCTGCTTCAAGTTCCTGCTTGAGCTGCTGCCTGACTTCTCCCTTAAGTTGCTTTTGGTTATTGTTTTTAATCACACCAAAAGAAAGAAAACTGGAATGGGGACTTCTATGAATCTATAAATGAGAATGCTCTTAGGTGGGTGTGGTGGCTCATACCTACAACCCCAGCATTTAAAAGGCAGAGACAAAGGATTACTGCCTTTTGAAGCCAGCCTAGATAAGATAGTATATTTCAGGCCACCTTGGGCTACAGAGTAAGACCCTATCTCAAAAAGCAGGCAAACAAAAAACAAGAGCAAAAATAATAACAACAACTTGTCTTGCACCTGATCTGTCTACACCAAAAGTCTGAGTATTGGTGGGAGATGACTGGAAAAGGGTGACATCAGGCCTCCAGGAAGGACAGCAACCCCAGCAACTTGAAGCAGCAGTATCTTCTACCTGAACTTGTGGCCTTGAAGGGGCAAGGAAGGGACATCTATAACTGTCTTTCAGAATAGTCCTGGAGTATTCATCACAAACAAAACCACACTGATGTGGCTATCCCAAACCATTGCCTTCAATTTAAGCCACACTGGATGGATTAACCCCTACACTTAGCTCTGACCGTGACTTGTCCCCATTCTTCTTCCTTCTACCTCCTGTCCCTTCCATACAAAACAGGTATCCACAAAACAGATTTCTCTTGATCATTGTCCAGATATTCCTTGAGGCCAAAAGGTGTCACCTGACTAGGGGTATAGTAAGCAGAACTAGCTGGATGGTTTGCCTTTAGACCTAAAATATCCAAACTCCTGAAACTCCTAAAACACTGGACTAAGTTAGTCTGGCTGATCAACCACTTTACCTCTTGGCCTTGATTAAGTATCACAGGAGACTCATTTAACAGACTTGGTCCCACCTCATGTTGGTCAAATTAAAGTGGTTGATTAAGTGAAATATTCATGGGGAAAAAATGGCCAAATCCAAGGCCCTAAGAGGAAAAGGCGGGTGTTGGCTGGCAATTCTCTGTAGGTCGTTTGAACAGCTGCGTGTTCTGTGAGTGGTGGCACGCACTGGCTGCAAGTGTTCCACACCTTCTTTCCAAAGATGGATTGCAACCCTCCTTGGCAGGCAGTGTCTCTCACCAAAGCCAAGGGAGGACAGGCACAGTGGTTACTAGGAAAGACCCACCTTTCCCAAGTGAAGGGGTATGGTCTTTCTTTTCCTGTGTGGTAGTCGACCATATGTGTAGGTCATCTGGTCATTCTCCTGTTGCTTTGTGGGATTTGAGGCTTTGAGGACTAGTGTTACTGGTTCTTTCCCTGCATAATGAACTCCTTTGGTGATGTAACAAATAAATATGTGTGTGTGTGTGTGTGTGTGTGTGTGTGTGTGTGTGTGTGTCTATGTCTATGTATGCATACATATACATCTTTTAAACATCTTTATTACTTATTGTTTGTGTTCCATTGCTATTTTACCATTTTCTATATAAAAAGAATATTGTCTTGGCTGGGGAGATGGCTCAGTAGGTAAAAAGCACTTGTCATACAAGCCTAACGACCCAAATTTGGATCCCTAGGACCCACGTGAAAGCAGGATGCTTCAGCATGTGTCTGTATGTAATCCCAGAGTTACGTACAGGGTTATGGGAGGCAGAACCAGGAGAATCAACAGAAACTTTCAGCCCTATTGTGTGGATTAAACAGAGGCAAAGAGACCCTGTCTCAAAGTAGAGAGCTGAGGTTCCAACACCAGAAGTCCTCTGGTCTCCAAAAGAGCACTGTGGCACACCCAAGCCCAATGACACCCAAGAACGTGCACACACACATAGAGGGAGAGAGAGAGAAAGAGAGGGGGAGAAAAAGAGACAGGGAGAGGAGGAGAGAGGGGGGAGAAGGAAGGGAGGGAGAGAGAGAGACACAGAGACACAGAGACACAGAGAGAGACAGAGAATTTTATCTGATTGCCAGAATTCCTAATTTGCAGGTAATGAGGTTCTTGAGCCAGACCTCAGACTTCAGAGGGAGGTCTTTTCCTTTTTGTCTTTCTAGCCTGCCTCTGTTCTTCACAGCTATGTCTCTAGCCTGGGTCAACCCCAAACATGGAATGTCTCTGATCCTTCTCCACCACATGTTACAGAGGACTGGGGCCTTAGCCTTCACCATTATGATCTGGTTGATAGTTTGTGGTCCCATCTAGGATGCTGGTGTGCTGGTGTACCCCTGTGTGCATCAACCCTATATGTCCATCTGCGAGGGTGGCTGGATGGTTAGTACAATCCTCCTTGCTACAGCCCTCATTTTCCCTTCTGCCAGTCAGGGCAACAGTAGCTTTTCCTTATGAGGGGTTCTTGGGAACTAACAGGCTCAGTTCAGGCCTGCACTAGCTAAGTCGCCTTTGTCATTGTCACCTTGTTACTCCACTCAATGTCCTCTTTCTGTGCCCACCTTGACTGCCCTTTGTAAGGCTCGGCTTTCCCCTTAACAGCCTGTCTATAAACTAAGTCTCTCTTCTACACTGAAATTGGCCAATTTACATGACACCCCTCACCACAGTCTCTGGATGTGCCTCTAATCTAATCAGACTAATTTCAATTTCCTGGATTTAATTACTTTTAATTCAATTAATTTAGAACGCAGTACACAAGGTGATTAATTAGGAGATGTTACTGGGGGACTCGGAAGGTGAATTGTTGCGCTTAAGTGTTTAAATATTATTGTGGCTGCATCCTGTAGTTATCCCCTCACACGGGAGGCCTTGAAAGAGGCAGAGTTCAAAGGAACCACATGAGTCAGAGACTCACACTGAAGTTCCCTGGCAAGACAATGCAGAACTCTGCCACTACAGTGCGTCTGACAAGTCTCAGGGGACACAGTAAAGAACTAGGTGACTCCAGTGGCCAGCAAGTTAGAAGTGGGCTGTACGCGTGAGAATAAACCAACATTGTCTTTCAACAGAGGTATTTCACTGTGGGACTTATTGTACTTGGTAAAATAACCACAGGCCTCCTAAGGAGTTGTCACATGTCTCCCAAGTACCTGTAATAATGTGATCTCTCTCTCTCTCTCTCTCTCTCTCTCTCTCTCTCTCTCTCTCTCTCTGTGTGTGTGTGTGTGTGTGTGTGCGCATGCACATGATGTGCTTGTGTTCATATGTATGGAGACCAGAAGGGAGAGTCATAGCCCTCGGAGATAGAGGTAGAGACATTTGACCCATACTTAGCTGATCAGGAGGATGCTGGGATCTGAACTCAGGTCTTCATGATCGCACAGAAAGTACCTTTAGCCGGAGGAGCCATTTCTCCAGCCCTCTACCGTATATTCTGAGACAGAATCGCTCATCAGCTCATCATTTTACTAGTCAGGCTAGCCAAGGAAGCCCTGGAGCCCACTTCTCTTTGTCCTTTCCCCCTGAATTGCTGGGATTACAGACATGCACCACCACACCCAGTATTTTGTTTCTTGGGTTGTTGTTGTTTTGTTTGTTTGTTTGTTTATGTGGGAAACAAGGATCTGAACCCAGGTCTTTGTGCTTATGTGACAAGCACTTTACCCAATGGAACCATTTCCTGATACATATACACAGACATATATGACCTGCATCTAACAAAGTGTCCTTTAATGACAGGAACATGTTCTGAGAAACATGCCACTAGGCAGTTTGGTCACCCTACGAACATCTGACAGTATGCTTACACAAGCTAAAATGGTCACGGTGCCACTAGCTGATAGAAGGTACAGGGACCTTTATTATAAATGTGGTCTGTCGGGACCAAAATGATCATTCTGTTGAGCATGGTAATCTTATTCCACTGTCCAGAGGAGGGATGCTGGGCTCAGAGCTGGCTCTGCCAGGATATTTGTTATCAATTATTCAGAGAGAGCAGTCAATGAGGTCAGCATGTGACAGGCAGTTGGGGGGGGGGGACAAATAGAGCATAAAGTGTCTTTTAGTTCATGTTCTTTGTGTCTGTTTCTGAGGGGTAGTAACATTCACTATATTTGTAGATCCCAAACTTTGGGTCAAGTATGCCCAAAGATATGACCTTTGTAGGTATCTCCATGTCCTGTAACCATGTGACCATGTCACCATGTGACTTAGAACATGGATTCCTTCTTCCTTGTTCACTGAGAGGAGCCTGGTGCCTCCCCGTAGTTCACCTGGGGAGCCTCACCCTGAAACTCTCTGCAACGCTCTCAAGGAGGCCTGCATTCTGGCCACCAGCCAGGACCTCAGACTGTAGGGCAGGTAGTTTCTGAGAAGCAGCGCTAGGCTGACCCTCTGCTTTGATCTAGAACCTGCCTCCCTAAACAGAACAAGACCCTGCACCCTGAGAAAACTGTCTGCATAAAATGTAGCTCCAATTCCAAGGTCATTCACTAAGCCAATGAGCTCTTGCCACCATTGTCCTAGAATGCTGGGCCATGATCCCAGTAAGGAAAAAAGCCAGCGGAGTATGGGCCATGGCCTTCTGCTACACAAGTCGTGTCTGAGAAGCCTAGCCCCTCTGCCTGGAGAAGTAATGGCACAGGGCAGCCTTTGACATATGTTCTTTGAGTGGGTGAAGAATGACAGGTGGAATTCACACAAAGACTCCATAGGAAACCAAAATGGGGCTTTTCAACATGGAAGGGTTCACAATAAAGCTGACTGCTCTACGTTACTTACTTGGTTTTCCTTACCTTTCCTCATCTGCCTATTCAATCATTAAGATGTAACTAAAAGAAGTATTTCCTTCATGAAGGCTTCCCTATAAACCCCACCCCTCAGCCCCTACACTGAACCAAGTTCTCTGTGATCCCACAGTGCTCCAGGCACACTTGTTATTGTGGTACCCTGCAGTGACCTGCTTATGAGTTGGTATCCTTCATATCCTGACTGTGTCCCTGCCCCTCCATCACCCTACAAGATCCACGTGCTTACTCCTGGTCGAGGCATGGTGAACCTGTAGCCCTTCATGGCTGAGGACTTCAAACATGCAGCCAAGAAAGGACTAAGATGGCCGACCTGGTGCCTGAGCCAAAAGCTCACAAGCCTGCAGGCTGACTATGTAGGATCTTACAGAGCACTCCATGTTCTGTCATTTATGAGGATGTGGGCCTCTGTGAGATTTGGGAGTGACAGTGTTAGGCGTAGTGGATTAGATCTGGGTGTGGTATATTACAAGACAACACTCGGGGCAGTAATGTTGTGAAACGGGCTTACTTAGACTATGGTTTTGGAGGGTTCTTTATTTTCTTCTTTATTGACAGGTTCTCATGATGCTGATCTTAAATGCACCCTCATGCCTGCTTTGTATGGTCTTGAAGATCGAACTCAGGGCTTCACACACAATTGAGCTACATTCGCAGTCCAGTTGTGGACGTTTGAAGTCTTAGATTCTGGAAGGAGGATAGCTGGAGACATAGCTCTGTTAGTAAAGTACCTGTTGTACAGGCATGAAGACCTGGGTTTGACTCTCCTGCACCCATGTAAAAAATCATGTATAACCATCTACACCAATAACCCTGTGCCGGTGGGGCAGAGACAAGCAGATTCCTGGAGTTCACTGGCCAGCCATTCTAGCTGAATCAAAGAGTTCTAGGTTCAAGAGAGATGCCGGATGTCTAACTTTTCATCTCCATATGCACATGCACACATTTCCACAAATGTGTCTCTATATCACCCGTGTGACCACACACACATGCATGCGTGTGCACGTGTACGCAAAGTAACAAAAGGTCCAAGATGAGGTGGGCTCTATTGGCTATCTAATGAGAATAGCAGACGGTAGCACATCAGTGTGTGTGTGTGTGTGTGTGTGTGTGTGTGACAGCATTCATCATTAAACATAAAATCAGAGAAGAAAACTGGTACTTCACAGTCCCTTCTGAGGACATGCTCTAAACAACTGAAGGTCATCTCACCATACCCCACGCCCCACCTCCCAAAGGTCCTCCGTCACAGCACAGCGTCACCATTGAGCTCAAGACTTCAGTCACAATGGGTCCTTTGTGGGCTTGCTTAGATGGTACTCAAACCACAGTACCAACTGATATGTCTGGGGCAATCATATTGGGTAGTGTCACCAGAGCTGTCTTTGAAAGTAAGGGCAATCTGTCAATCTGTGGCATACCATGTCAATAACCAAAGATCCACCAGGTCTGCCTCACCAGCATATCGGCACACTAAGCGATGCAAGTTCTCAGGGAGGATATGAAACTATGAAAACCTGAGCAGTCAAAGGCCCTGTGGCTCCCCATCCTCGGGGCCCCTTTGAGTCCAGGCCAAAGCCCCACTTAACAGCCTTTTTCCTTCATTTTACAAAGGTGAGGAGAGCCCAGGCCTGAGGTTTTAAGGCTGGATCTCATTTCTATTAAGATGGCTGTTGGTCTCAAAAGATTAACTCGCTGTCACCCTCCCCCTTGAAAGCTGATCCGAGTGGAAAAAACGGAGTTAGAACATTTCTCCTTCCCTTCCCTCACACCTCAGCAGATTAAGGGGGAGGCTTGACGCTGAGTTGTAGGGATTTATGGCAGTGTGCAGGCGCTGGCTTTTAAATGCTCGCTCCCTCTTTGCGAGGTTGGCAGCACTGCTTCCTATAAATCCTCCCTCCCTGGTATGTCTTAGCCTTTCCTCGCCAGCGATGCGGAGGCCTGCAACACCTTTTCCGTGCAGTAGCCTGTGAAAATATTGAAGTCAGGCCCAGAAAAACACCAGCCCAGAAAGGGGAAGCTTTGATGTTTGCAAGTTCTTTTTCAGACAGCCCTTGCCAAATCTTCATTTTTCTAGTTTACAAGGGAAGGGATTCTGACCATCTGTCGGCTGTCAACCCATGTTTGTTTGGATGAGGTTTTTATTTTATTTTTTTTCCCCTCATCTAGCACTCCTGTTCTTACAAGTAGTTTATTGGACTTCATAAATGTCAGCTTTCTGCATGCATTCTGTAAGCAGCTTACAATTTAGTGTTTAATCAAAATTGAGCAGTCCGCGTCTGTAATCAATCCGAAGTGGGAGGTAACAGTGAGCTAGAAGCTGAGAGTGCCCTGGGACCCTGGTTTATGCCTCCCAACTGTCTATTAGGATGGAGTTGGTTCTTGAAAGTGCAGGGGTGGTACCGTGATGTGGGGAAATGCTCAGATCTTGGGCTCCTACTGTGTGCTGTTTTGTGATTGTGTTTCTTACAGCTTGCCAAAAATCTTACCGCCCCACAAACCATCAACCCACACTCTGGCTTATAAAAAAAAAAAGTCAGCATTATTATTTTCTTTTGACTCCTTGACTGACAAGTCAGCAGAGAGATCTCTCTGTTCTCACTTGAGCTGTTCACATTCCTGGGCATTCCATGGGCATCCCATGGGATGACCTCGGTTGACCTCCTGTAGCCCAAGCTTGGCTCCACAGTCGTTGCCTCTCACCTCCAGTCAGACTCAGTAGGTTTTTCTTCCTGGTGACTGCAGATGCAGAGGTGAGGGAGGGTGGAGCTTAGCCATTAGAGCTCTTGCCCTAGTTCCTGCCACAGTGGTGAACATCTGATTGGCCAAGGCAAGTGATGTAGCCAGCCTTAATGGAAGAGGGTGTGTCTTAGCTCCTGAAGACTACTGTAACAAAATACCCGAGGCTGGTTGCTTATGAACAATACCAATGTGGTATTCATTGTTCTGGAGATTGAAAACTCCAAGGTTAAGGTACACTTGGGGTCTGAAGAAGGCCTGCTTAACTGGCTGAGGGACCCCATTTTCTTGCTTTATTTGCTCACCAGTTTGGGTGGGGTGACAGGAAGGACAATGGGCCCCAGGGATCCTCCTGTCTCTGCCTCCCTGGCAGCTCAGCTGTGCAGTCACTACCACACCCAGCTTTTTGTAAGGTCCTAGGGAATGAACTCGGATGCTCCAGCACTTCGCTGGCTGGGCTCTCACCCCATTCCCTTGGGAGGCCTGCATCCTAACGAGCGAGCCAGTTATCTCCCGAAGCTCCCCCCATCTGCTGACACCATCGGGCTGGCCGTTAGCCTTCAGCATATGGATTTTGAAGGCGTAGATTCCGAGACCTTATCGGGAAAGAGCTGCCATCCCTTTAAAGTGAGATGCAATACAGAGTCATAGGCAAAGGCTGTGGCCATAGAGAGGGGTGAACAGGAGCCAGAATCCTATTTGCCATCAGTCTGTCACAGGGAGGTGACTGTAATTGCTACCCTCCCTATGTCCAGATGGAGAAATGCTGAGATGCAGCCATTCCTTAGGTTTCTCGGGAGTCAGCAGCCAAGCCAGGCTCTTCCTCAGCAGAGCTGGTAGGTTGTTTCCCCTTGATTCTGGATCCACTTTCCAGGGGAATAGGTGGAACTAAGTCTTCCATGTCATTTTTTCCTCCATTTAAATGACGAAAGAAAGACTCTATTCATGTATCTCCACCAGTCAAAGATAGTTGTTATATCTAGGTTGGTCAGTGGGTTACACCTCTGATTGAACAATTCCAAACTTATAATGCTTATGATTAACATTATTTTAAAAAAATGTATAAATGCAAAAAGGAAAAGGGGGCATGGGATAAGGGTTTTCTAAGGGGGGGGGGAATGGGGAAAGGGGATGGCATCTGAAGTATAAATAAAATATCTAATAAAAAAATTAAAAATAAAAAAAATTTTAAAAAAAAGAAAGACTCAAGCAGTAGCTGGCACAGCTGTCTGGTTCATTGTCCCCCCTGGCTCATGTCCAGACCTCAGGACAGTCAGGAGTCCTTGGAAGAGATTGTCCTGTGTCCAGTCATTTGTGCATCAAGTGTCCCAGCATATTGTGTGGACAGAGAAGCTGTTGAAGACAGAACTTGATGTTTTCCTAAAAACTTCAGAATCGTAGATTCCCACGTCTAGTTAAAAGAGCCTGGCATCTTAGCTCCATCTTCCCACATCCTGCTCCCTGATGAGTTGTGGAAAGTACCAGAAGCTCGAGGAGTGTGTCATTAGCCAGAGACAGCAGATGCTGATGGACCATTGAACCTAGAAGGACAGAGGTGGTGACAATGAACTCTCCCGCAAAGGCACGGCTCTGCTTCCTGCTCCAGGCCAGCTCCTAATGCCAAGGGGATGCTTTCTGGTTTTGAAGAATGCTAAAGTGGCCATGGGCAAAGCTCCTAAGAGCAAGAGGGTGCTCCTAAGAACCACTCTGGCTAGGTCTCCTCTCTCCCCAACCTGTATGACCATGGCTTCCTGGCCCTCCTTCTTTGGGCTGTTTTGGACCGACCTGTGGAACATTGCTCCTGCGCCCTCGTTCTCCAGGCCCCTCCCAGTCCATTTCCCCATCCCACTCTCACTGAGGGCAGCAGTTCGTCAAAGAAGGAGCCAGCTGGCCTGCTCCAGTTCTGCTCAATGGCTGCTTATTTCTGGGTACAGTTAAGAAACCTCTATATCCTCAGTTTCCTCCTTGGTGAAAATGAGGTGACACGGGTCATAGTGTGGTTGATTGTTACCCCCAGGAGGAGGTCCTACTTGGGGATACCCAGTTCTCATTCTTTCTCCATCCTCGGCCTCTCTGTCTGACCTCCTCCCCTTTCTTGTCTATTTGAATCTCCACAACACTTTCTAGCCCTTCAATAATTCAGCGTTAATGTTTTATTAAGCAGAGGCTTCCTAATGGGCTGTTATTGACCTGGCAAAGAGCCAGTATCCATCTGCCCCCCGCCCCCCCGTGGGGCTCGTTGAGCTCTGAAGGGAAATTACTGATGAAGCACTGCTCCGATGGTGCCCTCTGGCTTCGAGGGCGTGGCCCAGGAGCCAATTCTGGCACTGCCCCTCTTCAGCCTTCCGAGGTCTTCTGACCTCTTGAATCTGCTTCTGCAAAATGGGGTTTGTATTACTCTGGCTGAGGTACCTATGAATATGGAATCACTATGTGGGAAGTGCCTGGGGCTCAGGCCAGCCCTAGTGCTGAGAAAGAGAGTAATTGGCTTCTCTGTGGTACTGTCCTACCCAGGAAGGCCCCCAGAAGTGTTCACGCTGCTTTAAAAGCCAACCCCACATTCTCTTTTTGGAGTTGCCAGAAACAACTCCATTCCTAAGAAGTCTCTATAAGGAAAGAAATACCTCTGGGGGTTGGGGGACGGGGAGGGCATGAGCCCCTGTGCTGCAAGTCCCGATTTCTAAAAAGGTGTGACTTCAGATGGATGGTTCACCCCCCATAATACTGGCTGTCATTTAAGGGTTACTCCAACGCTACCTCCTCCAGGAAGTCTTCCCGAGATTCTTATCTGACCTGCTCTGCTCTGTGGCTTCTTAGTCCTTCAGTATCTGCTCATGGTCACAACCAAGGCTAACCCTTTGGACCAGCTTTCAGCTATGTCACCCATCAGTGTCCTCCCTGTACCAAGCTCCTGCTGTGTCAGGATGCCTCACCTCCACACAGCTGCCAAAGCTGTGTCCATCACCTGGAAACCTTGTCCCTTTCTGACTCTGTGGTGAGGATACTTCATGACATGGACTCAGTCCATGTCCCCAAGACTAGGAACCATTTATTATGCTCATGTGTCCCAGGGCCCAGTGTCCTGGGTTATTTGTCTCTGAGGTCATAGTGTCCCACATGGGGCCTGGTACATACAAGGTGTTCAACCAACATGGCATTGAGGAGAGTTCACCTAGGACCTGTATGTTTATAGGGTAGTTATTCAAAGACTGGTTTATTGAAATTGGAGTAGAGCCTTGCAACTGGGTGAGCTGGGAAAATGGTTTCTATGGTGAGTGTGTGTATAGTATGTGTAAATATATATATATGTATAAGTATGTTTATATGTACACATGTAGGAGTAATTATATATATCTACGCATATGTGTATAAGTATATAGGTATGAGTATGTCTGTGTATATGTCTGTGTATATATGCATGTATATGGGTGTATATATGTGTGCATGTATACATGAGTGTAACTATGTATATATATGTGATATATATAGGTAAGGGAGTATATGTATGTACACACATATACATGCATGACTATATATGTGTGTGTGTGTACACATGAAAATGCCAGTGCACATGTGTGTTCATGTGTACAAGAGTATGTGTGTGAACATATGTGTGTGCATATGTGTATGCATGTATGTATAAATACATCTACACGTATGCATATATGTGTATTCTCTACAGGCCAGATGCTGGACATATGGTGGTCTGCTACCTGTAAGGAAAGGTTTAGTTTTCTAGGACCAGCATGTTTCTTCCTTGCCACACATCTGATGTCACACAAGTTTCCTCTTGGGCATCAGATTGCCACTCAGCAGTTTCAGAGGCAACCATAGGCAGCTCCTGCAGGGCAGGCATTGTGTGGTCAGGAAGATGGTGTTTTTCAGAGGACCCAGCATGGGCTTGGGGTTGGATAAAGCAGGCTCTGTGGCCTTGGGCAGGTCTCTGCCATCTGGAGTCCCCTGGGGTGAGTATTCAAGCAGGGCCTATGTGTCTATGTTTTTGGTGTTGGGTAGAGCTTGGTCTGTTTTTCATAAACAACTCATTTTCGGGAGAAGGCTGAAGCATGGAGTGTCTGTGTTGTCTTGGATCAAAAGCAGGTGAAGAGCAAGAGATGAAGCCGAGTGGACTTTGGGGGTTCGTGTCCCCCGGTGCTGTGCTATATACCTTTCACAGGATAGCATCTCTCAGTGCTTGCTCACCAAGCCTGGGACTGATCCCCGTTGAGTGACACCTGTGAAGGATCAGCACCCAGCATTCACTCAGGGGAGGCTGAGGTTATTGATGTCTGGTTCGGCCCTCTTGTTCTCAGGAGTTAAGAACCTAAGGTGGTATTTAAATGGGTGATTTAGTCCTGGCCAGTTGCAGAGACTTGAATTTTCATCTTTTTCCATGTAAGGTGTGTGTGAAAAGAAGGTAGAAGGAAAACTTGCTGTCTTGGTGGAACTGAGACAAAGAAAAATGGTGGGCTGCATGGCAAGACGAGACTCTATGAGGGCCCCTCCAAACTCCCGAGCTCCCAGGGAGGCCACACTCATTACCCCTGACCACAGATCTGACATCAGAGAGTCTTCGGACTCCCTGGAAGCCCTTACCCGCAGGTAAAGAGCTGTAATTTGAGCTCTGGTCCATCAGAATGAAGCTTTGCTGCTCTTCTCTGCTTCTCCAGCCCAGAAATGGGGTAAAAAGAGAAGTCAGGCCAAAGTAACCAAACCTGATTCCACCCGCTGTGACATGGTGACTGTGGGCAAGCTGTCCATGCCTCTCCTGAGGACATCAGGGTAGCTACTTAGGGTCATATGGGTGAGATGAGGTACCTGAAGGGAGGAGCAGCTGGAATTTCCCTTGGGGCACTGGTAATCGAGGGAATCTATTGAGGTTTGGTCTATTCCTCTGTATTGTAATGCTAAAGTCTATACACAAAGGTCTAGGCCAAAGAGTGATTTCTCATGTTTGCAAGCTGGTCCCCAAATGAGAAACTAGGGCTAGATTCTGGAAGAATTAATTAAATGGATGAGGGCCTAGTCTCAAGGCCACAGTCAAAATGATCAGAGGTGTCTCACTATACCAGCCTGGATGGGATCTCAAAGTGGATGTCGAAGGGCTCTGTTTTTGGCTTAACTTAGGCAATACTTTTATCGATGATTAGAATGGATTTCAGATGGGAAGGAGAAATGAACGTTTATGAGCCTCTCTTGTGGTGTCTGATGCAAGTCATTTCTTTAGCTCCCCAGAGTCTGCCTGTGTCATTCATCCACATACCATGGAGTGAAAGCAGAGAGAGAAAGAGAGTAAGCACTTGTCCAGGCTATTAGACACTAAAAAGGTGTGGGTTCA
The DNA here is from genome assembly GCF_011762505.2 of Arvicanthis niloticus. Taxonomy (NCBI): domain Eukaryota; kingdom Metazoa; phylum Chordata; class Mammalia; order Rodentia; family Muridae; genus Arvicanthis; species Arvicanthis niloticus. Next base: position 29,176,051 of record NC_133434.1, read on the forward strand.
AAGGTAGAAACCCCCAATTCTCACCTAATACTAAACTACCCTACCTCTGAGTGATGGATGGGCAGGTGAGAAGTATGGATAACAGGTGACAGGTTGGATCGCCAAAGGCCTGACATTAACACTGGGCCAAAATGGCTACCCCTGGAGATGAAAGGTGACAGCGACCCCTACACATGCATGACTCTAGCACACCCACCAGATGCAGACAGGATGAAGAGTGGCTGGGTCAACAGCACTGGTAAAATCATGTTGCGTTTTAGAGGGCAGGAAGTGTCAGATGAGTCAATGGCATGTGGCAACCAACAAAGCTGTTGTCACTGTCACTTCCCTGAGATAAGGCACTCAGAATAAGAAGAGAGACCTTCCTAGTCAGTTTTGGTCCTGAGTGCACAATCCAGGCCTGGAAGCCTCTTGGGGTGGGGGGAGCCTGCAGGGGCCCAGGAAGCTAAGGTAAGGGTCTGCTGTTAACAACTTTCAGTACCCCCTCCTGCCCTCCCTGTGTAGTTACAGCCACTTCCTGATGGCATTAGCCTTACATGCTTACGGCAAGCACTATGCACATGGTTTTGATTTTTTTTTTTTTTATTGCTCTAACCGGAGTACACACAGGGGTTTCTTGTGATCCACTTTTGATATGAAAATACATTCCAAGAAGCACTAAAAGTGACTGAAAAGGAAGTAAAAGCCACCGCTGTCTTCATTTGTAGCACTCACAAAAATGAAACACAGTGGGCTCCTGCTAGCTTCTCCTCCTCATATGATATTTCAGAACTCCTCTTGAAATAGCCAGTGTTCAGACAGACAGCATCTTCTTGGCATCCAGCCACCCTGACATGCTTTGTCCTTGGTTTTTCCTGCCTCCATCATGTGGATGGGTTAATGCTTTGTCCTTTCCCATCCTTATCATATGGATGAGCTCATGTTTGGTCCTTCCCCTTCTCCATCACATGGATGGGTTAAGGTTTGGTCCTTCTCTGTCTCCTCCATCACATGGATGGGTTAAGGTTTGGTCCTTCTCTGTCTCATCATGTTAGCCCTTTCCTATTTAGTTTTCTTCCCGTATTTCCAAATCAGTCCCTGCCAATGACAGCTCAAACACCAATCTCTAATTGAGAAAGTCAGAGGCTTCTCTCCCTCCAGGTTCTAGTCCTGTCAATGGCCCCCTAACCACCTCTAAAACTGAGCTGTGTGAGATGGAACACTTCTCTGAGACCTGAGGAGGGTGTGGAAGAGAGGTTGTGATGGGTGGTGGCAAATGGGAAAGATGCTGGAGAGACTTGGGGACATTGTACCCACCAGCCTGATATTCATCATGTTAGCTCCCAGGACTTGGAGTTGAAAAAGCCTGGTCACCTGAGGCATGGCTCCTCAATTTGACTCTTGCTTTTGTATGACATACTCTGATAGGACAATGGTTCTCAACCTGTGGGCTGAGACCTCTTCTAAACAACCCTTTTGCAGGGTCACATATCAGATATCCTGCATATCAGATGTTTACCTTATAATTCATTAACAGCAGCCAAATTCCAGCTATGAAGTAGTAACAAAAATAATTTTATGGATGTGGTTGTCACACGAGGGTTGCAGCATTAGGAAGGTTGAGAAGCACTGTGTTAGGAGATGTCTGACTGTGGGGTGACGGCAACTCCCACATATTTCCTATGTCCCTTCTCCACTTCCCAGCTATGTTACAAGCTGGGTGGCTTTTTCACTAGCAGTCTGACACCAAGGCAAGTAAACATCCATGCACCTCTTCCTGCTTTCTCTTTGTCTATGGTGACTTTGGAGGACTCTGTGTTCCCAAGGCCAATCCAAAAGAGGATGTGATGGCCAGTGTTAATTTTCAGCTTGACGGAATCCAGAATAACCATGTCCATGGGAGATTATGCTGACACATTAATTGATGCTGGAAGACCCATCTTGATTGTGGGTAGCACTGCCACCCAGATAGGGCATCCTGAACTGTATGAAGGATGACAAAGCTGAACACCAGCGTGTATACATTCACTTTTCTCTTCTGACTATGGATATCACATGACCAGTTGTTTCATGTTCCTGGTGCCTTGATTCCCCCACTATGATGAAGTACATCTTCAACTGTGAACTGGAATAACCCTTTTTTGTTTTTAGGTTGTTGTCGTCGTCAGAGTATTTTATTACAGCAACAGGAAAAGGGGCTAAAACAGTGCGGGAGCCGCCCTGCCCCAGACTCCCAAGATACCCTAGGTCTTGATTTTCATTTACTAAATCCTGACATTGCCACACTGCTGCACCTTGACCTGGCCTAGCCCAGAGGCTGGCCAGCGTGCCGAAATTAGCGGAATATTTCTGCTGAAATATTCTTTACAGAGATGAAGGAAGGCGCTGTCTCAGCGCCACCCAGCAGCTGATTGACACTTTCCTCCCTGTCATCATGCAGCCCAGATGGCACTTCCCGTTTGGCAACACCTCACGTGGCTCCCCAGCACCCACCCAGCTCTGTCTCTCCGTTCTCCACAGTCAAGTGTGCTCACCAGCAGACATTTGCCAAGAACACATCCTTGAGTCTGCCAAGGAGTGTCTGTTTGAGGAGGGACAATCTAGAGAATATTTAGAGATGAAAGAGTTCCCAGGAGATATAAGCCTTGTTTTTAAAGTGAGCAAGCAGGGGCTTGATGTCCATTAGGCTTTGGAGAAGGAGCTGGAAGACAAGATGCCAGCTCTGTATGGAGAGGGCTTGGCCTTGCAGAGACAGGATAAACCACCCAATTTCTTTTTAATCCCTTCCAAGCCCAGCATGGCGACTCAAATCCCTAATCCCAGCACTTGGCAGACTGAAGCTGAAGGATCAGGAGTTCAAGGCCAGCCTCAGCTAAACAACAAAGACTGACCAGAGCCACATGAGACCCTGGCTTAGAAAACCTTAAAATAAACTAAATAATAATTTTTAAAAAAACTCTGTAACACAACAATGTATTTGGATAACTTTCTGTCACTAATAAAGAATATAGAAGACAAAATCTCTTGATTTAATGAGCAAATAAAAATAGCCACACTGAAAGGCAGTCTCATGAGATCGACATCCTTGGCTCCTGAGAGGCTGACAAATGGTGACGAGTATTTAGAAAGGCATTCGAAGCGTACCAGCAACTTGCACATCATCAGAGGGCTGTGCTCAAAGGACTCACAAGTCTTGAGACAGGCCAGAGCCATCACGGTAACAGCCTCATAAGAAAGGTAACCAGTGCTTTATCACGTATGGAGCCATCTCCTTGACATCTGAACATTCACAGACAATCTCCCTCACGCTTATTATAGTGAACCAGACATCCCTGGATGATTCACAGCTCAACCTGGCCTGGGGCGGAAGAATCACCTGCCTACTTGATGGACATGTAGATGAAAAGAAAAGGGAGGCTAGCAAAGGGCCAGTCCAAGACTCGAACCCTAATCTCCAGTCTCCGATTTTAGAATAAAAGACCAGAAGGCAGGTGTGGTGGAGCATGAGTGTAATCTCCACATCTGGGAGGCTGAAGCAGGAGGATCGTGATTTTAAGGATGATTTGGGCTCCATAGAGAATTCCAGGTCAGTCTGGGCTACATGGTGAACCTCTACCTGAGAATGAACGACAAACAAATAAATAAGGCTTAACTTATCCTTGGTATTAGAAGCTGGGGTACACTGCTCATGGAGAGCTGGGGTCCTGGGGAATTTCCAGTTTCTACACATGCAACTAAGACTGGGGTCACTAAAGAGATTAGTGGCTATGGATAATATATTTTTTATTTTATGTGTATGTGCCTGCTTATAAGTACACCACGCATGTGCAGTGCCCACCGAGGCCAGGAGAAGGTATCAGATCTGGAATTGAAGTTACAGGTAGGTTTGAGCTATCCTATGGGTGTTGGAAACCAGAGTCTTTCTGGTCCTATGCAAGAACAGCAGTTGCGTGTAGCTGCCCAACCATATCTCCAGCCCCAACAAGGAGGGTGGGGTGTTTTTTTTTTTGTGGGAGATCTGAGTTCTGGGGTTCCAGGGCTGACTCTGTCAGGTTCCCATTTTGGAAATAGAAGAGATGTCTCTGAACTGATCTGGGAACTTCTGTGGAGGCTGAGGCTGTTTTATTTATTTTTGTGTGTATGGGTTAATGCAGACAGAATAACTGACAGAAACACCTGACAAGAGGGGGAATTTATTTTGGCTCGTGGTTTTAGCCCACCCTAGTGGGGAAGGGATAGCAGAGTTGCTCATCCATGGCCAGGAACGTGACAGTGACTATTCACATGGTGGCAGGCCAGGTGGGGGAGTGAACTGGAAGGAGCTAGGCTGTAACCTTCAAAGTCCTCCCCTTGGTGACCCACATTGGCCAGCCAGATCTCCCGGATTTCTAAAACTTTGCTGCCTAATGGGGAACAAGTGTTCGAATGTGCACGAGCTTGGGGCGAGCGCTTCAGATTCAGACCCGACCAGAGGCTAAGATGCGAGTGTCTGGAAAAATCTGTGAAGGAGAAGGCTCTTGTTCCAATTAGGAACGCATTTGGCTGCAAGCCATACAGCAACCCGCTCCACTGGCTTGACCCTGTTTACTAACTTCTTAGTGATAATAAGGGGTAGGGAGATGTGATTTTACATGCCACGCCCCTCCCCCCACCCCCACCCCCCACCCCAGCTCTATGCCTGGTCCATATATGCACAAGCTGCCTATAAAATCAACACAGGTGCCATCCTGTCCAGCTTTCCATCCAAGAGTGGGAGCTTGTGTAGGGAATGAGAAATCTGTAATCAGATGTTCACCCTGTGTTACAAAGAGGCTGGATAAGTGAATGGGTTTTTTTGACTAGATACCCCTCCCCCCCAACAAATCTAGGGTTTGATGGGATGGAAAGAGAGGCCTGGGAGGATGGGGGGGGGCGATTCTTTGACACTCAGCTTCTGCTGGGAGCCAAAGAAAGTCTCATGTATGGAGGAAAAAAGAATGGGAGTCAGGGGCGCACCAAGGACTAGAGGACAGAGCTGCCATGCTGCCGGTGTGCATGGCTGAGCTGAGAGAGGACAGAGCTCCCTGGATTAGATCCTTCATCCTGCTCAGTTTCCTTAACCCACCGGCTGGGGCTACAAGCTGAGTTCCAGGCGCTCATTAATAGCCGCTGGGTATGTGTACGTCTCTACGGAAGATGTCTAACCACAGACTTCCTCTTGACTCCTGGCAACAGGGAGAAAACAAAACCAGAGTGGTTTTCATTGCTGAAAAGGACAGAACCGACTTGTTTGCTTAATAAGCACAGATGGCGGAGCTTCACTTCTAAGAGGAAAAGCTAGACTGCCAGGCCAAGGAGTCTTGGCTGGGCAAAGAAATCCCAGGACTCCACACGGAGATCCCCTGCAATTTAGAGGCTCTGTGGTCAGTGAGAGGAAACCACCACGCAGGGGCTCAGTAGGCTCGGCCTGCAGCACTGCTCGTGACCCACAGAGCCTAGCGGAAGAGATCCACTCTGGGGCTCAGTAGGCTCGGCCTGCAGCACTGCATGTGACCCATGGAACCTAGTGGAAGATATACACCCCTGCAAGGAAACTGAGGCCTTCTCCATCCCACTACCGCGGGGCCTCTGACCACTTCCGGTTTCACAGACTTCACTTGTGTACTTATTTTTTTCCCCCTTTCTCTCGTTCACTGGTATTCATTTTAGCAATCGATGAATTCCCATTTTGTCGTTTTCCGTTTGCCTGTTTCACTAATTCAATGATATACATTTAACACTTTTATTCTTAGTTTTTCTTCCTTAACAGCGAAGGCTTTTGAAACTGCCTGGTTTTTTTTGTTTGTTTGTTTGTTTGTTTGTTTGTTTGTTGTTTTGTTTTTTCCCTTGAGGTCAGATTTTTCTCAGGGTCCTTTAGATTTCAGAAAAAGAATTTTCCTCTTTATATCAGTTTCTCTATGGTTTTGTATATATGTGTATGTGTTTATGTGTGTGCATATGAGTACAGGTGTGTGTGTGTGTGTGTGTGTGTAGGCGAGAGGAAGATGGTAAGTGTCTTCTTTTGCCCTCCCCCTTATTTTTATTATTTTTTTAGATTTATTTTATGTATATGAGCACACTGTAGCTGTCTTCAGACACACCAGAAGAGGCATTGGATCCCCATTACAGACGGTTGTCAGCCATGTGGTTGTTAGGAATTGAACTCAGGACCTCTGGAAGAGCAGTCAGTGCTCTTAACTGCTGAGCCATCTCTCCAGCCCCCTTATTTTTACTTTTTAGACATATTTTATTCTATGTGTGTGTACACCTGGGTATTTGTATGTGTACTATGTACATGCAAGTAGCTTGAAGAGGCCAGAAGAGAGTGTTGGATCTCAGGAACAGGCAGTTGGGGGGCCACTTAATGTGGGGTGCTGGGAACAAACGCAGGTCCTTCGGGAGAGCAGAAAGCACTTGGAACCGCTGAGCCATCTTCCCAGCCTTCTCACTTTAGCTTCAGACAAGCTCTCCTCGAACCCGAGGCTCACTGACTCAGCCCCCAAGGGATCTCCTGTATTGGCTTCCTTGGTGCTGGGATGGTAAGAACGTGCTGGCTCTTTCATGGCTTCTGGGGATGAAACTCAGATTTGTGCGCTCTTTTGGGGAGAGCACATGAAGGTTTAACGTGGCCACATCGGGAGTTGGCCTTGGTTATTGAATGGAACAGAAGATTGGGGCGGGGGTTGGGGGGAGCTTGAAGAAGACAATCCTGGCTCTTTACCCAGGCACTGGCACGTCCTAGATCTGTGATTTGGGGTCACTGTCAACCTCTCAGAGCCTCAGTTTTGTTGTCTCTAAATTAGGAACAAGGGGACCTGAAACTCATAGAAGTCAAGTCTAAAAAAGGAGGGGAGGAAGAAAGATAAGAACAGAGGGAGAAGAGAAAGGAGGGAGGGAGGGATGAGAAACGGAGGAAAGAAAGTAGGGACTGAATGATAGAAGGGCTGAGGGAAAGCGGGGAGGAAGGAAAGAGAGGGAGTGGGTAGCTTGCCACCAATCCACACCCAATCTGGTGTGAGCCAGAGGAGAAAGGGGTCGGTCTCTCCTGAGATCTGAGAGGCTGGGTGAGGAGTCCCTCCTTCAGCCCAGGAAGCTCAGAGATTTGAACAAGCAGAGAGCTGAGGGGGAGTTGACCAGGCTGAGAAGGAAGGGAGCAGAGCTGGTCCTATGCAGCAGGAAGCTGAGGAAGACTAGACAAAGCTGAGGCCGCTGTATGGGAGTGGGCAGGAGAGGAGGCAGCTGTGGAGTCCTGAAATTTAGGCTTGAAAGATACTTGTCTGAGGCCAGACCATCAGACAACAGACACCGAAGCTGGGGGACAGACGCCAGCACCCCTTCCCCAGCACAAGTCTCCCTGGCTCTGGATAGGTGCAGGCCAGGGGTCATTGCCACACCTGCAGGAGTGGCCTCCTCAGGCCTGTGAATTTCTAGAGTTTTCCTAACTGGGACCCCCTGGGCTTTCAGGAACTGCTCTTCTGCTTATGCAGTGACCTGAAGGCAGGCCGTCTATATCTCTGAAGAATTAGAAGCAGGAAACCGAAAGTTAGGTCTGTGGCTCTGCTCCCCTGCCTCTCTGTTCTGTTCCTCTTTCCTTGTCCCTGCCTTTCCTGACTGGCTCTGGTTTTAAAGGACAAGTGAGTCTACATGCTCCTGCTCCCTAACTCCCCTGTAGGAATCTGGGAGAGAAACTTGGCCTGGCTGGAGGGTCCCAGGAGAATCTGATTGTCTATACAAAGCAATAGACGGGCATCGGCTGCTGTGGGGGGAGTCCTTTCCATCTTCCAACCCCTCCTTCAGTTTGCAGCCACATGAGGATAGTCTTTAGTCAACATGGCTTCTTAGAGAAAGGGATAACCTCTAAGGTTATCTCTTCCATGTAAGCCCTGACCCAGAGTTACGTGTGTGACCCAGGTGCATGTGAGAGGGAGCCCACGCTCAAGGCGGAATCCACAGGTTTCTTTCTGTACTTAACCAGTTCAGAGGAAAGCAATGGATTAAGAATACGCCACAAAATTCTAGTGTCTTGTGATTATAGCTAGTGAAGGCAGGGAGAGAGTCTGACTGGAGTGTAAGGAGGGGCATGGCAGGTTGGGCCTCTGCCATGGCTTCATCCTGGTTCTGGTCTGGAACGGGGCCATGATTACTTTGGTAAAGTGTTTGTCACAGAAGCATGAGAACCCGAGTTTAATCCTCGGAACCCACATAAGGAACCATAGCAGGCGGGGATAATGAGGTGTGTTCCAAACACTAACACTGAGAAAACAGAGACAGGCAGATAGATCCTGGGCTCACTGGCCAGCTTAGTCTAGTCTGTCTGGCAAGTTCTAGGCCAGTGAGAGGGCCTGACCAAAAAAAAAAAAAAAAAAAAAAAAAAAAAAAAAAAAAAAAGGCGGGCATAATCTGAGGAAGAACTTCTGAGGTGCTAGGGTTGCTCTTTTGCCTGTGTGAGGAACAGCAGGTGTTTGGCCATTTTCTCCCAGAGGGGAGGAGACTTTCTACCTTTTGACTCATATGCTGCCTGAAACTGGGTTTCCAAGGGCTTCTTATAGACCCAGAAGACTCTGCAAGCTTTCTTGTGGAGAATGCATTCCTGAAATGGTAGAGGAGACCAGCTGCAGCTGAGGGACACAAGAAAGCATCACACAGGGTGGGAACAGAGGCTTCCGCTTCTATGTGGTGGCCAGCTCCTCCGAGAGAGGCTGTGACAGTGGCCAAGCATAGCCACTCTGGACCTACTTAGTCAGAGGACCTCAGGTCAATGTTTGAGTCCCCTGAGCCTCAATTTTCTCATCTGCCTAGTGGAACAACAATGGACCAAGGAGAGGCCATGGTCCACAGGCTTTAAAGAGACCAGGGGAGAGCGGCTGGTGCTGACAGGCTCAGCGATGCTCTGTTTTCGTTACTGGTTGGCTCTACAAAGACTCAGCCTCTCTTAGCTTTATTGACAGCTGTGTTGCATCTAAGATAAGGACCACTACTTTTGAACCCCCAATCCCCTGAGTACCCTCTCTAGGATTTTCCTTGGTTCCTATCTTCCCTGGGGATGTTCCTTGCATAAGAGCCAATAAACCAAGACCTCATCATCCCTTTGGGATCAAATCCACCCTCCTTTGCTATAGCTTTGCACAGTGGGTCTAGGAATGAAACGAGCTCTCCCTTTGCCCCCACATGTGACCCTAGAGGGCCAGCATGACACTCTTAACAGCATGGCCACTGGGTCATCAGTTCAGTCTGTGAACCTCGGTTGCGGAACCTCGGTTTTCCTGTGCCCCAGTTTCCTTGTGTACCAAGTGGAGGGAGTAAAGGGCTTTCCTCAGTAGGGTATGGTGACGTATTGCCTAGGAAGGGCTCCCTAATGGTTGGCTTTTGCTGTAAATGAAAATTTCAAAACTGTGCATATGCTAATGGCTGCATAAACTTCTCTTGTGTAGGGAGATGGTGATTTATTTAACCATCTCCTTGCTTTGGGGCACCGTGGCTGTCTCTAGTTCTTTGCTGTTATAAATAACGACGCAGCGGCCATCTTGTATATAAATCTTCCAATTTATTTCTGATTACTTCCTCAGAAGAGCTCCCCGGGTATTGCTTGTCTTAGAACAAAGTCCTGTCCCCCAGATTTTTCAATGATGCCCTTTGAAATGAAAGTAAAGCCTATTTTCCATCAGAGAAAGAAACATATGGAACGGGTTAGAGGAGACTCGGTTTGGGGAAAAGGCAGAAATAGGTTCAAGATGGAATTAGACTGTGTGTCAGGATGCCTGACATGGAGCCAGTTACAAAGCTCTCCTCCCAGCTCCTGGCTGGAGGAGAGGCAGGGCCTCAGTCCTCAGGGACAACTGATTTCTCTCTCTCTGAGACAATTGCAAGGGGCTTTGATGTTCTGAGTGTGGGAGAAGCTGGAGTCGTGCAGCTAGCACTGGACTCCTCCAACCAGAAGGGGGCGATGTCGTCTGTTTCTGTCAGCCGCAAGGCCTTGGCTTTGTTGCTAAGATTGCTTCTTGTTGCCTTAAAACTGGCTCATGTTTTCTATATTTCTCCTGTCTGTTTTTCTTCCCTCCCTCCCACCTTTACACTTTTCAGTATCACTTAGATTGCCTTTTTTCCCCCACCCATTCACTCAGGAGGAAGCTAACATATGCTTTCCCTAGGCCAGACATCAAGACTGCTTTCAGACCCGCACTGGATCCCAGCATGCTTGGAGACTCTGCCTTACACACATCAAACAGATTAAATGCTTTTTTTTTTTCCTGTGAAAAATTATGACTTATTTTTATAACTTTGCTTTTGAAATTCTTTGGCTACAAGTAATTCATTTGATGTAGAATTGGCTTTGATTTCTCAGCAATTATCAGGGGGACTCAGGAATTCTTGCAAAGTGAGAAAAATCTAACCTGCACATCGTTCTAAAAATGTAATGAAATTTTTACAAATACTAAATGAAAACTGTTAATGAGGTTGATGGAAGATTTTGTTTGGGAGACATTTCATTAAAATTTTATTAATTTCCATTGTAAAGTTTCCCCAACATGTTTTAGAGCCAATGATTTTTGCAGTGTGTGTGTGTGTGTGTGTGTGTGTGTGTGTGTGTGTGTGTGTGTGTGTTGATTTTTATCTCAAGCCTTCTAGTGCCTAATGTTCTACCCAGCTTGGGACTGAAGAGTCTGCAGTTTGCACTGAGCCTCCAAGACTCCAAGAGAGTGAAAAGAGTCAAAGTATTGTTAGCATGGAATGTGTTGGACAACACTGAGGAGACACTGGGGAAAAAGGTGGCCAGCAGGTAACTGAAGTTCCAGCATAGAAGCCCCAGTTCTCACACCCTTAAAAGGACAGGCTCAGCCACTGGTCTGAATACACCATAAAAAGTGTGATCCTGAAAAGCAAAGAGAGATTTTATCAACTGTCCGGAAGAAGGAAGTCCAGCGGCCATGAATCTGTTCTTGGGAGGGACACCTATGTGAACTTTAGATTTAAACAGAGGAAGAACTGGAAAGGGGGGAGGGGAGCTATGCATAACTAAACAGTCTTGAGCAAGGTGTGGTCTTACAAAGTGGCCCAATAAATAGAGGCTAGGATCTGGTTTGTGTCACCCGATCAGATACAAGGTGTGCCGTTTCTGTGGTAGATATTTTTTTCATCTTGTAGGTCATCCATCCTGCAAGGACTGGCCCATCCCTGAAATCTAAGGTGACTACAGGTTGAGGACAATGAGTTATCTTTGTGTTTCCGGTCTGGAAGAGGGAAGACATAGGATAGGTAGCCAGACACTCCCTGAGTGATTAATGTGTCTAAGCAGTCAATCATGAGTCTGACAGAGCCTAGAGTCACCTGGGAAGAAGAAGGAATCTCAATTGAAGAATTGCCTGAAAGATTGACCTTAGGCCCTTCTCTGTGAGGAGTTGTCTTGATGGATGACTGATGTGGATCCAGCCTGCCATGGGCAGCACAATCCCTAGGCCGATTGTCCTAGGCTATACATTAAAACTGGTATTAAGCCAAGGAGTTCCTTCATGGTTCCTGCTTCAGAATCCCTTACTGATGATGGATTGTGAGCTGGAAGTTTAAGTCAAATAAACCTTTTCTTTCCTGAGTTGCTTTTTCTCAAAGTGTCTTATCACAGGGACAAAAAGCAAACTAGAACAGGCCCCAAATGAGGGTTGGTTTTTTTTTTTTTTTTGCTTTATACTGGAAGTGGTTTCTAAGGGCCTGTTCTTTTCCAAGGCTAGCCCAAGTAAAATCTGATCTTTTTGAGGTGGACTGGATTGTGCAAGCAGGGCCCCAGAAAAGGTCCAAATTAGAAAAGAACCCTAACAGAAAACACAATTTGGCTGGCCACTCCAGAGCCTCGGTCCCGTGATCTTGCTGTTTCTCCGGGAGCTCCTCAGACCTCTTGAGTCAGTCAGAAGCTTTACTGCAGTAAGATTGCTTTGATTTGTGCTTTTCACAGGTGAGTCTGGGGGAACAGGGCCAGAGGGAAGGACAGCAAGGGGTAGGAACTTGAGAGGGAGTGTCATCTGTCCAGGAAAAAGGCAGAGCAGAGCTACAGTTACCCCTCAAGCTGGTTGCAAGTTTGGCCTGAAAGTCCAGATCCTGAACCCTCTTTCTCTCCACCCCCAACAGCCCCCAACTTCAACCTTTGCTTGGAAGGCTGGGGCTTTTCCTGTTTCCAGGTTTCTCCATCCCTGGACCAACAGAGGTTCCTCCCACTGGCCTGTGCTCTAGACAGCTTGTTCTTTCAGCCAGCACACCAACGATTGATTACCTAATAGACTGTGGGCTACGTGCATAATTTATTCCTGTGAGTAATTGATCACATTTGGATGAGCAAGAGCCAGCACCAGGAAGAGATGGAGAGAGACATCAATAAGCAGAGGAAGGAAGCCGGGCTACAGTCAGCTAATTAGATGTCTCGCTGAGGCAGCTCTTTAAACAGAATGAGCTGAAGGTTGCAACTGACAGGTCAAGCGTGCCCTCCCCTCCCTGCCCCCGAGTGCCCTCCCCTCCCTGCCCCCGTGTGGTCCAGCTTTGCTGTAGGTTAGAGTGTGTGGCAAGGAGCCCACACCTGAGTCAGAGAGCGCCACCACTAGCCTGACCTCTTTCCCCTGGGCTTTGATTTTTATCAACTGTGAAATGGGGAGGGAGCGGGTTCCAAACATGACTCTTAACAGAAACCCTGCAAGGCTTGCAGACACAGACTGTCAGGATGTACGTAGCTCCTAAATGATGCTACCGTTGATACAGGGCAGGGTAGGCATCCCCTGGAGCCCACACTAACGGTCCAATGGGCATTATCATGGGAAAATAAACCAAAGTTTGTGCTCTGCTTTGGCCCTTCATGTTGTTGGCAAAGGTGGCTTTCTTCAGAGAAGTAGTTCTCAACCTTCCTAATGCTGCCACCCCTGTTCCTCGAGTTGTGATGACTCCCAACCATAAAATTATCGTTGTGGCTACTTCATAACTGTAATTTTGCTACTGTTACAAATTTTAATGTAAATATGTTATGCGACCCCTGTGAAAGGGTCATTCAATCTCAAAGGGCCCATAACCTATAGGTTAAGAACCACCGCCTTAGAACTTCATTCACTCTTTCCAAGGAAGCTTGTCTCCCATTCCTGCCTTGGTTGCTAACTCACTACCTCGGAGCCATTTCTTCTCCAGTAACCCTTTCCTAACCTGTGCATACTCGGGCTAGCATCAGGTCGCTTCTGACCACTGTCACACTGTGTACGTAGGTTCCCTAGAGATTTAACAAGTACAGTGTGTGCCAGGCCCCGTTCCATGTAAAGATTCTGTTTCAGTACATCTGGAGTAGCTCAGGGTGGTAAGTGTTTAAACGCCGCCAGGTAATTCTAAGGATCAGGTACATTTGTAAGTCAGGGACTAGGACAGATGGCACATCTGCCGTGCTGGTGCCGTACTTGTACGCTGGAGCTGGGGAGGATCCGGTCCTCTCCACGTGGGAAGCGTGGCAGCAGCCTGCTTGCCTCCACACAGCCAAGTGAGTCTGGGCCATGGGTGTGTAGCCTTTCTGTGTATACAGGTGCATGTGTGGATGGTCAGAGGTTAGCCTCTGCTGTCGTTCCTCAAGATGTGTCCACAGTTTTTGCTTGATATTTTGTGGTCTGGCTTCCTTCCGCCTTTCCCTCCCTCCCTCTCTTCCTTCCTCCCTCCCTCCCTCCCTCCCTCTCTTTCTCCTTCCCTCCCTCCCTTTCTTTCTTCTTCCTTCCTTCCTGATCTCTCCCACTTGGTCTTCTGGTTTCCATTATCCCCAGGGACACTATTCCTGTGGCAACTGGAGTGTCTTTTTAAGATATCAATCACGGGCTAGTGGATTGCTCAGAGGGGAAGGGTGCTTGCCACCAGGCCTGAGATCCCGAGATTGATCCCGGGCACCCATATGGTGTAAGGAGAGAATTGACTCTTTCAAGTTGTCCTCTGACTCCACATTCATGCTGTGGAGTCTACACACACACATACACATGTGACACAGACAAACACACACACACACACACACACACACATACATGTAAAAGTAGAGACACAAGACCAAATCAGGTCATGCCATTGCTTTGGTCTAGCTTCACGTTCTCGTGGAATAAAATCCTGTCTGATCTATAAGGAATGCCTGCATGCCTGCTTATTCTCTGAGGATAAAACTCACATTTCCTTTCTTGGTTACAAAGCCCTGCAAAGCCTGGCTGTCTGCTTCTCATTTTGCCCAACACTACCTTGTACTTGGCTCATGAGGTAGAAAATCTGCCTTGTGTTCTCTCCCGCTCTGAAGTTCTTGGTTTGTACATAGTCACATTCTCTTTCCAAGCCCCTCTGTGGACTCAAGACTGTGTGTCTGAGTTCGGATCAAAGGCCCCGGATGCTTGCTGTCTCCAAGTGGTGATCCCCATGGTCCCAGGAGACTCTTTGTTCAATACATAAAGTGGGCACTGCCAGGAGACTTTAGGGGGTTGAGGGTGGCTCGTTTGTGAGGGGCTTGGATTTTGTTTTTATTTTAAATAGTTTTACATTTGCATTGTGTGCCTGCATGAGTGTGTGTGTGTGTGTGGGGGGGGGGGGTGTATGCCATGGCCTGCTTGTGAAGGTCAGAGGTCAGCTTTCAGGAATCAGTTTTTTCCTTCCAACATTCAGGTCCCAGGGATTGAACTTAGTTCATCCGGCTTTGTGACAAACACCCGTGACTGCTGAGCCAGCTCACCGGCCAGAGCTTGGGTTTTGGATTACGGGGCAAGGAACCAATCACCAACTATCTGGCAAGAAACTCAATGAAGCTTTACCGTTTTAACTCACACAGAGTTGGGGCTGTTTGTCTTAACAGTTAGAGGAACTTGCCCTGACTTAGTCAATGACTTAGATAACTACTGTCTGTTCCCAGCTCTTTCTCCTATGCTCCTGTAGCATCGCCAAAGATGCTTTTCCTGGTCAGTCTCCCCATGCTGTCTCTTTCAGAGCCTCTAGGCCTTCACTTCCAAGTCCCCACTCAGTTAATACTTTCTATTTGGCTTCCGGATGATCTTTTCTCAGAATTGGTTTTACAACCTTTGTGCTTGTGTATATATAGTTCGTTGTCCTGCCTTCTAAGAAGTAAGCTCCTGTGGGTGCAAATCAAGACCGCGTCACCTTTCTGTCTCCTGTCCAAAGTGTCAGACAAGGGACAGTCATTCAGTGCTATACGCTGATCGATTGCATGAATGGACAGACATATCATGGATGATTCGATTGAAGTTAAACATTAATTGGACACTAACGTGGTTCAAGGTACTTTGCATTCTCTGGACCATTCTCATTATAACGAGGTGTGTGTGTGTGTGTGTGTGTGTGTGTGTGTAAGATATCACCTCAAGTAAGATATAAAGATCGATCAAGCGGTGTAGTCAGCAACAATAGTACACATGCTTCCGACATAGTGTCCTCCAACTGTCATCTCATTCTGAAAATGTGGGTCTTAATATTTCCATTTTTTTTTTTTTTTGAGACAAGGTTTCATTATGTAGTTGAGGCTGACCTTCAACTCTTCATCCTCCTGCCTCAGCCTCTGATATGCTAGGATATGCTCTGATATGCTAAGTGTATGTATGACACCATACCCAATCCTTTATCTGCTTTTCACCAAGGTAGAGAGAGACCAGGTCACTTTCCCAAGACCACAGAGCTGATGAAGTCCTGGAGCTGGGAAAGGAAGAGAAAGGGACCCAGCACCTCCTTCCTTCTCTTCCTCCTCCTGCTTTTCTTGATACTGTTCAAATTCCCCGTTGCTCCATCACAGAGCTACATTTGAAGCCCTGCCCCCCTTTTAACACTTCTAACAATGTTACTCTAAGTTGCCTTTGCTGGCCTTTGAACTCAGTATGCAGGCAGGAGGCAAATTGAGATCCTGCCCCCTCTGCCTCCGGTAGGAGAGTATCTGGAATTACAGGTCTTACCTTCAAGGCTCAGTATCCCACCAGTCCAGTAGTGTTCTTCCTCTTAAAGTCTATGGGCTCAGCTCATTAGGCATCCCAAGAAAATGTCCTGACTGTGGAACACAGAGACATGTTATTCCCTAGGCTCCTGTGCAATAAGATTTGTGTGTGTATGTGTGTGTGTGTATGTGTGTGCACATGCACATGTGTGTGATTGTGTTGGTAGGCGTACATGTGTGTTCATGCATATGAGAGACAGGAGATGACCTCGGTATCATTCTTCAGGCATTTTCCTCCTTTTGTTTAACACAGGGTGTCTCCTCAGCCTGGAATATCATCAAGTAGCTAACCGGATGGCCAGGGAGGCTCTAGGAATCACCTTATCTCTGCCTCCTGTCTCACTACAAGTTTGAACCACTTCTCCTGGCTTTTAACATTAGTTGTTGGGGGGGCGGGGATCCAAATTCATGTTTGCTGGGTGAGCGCTTTATTGACTGAACCATCTTCTCAGCCCCTGTTCTCCCGGCTGACACAGTGTTTCCTGAGCATGCAGCTCCAGTGTCTTTTGTGAGTCTTGCTGGCCTCCATCAGAGAATCAGGGGATGGCCAAAGCTCCTGATATGTGAGCCACTTTGGCAGATGAAAGTATGAGGCAAATCATTCTGTCTGAGGGCTGGGCTTTTGCTGAGGAGTCTGTGTGGGTGCAGCGGGAGGCAAAGATGTCCGCTTGCAACTAGTAGTAAACTTTGATGGCTTTGAGTTCTATGACTTGGCGGGCTGCAGGATGGCGCACAGAACTTACGAATTCTCTGGGGTGGGAGCTAATTAGGGTGCAATTTTTCAATTATGGAACACCGAGCAAGCCCTTCCCCGCTCCCCCCACACCATCCCACCATGGATGCACTCCATTTGTCTATTTTCCTTCATTTCTTAATCATTTCATGATCTGACAGCAATTATTTGTCATTTGAAAAAGAAAATTGTCAGGGAGCCACTGTCTCCCCTTGGAAGGCCCCTGCCTTCCTAGGTGGCAAGGCTTGCTTTGATCAATGGTTTTCATCCCTGTCCCCCCTCCCCCCCTCCCACCCTGGGTTGGGTTGGCAACAGGAAAACATTAGCGGGTGAGCCTGCTGGGGTGGAAACCCTTCTGCAGAGAGGAAGGGAAAAGAGCAGGCTCCAGCTGAAAGGAGTCCCTCCCGGGGCTACAGGCCTACTCTCATCACCTAGGTCGAGGGTGTGGGATGTTTTGTCTAGAGAATTTTGGTCATTCTCTGAGATGGTAAACTGGCTTGATAATCAGCAGTGCCAAAACAGAAATGGAGCAGAAACAGAGCCAGGAAAAATGAAGCAAGTCACCAGGAATGGGAAATCTTAAATGACTTTGTTTAAATGTCATGCTATTCTCAAAACCCTGTTCTCAGATGTATGTGAGTTAATTAAATGGAAAAATGTCAAATTAGTTGCTTAAAATATTAATGGCATGACTTACCCCAGATTCGAGAGCAGGCAGAGGAGAGGAGGCTGACCCTTCATCTCAAAGCTTTCTGCTTGGGGTCTTCTTCAGAATCTATAGTTCTTGCTTCCACAAGATGACCCTTGAGTGCTGATGGCTTTGTGGGCTGGAATTCCAGTGAGCATTGGTGGTCTTTTATTTTTGCGGCGTCCTCATCCGCTTTGTCCCCAAAGAGGCCCAGTAGCTTTCTAGATGTTTATTCTAGAGTCTGGATGATTCAGCACAGCCTTTCTTGTGGTGTGTATGTATATGTGTGTGTTGTACGTGTGTGTGTTTATGTGTCTGTGTGTGTATGTATGTGTGTCTGTGTGTGTATGTCTCTGTATGTGTATGTGTGTATGTATGTCTATGCCTGTGTGTGTGTCTGTGTGTGTGTATGTCTGTGCCTATGTGTGTGTGTGTGTATCTATGCCTGTGTGTGTATGTGTGTGTGTCTATGCCTGTGTGTGTGTCTATGCCTGTGTGTGTTTTTTTGTGTAAATGTCTGTGCCTGTGTATGTGTGTATGTCTGTTCCTGTGTGCCAAAGGACAACCTCTAATGTATTTTGGCCTTTCTCAAGTACAGGTCACCTTTTTTTTTTCCCTTTGAGAGGGAGAGTCCCTCATTGGTCTGGAGCTGGTGTATTTGGCTAGTGAACCCCAGGATCTGCTTGTCTCTAAAACTGAGATTATAAATCTGTTCTCCCAGCCCTGCTTTCCAAATGTGTGTTGGGAATACAACTGAGGTCCTCTTGTATGCATGGCAAGCATTTTCCTGACTGAGCTACCCCCTCGCTGCTCCAGCTCCCTCTTTTCGTTTTTTGAAAGGTGTTTTGGTTTGAAGAGGCCATTAAAATGTAAAATTGGGAAGATAGTTTAAAAGGAGAAGGAAGTGTCTGTGTTTGAGTCAAGAGTTACTCAGCGCCCTGGTCCCCACAGCCTGTGTTATTTGAGGAAAATGTTGAGAAAATCAAGAACCACTCACAGTTTTCAGGTAGAGACTAGCCTCAGAGCTTGTGGTAAGACCTCATGGAGGAGGACTGGGGGCAGGAAAAGGCCCAAGGAAACAAGGAACACCTCCAAGGCCCCCAAAACTATTGCTAGCTGAATGAAGCTAGTTTATTTAGGTCACACATTCCCTGCCTGCCACCCTCAAGGGCTTGGAATGTCCAGAAAAGGAGGACAAGACAAGCATAGGAGTATGCCAACCTCTGAAGAAGGAAGGACATTAGGGGGATGTATGAGGTGAGCAGCAGAAGACCCCCATCTGCCATGCATGGGGCAGTGTTGAAGTCTTATTTTCTCCGCATTCAAGCAAAGGCAGACGGGCGCGTTAGGAAGGGCAACGCTGTTCAGTGAGAAGTGGGGCTGGGGCTAGGCAGATGGCTCAGTCGGTAGGGTGTTTTCTGCACAAGCATGAGGACGTGAGTTTGGAGCACCAGAGCCAGCAAACAAATCCAGACACAGTAGCACGCGCTTTCTATCCTAGCGCTGGAGCTGTGACTGTCACGGGAAGATCCCTGGAGCTCACTAGCCAGCCAGCCTAGCTCAGTTGGTGAGCCCCACATCCCAGGGAGAGCTCTTGTCTCTTGAGAAATGACACCTGAGTTGCTGGTCTAGCATCTAGACTCCAGACAGACACTGTCAATACAACCTAAGTTATCAACATACGTGTCAATCAGTTCAACCGGACACAGGTGTTACCCACTTTGCTCATTCGGCAAGTCAGAGATCCCCGAGCAAAGCAGGTGGCTAAACTGAATCTAGGGAGACATGTAATCCTGCCGATGGCAATGAGGGAAATCGCTCTCCATCAATAATTGCAACCAGGGACACAAACATCAGACAACAGGGATGGGCCCAATTTCTAAAAGTGGAGTCCACAGGCAGAAGAAGGTATTCCATGATGTGTGTGGGGGAAACGTATTTTAAGAAACCCTATTCCATGTAAGCTGCTTTTGGCATCAGCCAGTGTTAGTAGGCTGAATCGTGCCCCACAACCCCTGGTATATACAAGTCTCGGTCCAGAACCTGTGAATGTTACTCTATACAGTGAAGGGACTCTGTGGGTGTGGTTAAGATAAGCGTGTTATGGAAAGGGGAGATGGATCACCCTGAATTTTGCAGTTGTCTCAGTGTAGTCACAAGAGACCTCAAAATGTGTCACATTAGTCACTGTCCAAGTGGTGTGGCCTTAGGACACAGGGAGGGGTAGATGGAGACAGGGGAGGCAAAGACATCTCTGTTTTTTTTTTCATGTGTGTGTGTGCGTGTGGTGTGTGTGTCTGTGTGTGTATGTACGTGCGCACATGTGTGGTGTGTGCTTGTTTGTGTGCGCGCGCGCATGTGCTTTCTTGCACATATGTGTGTGCTCACGATGTGAAAGCCAGATGACCACCTCAGGTGCCACCCTCAGGCATGCCATCTACCTTGGTGTTTGAGTCAGAGTCTCTCAGAGCCTAGAGATTTCCATTAGGTGAGGCTGGCAGGCCAGCGAGTCCCAGGAATTTGCCTGTTTCTGTCTCTGCAGCACTGGGGTTACATCACCATGTCTAGCTTTTTCATGTGGGTTCTGGAGACCAAACTCAAGAACGCATGCTTGTAAGTCATGTGCTTTCCTGACACAGTCATCTCCCTAGCCCTCACACCTCTGGTGTGTATGGTCTTGAGGCTTCTGCATGTGTCCAGAACACGTGGGTAGAAGGGCCAAAATGAGAAGCAAGCAGATCAGAGTGGTTCAACTTTAAAAGTAGAGAGAAGGGCTCCAGACCCAGGAGGAGGATGGGTGACTCATTGGCAATTGGTCAAAGGCAAGGTAGTGGCTTTCCCCCTGGAGCCTTCAGGAAAATCCAGCTTTGCCGTGTTTTTCATTTGAGTTCAGGAAAACTGGTTTTGGACTTCTTGCTCTCCAGAACGATACGATAATACATGAGTAAGTGCCTGTTTTGTATGTCTGCCTGTGCGGCCGCGGGACAACCTATGCTGCTGTTCCTTGTGTCTTTTCCATCTTGTTCTTTGAGACAGGGTCTCTGACTGAGAAATGGAGTTTGCCAACTCATTTAAGCTGGCTGGCCACTGAGGCTCTGGGATCCCCCTCCTTCTACCTTCCTGGCCGAGGAATTACAAGCGTGTTTAGCACAGCTGGCTTTTTTTTTTTTTTTTTTTTTTTTTTTATGAGGTTCTAGGGCTAGATCTCAGGTCCCCATGTGTGTCCTACTATCTGATCCATCTCCTTAGCACAATGCGTGTTGGTTTTGTTTTGTTTTGTTTTGTTTTGTTTTGTTTTGTTTTGTTTTGTTTGGGGGGGAGGGTTCAAGACAGAGTTTCTCTGTGTAGCCCTGGCTGTCCTGGAACTCACTCTGTAGACCAGGCTGGCCTCCAACTCAGAAATCCACCTGCCTCTGCCTCCCAAGTGCTGGGATTAAAGGCGTGTGCCACCACTGCCCAGCTAATGCGTGTTGTTTTAAGTCTGTGGTCATGTTAGAGCAATAACAATACCATCAGTGACTGCTGAGAAATCAGTGAGCTCCAGGCCTTCTCAGTGCCAGGCCCAGCGACAGGCTGGGACAGCTCTGCTTCCAATTAGGAATCAGGTGACACTGTCCTCTGGTTATCTCATAGAACTGTAGCCATCAGGGTCCATTCTTCTCACAGCAGTGACAAGAACACAAGAGAAAACTAACAGATCTTCGCCAGGCCTGCTGGACAGCCCATTTGAGCTGATCGCCTGTTTGCTGCCATAGGTCACAAGGCCAGCCTAGCATACACAAAGCCTGGTCTGTAAGAGGCTCTGTAAAGCCAGACAGCAAAAAGTAGAATGGGCCCTCCTAAGAGCGGACATGCCAAGCTACCATGCTTTTTCTAGAAGATTCCTAATGAGCACAGATGGGCGGAACACCCTGGAGGTCCCACAGGGAAATAAGCCTGCCTAATTCTAACAGAACTCCTGTGAGCCTGGAATCATCCCAGAGAACTATTTCGAGACTTACTTGCATTAGTTCGCTTTCAAAGGTCTGGGAGAATAGGGTAATGGAACTTATCTGGGCATTGAAGAATGGGTTCAATCTAGCAGACTGGCATGGGGGTGCCAGTGATGATTCATCTTAGTTGCCAACTCGGTGAGATCTAGAATCAATCACCTGGGAAACAACTCTCTGGGAATGCCTTCAGATGATTTTGTTGATTGGAAAGACTGTCCACTGCAGGCGGTACTATCCCCTGAGCTGGAGACAGGTGACTGAGAAGCAGCATTCATCACTCTCTGTTCCCTGATTGTTGGTGCCATGTGACCAGCTGCTTCAAGCTCCTAATGCCCCAACCTATCCACCATGGTGTATTTTGCCTTCTAGAACTGTGAGCCGAAATAACCTGCATTAGTGAGGGTTCTCTTAAGAAGCAGAATGGAAAGAATGAATATATAAATGAGCGTGTGTGTGTGTGTGTGTGTGTGTGTGTGTGTGTGTGTGTTTATTATAGTGGCTTACATACTGTGTTCTGACTATTCCAACAATGGTTCTTTCCTGATGGAGAGTCCAAGAATCCAATAGTTGTTTGGTCCTTGAGGCTGGATGTCTCGGCTGGTCTTCAGTCTACCTTGGGATCTCCAAGAAGTAGGCCCTAATGCCAATGAAGGAATGAACTTGCCGTTGACAGCAAGAGCAAGTTGGTAAAAAGAGCTTCCTTCTTCCTTGTTCCTTGTATTGCCTGCCACCAGAAGTTGTGGCCCAGATGGTATAAGGTGGGTCTTCCCACCTCAAATGATCCAGTCAAGGAAATCCCTTGCAGCTGTACACAGCAGCTTGGGGTTTAGTTATTTCCAGATGTAGACAAGTTGACAAATAAGAATGTTCCTCACATAGTCCTTTCTTCCTCAAGTTGTTTTCTGGCTGTTTTATCAGAGCAACAGTGGCTTAAGCAAGCAAAAGGAACCAAGACAAGGTCCCCCAAAGTGGAGAACAATTGGAATGTTCCACCTGGGTGTGAGAAATTCTCTTGGGAGCAGCTCACCCAGTACTCCCAGTATTTTCAACCAGCCTAACGATTATGTATTGTCTAAATAATCATGGCAGTCTTCTCTGGCCCAACGGTTCAGAATCCCTCTGCTGCTGAAGGCAGGCTCTCCTGGCATCCCAGGATGGCACACCTCCTGCTGGACTCCTGCATCTGGGCAGAACCAGAAGAAAAGAGAGAAAGGAAGCCTAGGGATGTAGCTCCATTTGGTAGAGTTTATGCATGCATCCTTGGTTTGATCCTCGGCATCATACAAACCCAGCATGGTGGTGCACACCTATAATCCCAACCCTGGGGAAGGGGAGGATTAAACATGCAAGGTCTTCTGTAACTACTCCATGGACATTTTGAAGCTAGTCTGGGCTGCATCAGACCCCGTATTAGAGGTGGGGGGAAGAGGAAGCAGATGCGCAAGTTACCAACAGATTTCCCACCCAAGCCTAAATCTTTCCAGCATACTAGTAGAATCTCTCCTGGGACAGAGATGGGCACATCTTCCATCTTTCCAAGGCCCTCGAGACAGTCTGAGGAATCCCAGATTGGGGGTCTGTCAACCCACATTGGCACAGGTAAACTGAACTGTTGGGAATGATGTCATAGACTGAGCCCAGGGAATGTTCGGAAGCAATGACGTGAGGCTCGGGATGCAAGACTTCTGCAGAGGCCTGAGAGGGAACAAGGTGAAACCTAGATGTCCCTGCACCACCCTCCCTCCCCATGTAATGAGGCACACTACTGTGTGGGCAAGGCCGGCCACTCTGGGGGAATGGTGACTTATTTGACACACCTAATTAGGCTATTTCCATGTACCACATTTTAACGGAGGCCATTACATCCTAATAAAAGGCAACAGCCTCGCCATAAATCCCCTAACCAACAGCAGAGAAAGCCAGGAGACTGGGAGCCAGACCTGGATCCAGCTGCCTCTTGGGATACAGAACTAAAGAAAGTATCTGCCAGCTCTCTCACTCAGCATGTCTACAAAGGGCACAAACCACAGGCTGGACTCTCTCTCCTTCAGGGTCCCAGGACATAGGCTAAAGGTGCAGGTGAGTGAAAGGGAAAGACACACAAGAACAGAGATGCCACAGTTCACAGTGGTAAATGTGGACAAGACAGAAGAGCCTAGGACTGGAAATGACTTCTACAGGGGACCAGGTTGGATGGGTCTCAAGGATCAGTAGGAATTTTCTACATGAATTAAGGGGTGCCTGAGAGTAAGATGAAAAGAAAAAAAGAGACAGTGGTACACGGAAAGGCAAGAAGAGGCCTGTAAGTCCAGGAACACTGAGCTGGAGGGAACTGGGCATGGGGAGTGAGGGGAGGGAGTGTCCAGGAGGGGTGCGTTGGAGTGGGGACGAGCCTGCTCTGCAAGAGTTTGGCTCTTCTGAAGTGAAGGGAAATTGGATTATGTACATGAATCATAACTCAAAAAAAGAGTAAAGAAAGAACAGTAAAAAGAAAAGATTTCTCAGGGTTGCAAGTATGACTGGGTTGGCCCGTGGGCCATGTTCTGGTGATCAGAGGGGACCAATGTCACTACCAACATGCATAGTCTAGACCAAAAATATGCTGCTGTCACTCCCCTGCCTGGGACCTTTGCACATATCTACAGGACAAGTGCCACCTCATGGTCTATTGTTTGACATCTTCCATACTGTGTCACCAGCATGTCTCTCTGGGCTTCTGTCCTTCAGTCTGTCTCTCTGGAGCTAATGAACAGTCGTGTGCAAGGTTCCCTTTTCTTTGGCTTCTTCTCAGCTTTCACCTTCTCATGTCCATGATCACATCTCAGGGATCCTCTTCCTCTCTGGAATCTTCCTGTATCTCCCTGGAAGAACTGAGAGACTGTCAGCACTGTCTTGGAGTCTGAGACATCCACATTTAAACTCAAGTGTAGATATGTCCCCCGTCATGAGGCCCTGAGCTTACAGTGGCGGTAGCAAACAGGACGTGCCATCTCCTCCTGGCTCAGCATGGGTGCCTGGTACAGAGGCCACAGCCTGGGCTTTCTGAATAAGACTGGAGCCTGGGAAGTGGAAGTGGCCAGCTACACTCAGCACCATCCTACAGCTAGAGGGGCTGAGATCTTACTTAAGGCAAGCACCTCATTTCCTGTAGAAGAAACCAGATTTGTCTGGTTAACATCAGTTTGCCGCACAGCCTCCTCCCATGACCATGGTGGAGAGTCACTGGTAACAATACATCTTCAAAAGTCCCAGGAGGAGGCCCAGAAAGAGGAGAGAGGAAATGACTTCCCTGCCTTCACCCAGCTACAAGGGGGCCTTTCTGGCGTGGTCTGGGTCTCGCCCCAACCAGGACCCTGTTTGCTTCCATCTCCTGCACTCAGTGGAACTCTGGGAGGCCAATCTCTCAAGGGCCAGCAGCATGCACTCTTCAGTGCTCCTTCTTAGGGCACTTTGAGTTCCTAATAAGGCATCAGCCATCCCAAGAGGAGCTCTAGGAGGCACCAGAAACTCTGGGCATTGCAACTGTGGTACCCGAGGGTAACCCTGGCTCTGCTGCCGCTGGACAGAGACTGTGCTGTTTGCCTTCCTCCAGCTTGCTGTATTGTAGGGGGAAGCGCCTGTTGGTTTCTTACGCCCTGGGGGAGGACATTTGTTTCTCTTTCAGAAGGGGGGGGAAGAAATGTGGGGTGGGGGGCTGGGAGGAATGGGGGTTGGAGGAAGTAGGGGGTTGGGTAGGTGGAGAGATGGGGGCAGTATTTCTGAGCCAGTTGAGTTGCAGAATCTGAATCTCTTGAGGTTGTGGAATAATCAAAGGAGTTTCTGGGCATTCCCAAAGTCTCCAGCCTTCATGTCTGCAGCCACTGGCTGAGCCCTGATATGTACCAGGTACTCAAACCTTTTAAACCTTGTGACCCTGTGCTGAAAGAGGAGTTACTGTTATTCCCGGGCTTGAAACATCCACAAAATGCCAAGGCCCCTGGCTTACAGGTGGTGGAGCCTTCAACCCAAATCTGGCTACCATGGTAGACATGTGTGCGACAGTTCCTGAGGGAGAGGAGTCCTTCCGGCTAAGTGTGAGTTAACATGTGGTCCCACCTTCTTCACACCTTATCTTAGTTGCGCAATGTTATTTGCCCCCCCCCCCCCATGTGGGTAGTTTTCCTGACAGTGACCAACCCCGACATACTTTCTGGGCCTCCTCCTGGGACTTTTGAGAATGTATTGTTACCAGTGACTCTCCACCATGGTCATGGAAGGAGGCTGTGCGGCAAGCTGATGTTAACCAGATGATTCTGGTTTTGTTTTTGTTTTTAGTTTTTTTTTTTTTTTTTTTTCTTTCTGGCCTGCTTCCTGCCACAAACTCTCTCTCCCTAGAAACCATCACGTTGAGGCCCCTCCCTTCACCTTGGAAGTAGCTCAGATCAGAGAATGCACTTCCTCATCTCGGGCTGTGGGGTTGCCTCCGTGTCTCTGTCTCTAGGGCACAGAGAGCACACCGGACCCAGAACCTGGAAACACAGGGCTTCTGTTCCATTCACGACTGCTGTGATGTTGCTTTTGGTGTCTGAGTCCTTGATCCGGGGTGTCCGCGGGGACAGACACAAAGCCAAATGTGGAAAGGGAGTAAGCTCTTCCTCTGTCTAGCCTCTCCCACGTCACAGATGAGATCAGGAGAGAAATGTCTGACGCAGCCCCTAAGCCCGCACAGACATCAAGGTTACACCTGTGACTGCGTGATGCTCAAGGGGCTATAGTTGTCTGCAGATGAGAGACTGACAACCTGGGACCCTTGCACAGCAGACAGAAATGAGCCAGTTCATTGGAGGAACATCATAGCTCCCCAAGGGGATGGGGAATCACATGGAAGGGGTTTAGTGGTTTCAGCACCTAAAACTAAGAACTGTGGCCTGAGTCTCTAAGGGTCCTTCCATCTGGGAGAACGGGGAATGACTGCCAGCAGTAGAGAGAGCCTTCTGTACAAAGAGGGCTACTGGCCATCCACCAGTATCCCCTCTGAAGTGAAGTTCTAGACCCCTTCAAAAGTCACCACTATTGCACTATCACTGATGTTTGTGTATTTGAGTGCACATTCTATAGTGTATGTGTGTGTGGAGGCAGAGACGGTGTTGCGGAATTGGTTTTCTCCTGTTACCTTTCCATGGGTTCCAGGGGTGGACGTTAGATCACCACCAGGTCGTGTCAGGGTAAACTACCTTTACTAGCTCAGTCATCGCCCCAGCCCAGGTCTGAACCTTTAATATACCCTGTGAGTGCAGTGCCTGAGTCCATGAGGGGTCCTTATGTAGAGAGGATAGTACAGAGTCTCAGGCCTGGAAAATGGGTACAGAACATTCCAGAAGCTCAGCAGGAATTGGTGCCAAAATTATCTTAGTTTGGTTCAAGGACTTTGGCCTATAGACCTCTGTGTCCTTGAGATCTTGGAGAATGGAGTCCAGTGATCCTCCTGTCTCATGAGGTGAACAGATCTGTCATTTCACCCTGGCCTCTCCTCGACTTGGCTGTGGGTGTGTGACCTGACATCTGAGCTGGGGTTTTGTACTCACGTCCTGGCAGAAGCAACTCCGCTCCTGTAAGGTCTTATGCAGATACATGAGGCTCTTGACCTGAAGCTGAGGGGGGAAGTGGTTTGAATCCCACATCTTGATTTACTGGGTGGGGTAGTCACCCTTCACCGTTGCTTTCTTAGCTTGGGGCCAACCCAGACTGAATGTGGTTTTTTTTGTGCTCTCTCTCTCTCTCTGTCTCTCTCTCTGTCTCTGTCTCTCTCTCTCTCTCTCTCTCTGTGTGTGTGTGTGTGTATGAATATATGTATAAGAGAGAAAATATCTTAGTTGAGAGAGAGAGAGAGAAAGAGAGAGAGAGAGAGAGAATGAATGTCTTAGCTACCTTCCTTTTTGTGTCCCTGAAAGTCTGTCCACTTTGAGGCACTAAGGACTCCTTGAAGCTGGCCCATCATGCCCAGATGTCATGGAGCCCAGTCAGGCATAGGCAGGCTTGGGAAGATTGCAGTGCATATTAGTGGAGGGAGCATTCCTGATGCAGGTGAAAGTGGAATAGGGGTGTCTTGCATGAATGTCACAGAAAATAAAATAACGTGAAGTAATTACACTTCATTTTATCACCGTGGGGTCTTAAATCACATCAACTGTTACCTCAGTTTTAAATGTGAGATAGGCCCACGCCTGACTAAGCAGCAAATTAGCTAGTTATTTTCTTTAACTGCCTCCTGGTCTCCTCAGAGAGGCCTTTCACTTACAGCTTGGTTGCCCCACCCCCCAAAAGCATTTACAAGTCCCCAAGAGCCCTCGCTCTTCAGGAAGAAAGCCTCCGCATCAACCCACCTTTCCCCAGAAGCCCCACTTTGCTGGGCCTCAGTTTCCCAGTCTGTTAGGGCACCAGTCCTTCTTCACAGGTCTGGTTTAGTGATCTAGGTGCCCTAGGTTTCCCTGGGACATTTTGGTAGTGAGTTTTTACCATGCCTGGGTTACATATACTCTCGCTCTGTAAGAGTGAGATGGGAAGAATTGGGAGAGGGGTGACTTGGGCCAGCCAGCTTCAGAGGGTGTGTCCAAGATCACATGGCAAGAAGGAAGTCTTGGTGATGTCTGCGCTTCTACCTGTGGGGTTGTTTTAAAGTCATCCCTGAGCTTTAGTAGGTACTCATTTTTAAACTCGAGACATCTAGTGTAATGGCTTCGCATCAGATACATGAGATCCATTAAAGGGGAAAGAGAAGAGCTCTGAGTTGTTTTGTTCACACCATTGGGAATGCAAATGAGAGGGTTTCACTACTGGGCAGAAATCCCAGCTATGATTCTTCACTGAGAAAGTCAGATGACCCAAGGCCTTCTCCAAAGCTGGGTTACAGAGAAAGTTCGGCACAGCAAAATCCAGAGGAAAAAAAATCATGTAAAAAATTCTCTAGCTGTGGAGACTGCAAGGACTGGACAACAGCTCAAGAGGGTGCACATGTCAGCAGAGATGGGTCACCTAAGTGTCACCTTGTATAGCTACCAGTTTGCTGACTTGTGTTGGGTGGATGGGAGGGAGCAAACTGTCATCCAGGTGGTGCACCAGCATCTTGTACATGTGTAAGTCAGAGTCACACAGGGACACCACGTGCGCACAGGCGTGTGACGTGGTCATGGTCACATGTACACAGACAGCCACACAGCCCTGTAGAGCTCATTTGTCTCCTGTCAGTGACTTTTGAAAAAAAAATGAAGGCTATGTGTAGATGCTGCACTCTCCGGGGACCTGGAATCTCATTGCTGCCTTTGGTGTGAGCGTCAAGGCAGCACCCAGGACAGGGCAGGGCCAACTCACCTGCCCTGGGCTCTTTAGCTCTTGTCAAAGCCATACATGGCAGTCCATGGTTCTTGTCAGTCTGATCCAGTTCCTCCATGGATGAAACCAGCTCTGGGGTGCCTTCCATGGGTTACAGACAGATCTTACATGACCAGAATAATTTTTAATAGTTTTACCAGCTGCTAGTATGAAAATATTAGGCATCTCATATTTAAATCTAAAATTTTCAAAGCTACAAATTGGGCCTTTTCTGAGAACCGGAGGGCTCTGGCTTCAATGGTCAGGCTCTCACATGGCCCTGGTCACTCAGATGAGTGTCCTCAATCCTTTGATTCAACATATGTGTGCTAGGCTCCACCCTCCAGCCTCAGTCAGCGTCCGTGCTCACCAGGTCCTGTGGAACAACTCAGACCCACCTCTGTCTTGTTTGATAGATAAGGAAGCAGAAGTCAGGGCAAGGGTTGTAAAATCTGCAACAAGAACTCTTTCTTCCTTTTCAGGGAGCTCCAGTATGCAAAGCTGATGGGTTTGCAGGCCATGCTGGTCTATTGTGCGTCACCCTACTCTCGATACACAATGCATGTTACACCTGACCCTCGCCATAACGATGCCCCTCGCCCCTGCCATCCAGTACACCCCATGTCCCCCACACAACACATCCCTCCCCGTCCCCACGATGCACCACACACCTCCACCCCTGCCATTCACTTCACCACATTTCTACCTCACAATGACACACACCTCACTTGCACCCCCACACCGTTCATCTTCCCAATAAGCCTGGGCTGATTCTCCACTCGGCCCCGGGGGCATGCTTCCCATTCCAAGCTCTCCTCCCCAGCATCCCAGTGTGCCCTGACAGCTCTGCTGTG
Source organism: Arvicanthis niloticus (assembly GCF_011762505.2). Lineage (NCBI taxonomy): Eukaryota > Metazoa > Chordata > Mammalia > Rodentia > Muridae > Arvicanthis > Arvicanthis niloticus. The sequence continues at coordinate 29,205,632 of NC_133434.1, forward strand.
GAGACAGGCTCCCTCTAGCCTATCGTGCGCTCCCACCCACTGTCGCCTGTTCTGCATCGAGTCCGTTGTCACTAGCCACCACTCATGGTTCGCTCAGAATGCTCCCTCGGCTCTTGGACGGCGGCCCGAGGAGCCCCGCGTATGTATAGATGTCATTTTCACACAACAGGTTGCCTAGCAGATGGGGACCCAGACCAGCCTCCAACATTCAGCTGAGTGTTAAGATGTGGGAAACTAGAGGGCTTTGAAGCAGCCTCTTACTGTTGCCAGCGTTCAACCTCAGAGAATTTTCATGAAGGGGGATGGGGGGGAAACCAAAACAAAACAAAAAACTAAACTTAAAAAAAAAAAAAAAAACCCTTAAAAAACAAACTCAACAACAGCAACACACACATATACACAAACCCAACAAAACCACAGCTTTCCTTGCCCCCCCCCCCAAACCAGATGGCAGATGGTATGGAACCAGTAAAACACAGCCTCGAGCATTTGTTTATTTAGCATTGAGTGTCTCTTGCTGGGAAACACCAACCTTCCAACCAAAGAAGCGAGCGATGTGTTGGAGTCATACCTTGGGACAGCCTTTGGAGGTGCTGTGCCCAAGGATCACAGGACCCAGGCTGAGGCCTCTCTGACTGGGAAACTAGAGGTTCTCACTGTGAGCACTAAATGACTATACGTGTCTGCTGCTTGCCTTTTGTAGGCCGTTGTCCCAAAGGCAGCCTGTCCTAGGAAGAATGTGCCTGTGTCATTGCTGAAACGTCTGTGGAAGACACTGCTCTGGGCCACTCGCTGATGACGAAGAAAGGCTTGCACCCCCCCCGAGAAAAGGATCTGTTTTTGCGGTTTAGGCCTTAGGGTGTTGAAGAACAAGCGCTTTGTGCTTTACCATGGTTCTTTCCCTGTTGTCATCCAGGAGACTCACAGCTAAAATTACATGCCAAGATTAAATAACTCTAAATTAGTTAAGTGGCAGAAACCCAATCCAAACAAGTTTAAGTAAAAAGGTAACTTATTAGGTCAAAGAAATACAGATGGCGTTAAAGATGGCCGGAATTGTGGTTAACAGGCCACCCCTTTCCAGATCTTAAATTTGCTGTCTCCACAAGCCAGTTACCACGGCCCCAAACTTCTCAAACCCAATCCCAGCATTCATCAGAGTCCCCTTGGGAGCATCTGACTGGCCCTTCTTGGCATGTGAGGGCTGGTTATAGCAGCCAGAGACTCAGAGGATTCTGACTAGGGTTGGACCACGCGTGACTCAGGTGGAAGAGGGGACCATCCACTCTATGGAAGCACATGGAACAAAGTTCCCTAAGACATGTGGAGGGAGGGGAAGTGGGCATAGGAGGAACCCTAACATAGTTTTCTAACCCTGCCCCTTACCTCCAACGAATGTCTGTCTTTCTTGAAGACTCATGTTATCAGATGTCTCTTTTATAATAATTTATCCTAAAAGCTATTAACCACAGGCATAGTCTATTCCGAATGGGCAAGAAAGGAAGAGACTGAAGAGATTCAAGAGTGTATGGGTTGGAGAGGTTTCTTAGTAAACAGTGACCTTGTAACTGGGAATCCTGGCACTCATTCCGTTCCCAGGGCTCTGTTATAGACAACACTGTGGTTCAAGGTCACCTTGACCAAAGCCTGGTGACTGCATCTCTGATGGCTGAAACTCAGAAGCCTGACATCTGGCAGGGGCTCTTCCTGCCCTGTGTGTCTGATTATGGCTTTTCTTTCTCATCCTTTCCATGGATGGCTCTGTTCCCACTGGCCAGCCCAAAATTTCTTGCAAATTGATCTTTTCATTAGAATGAAACAGGGTTCTCTGGGTCCTTCCAGATCAGAAGGAAATTCTTATCTTTTTGAGACAGGGTCTCCTATAGCCCAGGCTAGACTCAAACTTGATTTATAGCCAGAATGACTTTGAATTCCACCTACCTCCACTTCCCAAATGCTGGGATTATAGGCTTTTGTACAGTCACACCCACTGGAAAGTGCTAGAATTGAGCCCAGTGTTTTATGCTAGCCTGGCAAGCACTGGATTAACCGGGCCGCATCCCCACCCCCAAAGAGTACATCTTTTAGAATGTTTTGTCTATTAGTTTGTTCATTGTGGGGCAACAAAATACTGAAAAGATGGCAACTTTAGCCAGTATAGGCCTTTCTTTATCCTCTCCCATTGTCCTGATGTCAAGAGACCAGGTAGCCCAGTGGAGTCTTCCCAGCAGGCCCAAGAAGCTGCAATGAAGTGTTAGAATGGACCGTTCTTTTAGAGCCTACAATTCATTCCTTTGTGACTGAATGAGAGATGGTCCTGGCTTTATGCATTCTGTGGGCCCAGGACCATCCCATGGGTTCTAAAGTCTCCCCCCACAGTTCTTTGCCACATGGGCCCCCAGCACAGGATTGCTTATTTACAAGCTGGCATAGAGAATCTCCACATGGCATTTATAAAGCACCGAAGTTGCAAAACCGATATCTTCTATCCCTTGCTGTATACATCACAATGGGACCACAAGAGGGATGCCCCATGTCCTTTAATATATTGTAATAGTTGGATATAGTCCCAATTCTCCGAGGGGTAAGGAATATTGGGATAATAACAATTACTAGATATAATTGTTGTTAGGCCTCATTTTATGGCCTCCACACTTTGGTGATCCTATATTCACGTAATAGAACCATCTCTGCACTGCAGCAGGAGGCATGCCACACCCTCATCAGTGTGGAAAGAGTGCAAGGGCTGGGTAGGGCTCCCAGGGAGTGCTGAGGGCTTCGCTCTGAAGTCTAAGGGTTACCAGCAGCTTTGAGACCCTCTTTGACCTTGGCTGGGAGGTGGTCAGAGCCAATTTCCCAAGTGCATTGATACCAGGATCACCTTGATGGCTGGATAGGAGACGGGGAAGATAGAGACGGTGGCAGAGAAGAAAATGATGGAGAGACAGAAGAGCAAAATGCATTTGGAGAGCCTCGGGGATCTGGTGTGACCGGCACATAAATCCCGAGGGCATGGGGGACAGAATGGCAAGGACTTCAAAGCCAGCTTTGGAAGTCTCGTTTTCCTTCTGTGATCCGTTGAGGACCACATGAGGCCACAGGGACTGGAGTGGCAGCTGATGAACTTAGGTCCCAGGGAGCCTGAGCACAGGCAGAGGCCACGGGGTGAGAAGAGCTCTGTCTGCCTTCAGGGCCCAGAGTTTTTACCCCTCTGCCCCACCAAAAAGTCCCAGGGAAGGCAGACCTTTCTCAAGTGGCCTTAGACAGCTGGGCTGTCAGAACGGTAAGTTCTGTAGGACAGCAGCTGCTTAGAAAAAGAAAGTCCCAACAAATCCCTCTCTGCTGCCCATGCCCTTGCCCCCTAGCAGAGCCCAGAGTGCAAAGTCAGTCATCTGTTAATCTGGAGAACTTGACAAAAGGGACTTTGATCAGGGCTTGTTTTTTTCCTCGTCTTAAGTTTCCCGATGACACATAATAACCCGTTTCAGCCGAGGGCCTGCAAGACTGGCCTCGCTCTCTGCTCGTTCCCACCCCAGAACCTCCCTTCCCCGAGGCCTTCTCCCCACATCAGCATTAATTGGCCTTTAAGTGGTTACATGTGTCTCTTTACATGTTAGTTTGGGTCTGTTTTTGTGTTTTTTTTTTTTTTTCCTTTTTCTTTTTCAGCTCCACAGTTATTTGTGTTCACAGAAGTTCTGCTTAGAGGCCTACACTGGGGAATCCAGCCTTCTGGAGCTTTCCTCTCTCCTCCAGATCTTGATGCTGCCCACCCTTAGCCATGTCCCATCTCAACGTGCTTAATGCACCCCCCACCCCAGCTTTGCAGACCGTCTTATACAATCATGGAGATTCATGGCTATCAGAGGCCTTAGGCATTCTTCAAAGTAATGAAGTTAAAGCCCAATGATGGGGATGTTTTATGATAAAAATCAGGGCCAGTAAGATGGTTTGGCCCTTGCTTGCCAGGCTGACTCTAAGAGCCCACAGGGTAATGAGAAAATGGACTCCTTTTTAGCTTGGACATCGAGCAGCACTTCTGGCTTTCAAAAAGCTGAGAGGTTCAAGTAACAGACCCCCAACTGACACTTAAAAAGGGTCATTTACGAGTTGTCCGCTGACCTTCACATGTGCTCTGTGGGGCTCACTTAGCTCACACACACACAGCATATACAGACATGTACACAGAATAATAAGGACTGTAATATTTGTGGATGGTCTGCTCAGTGCAGGGCTTGCATGTATTCCCACGTTTCTCTCTCAAACCAGTTCTGAGTGAAGTCACTTGCTGTCACACGGATGGGTAAACTGTGAGGTTCCTGGAGCCTAAGCAGAGATGTCTCTGGGGCCAGTGTGCCTATAACTATATGACCTTCCTGAACCTCTTAGTGTCTGGGAAGCCTTGAGCAGAGTGTTTGCCCACTCTGTGCTCCATGTTTCTAGGGTTAGTATGAGACTCAGAGTAGCCAAATAATGTAATATTCTAGAATGCTTTAGAATGCTTTGCACAATGCATACAGGGTTCAACTATGCCTTGACTACATAGCACGTTCCAAGCTGGCCTGGGCTATGTGACACCCTGTCTAAAACAAATATTTGGGAAACTGGAGAATGTAGCTCAGCTGGTAGAGTGTTTGCCTACCACACACATGGTCCTGAGTTCACTCCCCTCATATGTAGAATGTGGTGATGCACACCTGTAATCCTACCAGGGTCAGAAGTTCAAAGTCCTCTAATGAGTTTGAGGCTAGCCTGAGTTGCATGAGAGCCTATCATTAATGGAAGCATGCACGTGCACACACACACACACACACACACACACACGTACACACACATATATTCCATTCACATACAGCATACACACACAGCATGCATACACATACATGCACTCATACACACATACAAATGTACATATATGCACACATATATACACATGGATACATACACACAGACACACACACCCACATACAGACACATACACACATACAGACAGACAGACACACATACCACACGTCAATGCAAGGAATGCTCAGAAAGTAAAACAAAAAGATAGCTAGGATACAGGAAAGATTAAAAAAAAAATTGATCACACATCTGGGGCATTTAACATCCAAGCACCAAGTTCCAGAAAGAAAAAAGTAGAGAAGGAGCTGGGGGAGGGTTGCAATAGTCATGGAAACAGCGTGACAAGAAAGTTCCCAGAACTGAAATCTGTTTCAATCAGTCTCAGTTTGTCACATACTCAACCCAACAAAGGACAGAAGGCCCACAGCAAGGCCAGTGCTTGTGAAATTTCAAAGATAAAGATACTGAGAGAGAGGAGGAAGAGAGAGGGGGAGGAAGAGAGAGAGAGAGAGAGAGAGAGAGAGAGAGAGAGAGAGAGAGAGAGAGAGAATGATAGCATGAACAAAACCAGTATAACAGGTTAGAGAAACTGGGTGTGTGGCTCCTGTCTGGGAAGGCAGAATCTTGGAATCAGGAAGATGGGAAGTTCAAGGTCAGCTTTGGCTACAGAGAGAATGTGAGACCAGCAAGGACTGTTTGAGGTTCTGTCTCAAGAGCAAGGGAGTGGTGGAAGAAAGAAAGAAAATTAGAGCACAGGGGCACAGCGTGGCACTGAGTCCTCAACAGCAGCTCTGCAAGCTGGTTTTGACTGGATTTCTATACCCAGCCAAACTACTAATAAAGGGTGGACTTCTCTATAGCAACCCTGAAAACAGAGGGCAAATAAGTACGGCCTATAAAATTCTGAAGAAAAGTAATTTGTTATTGAGTTTATACTCAGGAAAATAACAGTCTGGGGGAAAGGACTGGTGTCCCATGGACAGAGGTTGTGACTGCAGCCAAGACAGAAATAAGGAACTATGTCTTCATACCAGCACTGTTTGCCTCACAGTGGCTGGCTCTTTGGCCCCTTTGACAGCTGACCGACTTTTGTTCCTGCCCATCTGTCTTCCGCAGCTACAGTAACTACAGCTGTTGCTTCTCTGCCTTCCTCCTCTTCTTGCTCTTCCTCCTTCTCCCTCCATAGGCACAAGCGAGTTCCTGGAGCTCTCCATGTCCCTCAGGAACAGAGGAAGACTATTGTATTGTCACCTATGGTTTTGGTTTGAATACCCCAGCCAAGATGCTCCATCTTTTAAACAAGCCACCGAAGGCACCCTTATCATAGGATCACTGTGAGGACAGAGTGAGCTGATATTTGCTGAGCTTTTAGCTTGGCATCTGGTGAGCTGTCATGTGATACCGGCATTTGTTAAATGAGCCATATTACACAGTGAAGTGAGGGTGAACTTGGCCGTGAGTTAGCCATACATCACTTTACTTTCCAGCCTCAGCTGCTACAAGCACTTCAGCTCTTAACAGTCACACACAGCTGGACGTGCTTTCCTAGTGGCCCTGTGACCTTGTGATGGCAACAGGAGTCTGGCCACATAGGTCCATGCTGCACATTCTAAGTACCTCTTACTGCCACTAAGACCCTCTGTGTTATCCTCTTCAGACAGACCCTGTTCCCCCATTTCCAAAGACCTTTTCCAGTGATCCCCTCACTGAAGGACCTTCCTTCTGCTTCAAGGCCTTCCCCTGTGTTGCTTCTAAGTTTTGGACTATACCCCCTAGACAGCCCATTCTTTCTTTATTAATAAACAAACAAATAAATTATGATGGTCGACAGTTACTAATAGTTTCCTTGGTTGCCACATACACATTGGGTTCCTGTCCTACTCTAGACATTTGTCCAACCTCCGTCCTTGGTGAATGCTCTCTGTACTGATTATTTGATCTTGGCTGACTGTCAACTTCACAAGGACAGGTGCCCCATGCCAACCTGTGCTGCTCGTTGCTTTCCTGTTCCTTACCATGTATGGTGGCTGGCCCTGTGGTTTAACATCTTTTTGTTGGAGAGAAGCCAAAAGACTATTGTTGCCTTGCCCTCGAGAGAGCGGATGGGATTGAGGACACAGTCTCTTGCGAGCACACAAAGGTCTCCTCTAAGGGCTGACAGGAAACGGAGGTGCTGACAAGCAGTTTACAGGTTAAAAGAAGAAAGGCAGGCCCCACCCAGACCGGAGGAAGTTGGTTGCGGTTTCTTTGGTAAGCGATCACCCCAGTCGCTTGCTTTTTGCCTTCTGTTCCTCTGGCTTTGTAACCAGGCCAATCTTCCAAATCAGCTGAGGCCCTTTGGGGGATGGGAAGGGACATTCCTTCTCGTGGATAACACTGTGACTCATCTGGGGAAACAGTTTCAGCCCAATGGTTCACCCCGGGCTAGTTTTTGTCTCATTTCCCAAGGGCCAATCAGCCTCTTAATTTCACTCTGAGGTTTAGAGTTTCCCTCCAGCACTCAGAGAGACTCAGCCGGGATGCTTTGCATAAGTGTGGGAAGCCCTGGAGCTTGAAGAAGGAATGGCTTAGGGAACTGGGAGGTTGCTGGGGTGCTCAACAGACCCCTCCCCCCAGGGATATGGGTTCCATCCTCACGAAGGCTTAATTCTCTCTTCCTAGGCGCTTTGTAAAGGAATCAACAGAAGAAAACCCAAAGGAGACTCAGGATTTAGCTTTCCACCTCAGTGAGCAAGTAGGGGAGAGGGGTGAGAGTGGAGGCTCAGGTGACCCGAGGCAATGACAGACTGTCTTTACTCAGAGCAGCCACAGGGCTTGATGTACAACCTACATTTCATGGTTCTGAGGGTGAAGTGGTAGAGTGGTTTGGGACAGGCTTTGCTGTCTAGTCCCCGATGAACTTAAATTTCTGATCCTCCTGCTTCCAGACCCCAAATTCTGGGATGACAGATTCCTGGATCCTGTCCCCCTCCCCAACTACAAATGCTTTGTAAATAAATTGAAGGAGCACATGTCTCTGAACACATTGTCCTGACTCTGTCATTTCTGTCCCATTAACAATGAGCTTTATTTTTTTTTTAATTGGTCACCCAGCTTTTTACACAGTGCTGAGGGTCTGAACTAAGGTTTTTGTTTGCTCAGCAAGTGCGTTTACCCACTGAGCCATCTCTTTAGATACCTATGATTTCAAAGCTGCTTCCTTTGTCAGGCAGGGCCATGCAGGAAGAACAAGAGAAAAAAAATAACCAGTTGGTAAACATGAGGTTACTTGGGGTAAATTCTTACTGAGGAGAGAAGCTGTTATCAAGCCCATGGAAACTAGCAGTTGGGGAACATTGGTTCCTATCTTTCATGCTTGCTTAGAAGACCAGACAATCTCGTTTCAGTTTTGGTGACGTGAAACTTTAGTGTAAGTTACGCATGTGAGTGAGTTTGTACTGTCAGGGCCCAACACAGAAGCTTAGTTCAACATAATGGAGTCTTCTAATTCATGTTCAAGATCCTAACTCCAGGCATCCAAGGCTAATGGCATTGTGCTTTCTGTGATTGGTTTGGTCCAAGTGGCCCTAACAAAGCTCATCAGATACAAGAGAATGTGTCCTGGACCTCCAAAGCTTTCCCATGAGCCAGGTTGACTCAGCCACAGAGGGCCCTGAGAAGCTCAAGGTATACAAGGCTTCATGGTCACAGGCTCCCTAGGAAGGAGTCCCACTACCAAGTCGTAATGACATAGCATCACCAAGACAAGATCCTCGCGGGCTTCAAGTGACCTCTGCAAGCCTGGTTGACTCACTGTCACCCTCTTCTTCACTTTCTGAAGTGTCATCCTTTGACCCCAGCTGGAAAAAAAAATCCATTATCTATCACTTGTTAAGAACACAGGTCTCGGAAGAAGCTAACACTGTAGTGCGAATTAGTCAACTATATGACAAAATATATTTCTTTCCCCAGCAATTTTTTATCCCTTCTCCTAACCTCATGATTTAGCCCCTTACCAAAGACTTAAATTAACTAGCTGTAACTCCAGCTCCAGGGCATCCAATATCTTCTTCTCTCCACAGGCACTTGCATACACACATACACACATACACACACACACACACACACACAAACAAGTATATACACACACATGTAGTAAAAAATGAAATCTTAACACATAATGAAATAATGTTTTTATTGCATTTGGTGAGCTTTGTTAGGGGCACTTGGACAAAAATAACCATAAAAATCACAATGTTATTAGCCGTGGGTGCCTGCAGTGATGCTCTTGAACACAAATTAAAGGTCATTGTTTTGAACTAAGCTTCTGTGTTAAGCGCTGACATTGACAAATGAGATAACAATAAAAAGACTTCACCTAGCTCCCCATTCTTGTGGGTTTCCTGGAGAGTTTTACATGGTCCGGGCTTCAAATTTGCGAGTGAAGATGCTGTGCCTTAAATAAGACAAATCCTACCCCCCACTCTCTGCTTCCCTGACCTTGATCTGTATAATTAGCTTAAAAAAAAAAAAAGCTTCATTTTCTCATTTGCATACCTGGAACTAAGCTAGCTCTTTGTGGCGGCTCACTCATTCAACCGTTTTGCTTTTGCTTTTGTTAAGTGCCTACCATCTTCCCCCAGCACCATGTTGCTGTGGTAGTGAGGGAACATGCCTAGAAATCCAGAGGTTTTCTCAAATAGTCACAGGAAGACAACTTTGCTGGTTATGGTTGGAGGGCAGCAGAGTGTGGTATGCTTTTTCTGTTAAAGGCCAGATTGTGAATATTTTCCAGCTTTTAAAATGGCCCTGGACAAAACACAAGCCTGGGCATAGCTGGATTAAAGCTAGGCTGGATTGGCCTGTGGCCATTCTCCTCCTCTTGAGAAAGGGGTTGGTTACTATTTGGAGCTGAGGTCTAACATTTCATCACTCCAAGAAAGGGGTTTTCTCAATGTCCACTAGATTCAGCCATGATCTTTAGAAGTTCTTCCTGGTGTCTCCTTCAAAGGCCTCTCTTCCCTCCACAACGTGTTGTTCCCTTTGCCCATGTGGAGCTGGGTGTGTCAGATCTCAGGCTGGATTCAAGAACATCCTCAATTTGCTTTCCTGAGGGCAAAGTATGAACTCAACAACCTTTGGCAGCCCCTATGACAGGTGCATCACAGACCAGCCAAAGACACCACAGTCCTACAGGTTAAGAAACTAGGACAGGGTCCCTCCCTTTCTAGGCTAGGGGCTGGTAGAGTGCCTGAGAAACAAGCCTGAAGATCTGAGTTCTGTCCCCAGCTGGGTGTTGTGGTATGTGCATGCAATACTAGTGTAGAAAAGGCAGAGACAGGGGGATCTCTTGTGCTGGCTGGCCACCTGGTCTAGCTGAATCCGTGAGCTTCAGGTTCCAATGAGGCCCTGGTTCATTATTAACAGCAAATAAAAACAAGTTGGACATCTTCTGAGAAACAACACTTTATACTTGAGGTTGACTCCTGATCTTTAGATATACATACACAGAGGCACACACAGAGAGAGAGAGAGAGAGAGAGAGACACATACACACACACAAACACAGAGATGTGCACAGACATACACAGACACATACACACACACAAACACAGAGATGTGCACAGACATACACACACAGAGACACATACACACACACAAACACAGAGATGTGCACAGACATACACACACACACACACACACACACACACACACACACACACACACACAGTCTAGACCAGAGGCTTCCAAACTCAAGCTCTCATGAATCAGTCTAGTGAACCCCATGAAAGCAGATTTCTAAACTTTCCTTCATTTTCTCTGCCTTGCAGCTGGCCTACAGATTTGCAGTGTGAACAAGCTCCTCAGCTGACTCTGAAGCAGGAGCTTGGAACGAGGCCTGTCTAGCTCTGACACTCAGTGGTTGTAAGAGAGAGAAGGAAGCCCTGAGTCTTCCTGGGCTGGCCCTGCTGTGGTGGGACAGAGAATGCTGGTGGTGGGTACTGATATCTCTTCTGCAAGAACGTGGCAGGATGTGGTTGACCTTAACGTCCTGTGCAGTGGGGAGCCAGGGGACTCAAGGAGAAACTCTGCAGCAGGCTTAGCCAGCATGCCTCTGAGTGCTGTTTGGGAAATGAGAGGTGAGCCTCTCTCTGCCTTACCAACACTTTCCTTCTTGAAGTCTTGGTGCATCAAGGAGTGAGGATGAGAGATTTTCAAATATGCCAAGAGGAATTTATAAAATTACATGTATAACTAGTTACCTCCCTTATGGAGAGGGGCTTCTTTCAGTGGAGTGATAGTCCCCTCAGAACACCCAAAGGTCAAGAGTCCTGCTTCAAGGCCAGGCATAACCAATGACTTAGCCCTTCTGGAGTTGGCAAGGCCCAAGCTTACTCAGTTTGATAACCATTGGGCTTCCCGGACTCCTTTCTTAGAAAGGCTGACGACTGTGGAATGAGAAGTGTCTTGGCACTAAGGTCTGTGGAAGACATTCTCATCAGACACAATACTCTTCCTTGGATTTATTTTCCTTTGAGTTCATCAACAGATTGGGAAACCATCTTTGGTGCTCATTGTGTAGAGAGCCCTGTGTTATGTGAGGGAGGAGGAGGGGTTGGCCGTAAGTCACTGCTTGATTCCTAACGAAGAGATGCTCACAGGCAAGTTGGGAAGATAAGGTGTGTATGAGAAGTGAGGGGTGGGGAGATGCTGCTGCTGAAGATGCTGATGATGCTGGTGATGCTGGTGATGCTGAGGATGCTGATAGTTACAGGAACAGTAAATAGAAAGAATGAAAGTGATGGTCCTGATAGTCTCCCACATGCGTGCGTGCGGCTACCCAGTCCACAGAGCATGCTTGTCACTAGAATCTCACTTGATGTTCAAAAGTTTTAAAAAAAAGAAGGGGGCAGGTTGTTGGGGAGGTGGCTTAGGCCTCCATTAAAATCAGGCGTGGTGGTGAGCACCTATAATCCCAGAGCTGGGGAGGCAGAGACAGCAAGATCCTTAGGGATACTGTCCTCCTTGATGAACTGTTGAGCTTCAGTTTTGGGGGAAATATTGTCTCAAAAAACAAGAGGGAGACACACCTCTGATACCAACCAACATGTGCATGCACACATGTGTGCCTGAGCTTTCAGGTCATGAGTGTGTATACACACACACATGCACACACACACACACACACACACACACACACACGCACACACTTTTTTTCCCAAACAACTGAGTCGTAATTATGCTGAAGGCCAATCTATCTCTGAGATGAAGAAGAAAACAGCTGAGCTGGCCTGGGTTGCTTTCTGCCGTCTTAAGAGTGTCATCCCTGAGAGATGATAGCTAAATCCTCTTAAGCCACAAAACAATTCATCAGAGCATCACAAGAGCAGATGCCTTGTGGAAAATGAGTGTTTCTAGACCTCCAGGGCCCTTGACTCTGGTGACCTGACAAGAAATGAGTGGATTTAGACAGGAGAGTGCTTGGAAGGAGAGTTGGAGCTGGGAGTGATGAAGGCAGCTCTCCTGGCAGGAAGAGACCTGTGGTCAAGAATCAGGATGAGTGCCCAAGTTATGTCAGGAAAAAGCCAGACCCAAGTCTGACTGAAAGAGGACTGCCTGTGCATCAGAAGAGATGGTTTCTTCCCAGTGGCTACTGTACATCTCTTCCTTGTGTTATAGGAGAAAGGCCACTGGTTTTCCTCTGATACCCTTGCCCTTTCCAACCACAGGTCCATTCATACTGAAATCGAAGAGTAACCAAACTTAAGAGTAGTCTGCAATCAGAGCCCAGAGGCAGAACCGGTTCCTTGGACTTTCTCTGAAACTTCACAAGGCTGTGGAAAGCGGAAGTGCATCAGGATAACAGCAGCTCTGACTCACAAGGGTCACATCAAAGCTTAGCGGTGAACAGACGTGGGCTAAAACTGTGTGTGAGCCGAGTTTTCCTGACACTCTCTGAGACTCAGGGCCCCTCTGGGCAACCTCACTGTGGAAGGAAGTGTGTGGTTGCTAAAGATTATGTGACTCATACTGAAAGCAGGGAACCAAGGTAGAGCCTTGTCTGCTGTGAGCGCAGGCATATCCAAGCCCATTGGCTATCCAATATTTATTCACTCATCTATTCAAGCATCCAAGCATCCATCCATCCATCCAATCCATCCATCCATCCATCATCCATCCATCCATTCACCCATCCATCATCCATCCATCCATCCATCCATCCATCATCCATCCATCATCCATCCATCCATCATCCATCCATCCATCCATCATCCATCCATCCATCCATCCATCATCCATCCATCATCCATCCATCCATCATCCATCCATCTATCCATCCATCCATCATCCATTCATCCATCATCAGTCTACACATTTATCTACCATCAATCTATCCACCCATCATCTATCAATTATCCATCCATCCATTATCCATCACTCATCTGGAACTGTCTGAATCATCACTATATCTTTTCCTAGCACAGGGCCTGCACATAGTACGTGATTATAGTATTTTTGAACAAATAAATGAATGGTTGGGTGGATGGATGATGGATTGATGGAAGGATGAATGATACCCTTGCCCTTTCCAACCACAGGTCCATTCATACTGAAATCGAGGAGTATTTCGGTGTGAAATACTGATGGATGGATGGATAGATAGATAGATAGATAGATAGAAGATAATAAATGGATGAATGGATAGATGGGTGGGTGAATTTTGGCTAACTCATGGCCTTAGTTCAAGCTTTCAGATTCCAATGGTGGAAAAGGAGAGCTGAATCCCCAAAGTTGTCCTCTGACCTCCATAGGTGCACTATGGCACATGCCCCATCCTACTGCCATGCATAATAAATAAAAGTAGTTTAGAAAAGAGTAATGACAACAATTAAGAGCTTATTTTATCAGAACACTAATTCTATTCACAAGGGCCCTGTCCCCATAACCTAATTACTCCCAAGGACTCCAGCTCCAAATACTATTATAATGGTAAGTAAGTTTCAGAGTCTACATTTTGGGGTACACGTTTAGACCATGACATGAAGCACAGAGAGGTTGTATAAAATCTGGCAGTCACTTTAGGACAATCATTATTTTAATAGCCTTGTTCTTTAATCCATGAACATGGGATACATTTCCATTTATTTGTCTTTAATTTCTTTTAGTAATGTTTTGTGGTTTGCTGTTTTGTTTTGCTTTGTTGATACAGGGTTTCTCTGTGTAACAGCACTGACTGTCCTAGAATTCACTTTGTAGACCAGGCTGTTTTCATAACTCACAGAGATCTCCCCTGCCTCTGCCTCCAGAGTGCTAGGCTCAAAGGTGTGCACCACCACGCCTGGCTTAATTTCCAAGTATTTTATTCTTTTGATGCTATTTAGGATGAAAATATATTAATTTGCTTTTTTAGGTTTTTGGTTGTTGGGAAATATTACTTTCTTTCATGCATTGCCTTTTGTTTTGTTTGAGACAGGTTTCCTCTGTGTAGCTCTAGCAGTCCTGACTATCTGCGTGATAAAGAGGTTGAGAACTGAGAAACTGCTCAGTCCAGAAGCTGGGTACTTCAGCTACTCTAGTCTAGCACTGTGGGCCTGGAGGATTCCTGGAGAGCATCCGGTCTTCAGTCCAGGCTGGGAGGCTAGAGAAGGAGATGTCAGCTAAGGCTGGTTATCCTCAACAACAATAAGACAAACACCACTCACTAGCAGAGTCAAAGTGGACAGGCAATCTACAACCTGTCTCTGGAAACTCTTTGTTATCTAGGCGTCCACCTGAAGGTACCACATACCCTGTGAGGAGGTTCCTCTAGGTTGCCCTTCCTGGAAATGCCCACAGAAACCCGCCCAACAGATTCAATCCAGCTGGCCAACAGATTAGCCAGGACATCCTTATGCACTAAGTTAGAAGATGTCCCTCTTCAACGTCTGGAAGCCTGTGAGGAGGGTCTGCAAAATGTTAGAGGTCTGTAGAAACCACCAGACACCACCAGGGCCAGAGGGTTAGTTGTCTCAAGTTCTTTGAGATTTTTTTTTTTTTTTTTTTTTTTTTTTTTTTTTTTTGTAACTCTGTAGCCTTCCTCGTTCTACGGAAGTCTGCTCAGACTTCTTTCGTTTCACGCTTCAGGCTTAGTAATTTGTGTTTCTAGGAAGGTGTCCATTTTATCTCAGTTACCCAGCTTGTTTGTGTGTGTTCATGATGCTCTCTCAAAATCCTCTGCGTTCCTGTACAAGTGGCAGTGGGGGTCCTGCTTTCATTTCTGACCTGCAGGCTGGGATGTTGCTCTTTCTAAGTCAGCTGCTGGCCTCATTTATTTTCTGCACCGGTTTTCTAGTCTCTACCTGACTTACCTCGGCTCTGTTCTTTGCATATCCTTCCTTCCACTTCTGCCTTCTGCTTCAGAAGAGTTGGTTCATTCTATTTTTAGTGTCTTCAGTGCAAAGTCAAGCCGCTCATCTGAGTTTGCTTTGTCCAGTATAAGCACTTAAATTTTTAATTGCATTCACTTATGTGTTTCTTTGTGTGGGTGGGTGGGTATGTGTGGGAGTCATAAGACAACCTGTAAGGACTGTTTCTTTTCTTCCATTAACTGGGTCCTGGGGATCAAACTCAGGCTTGGCTACAGCACATCTTCCTCTGCTCAGCTGTCTGGATAGCCCAACACTTTGTATTTAAAAATTCCCCATATCATTGCTTTCTCTATGTCTCAGACATTCTGGTATGGCAAGCTTATTTTATTGTCTAATTTGTCTTATGATTTCTGTGATCTATCATTTTTAAATATAGAATGCTATGGCTTTCTTTCTCTTTTTCTTCCCTCCCTCCCTCCCTCCCTCCTTTCCTCCCTCCCTCCCTCCTTCCCCCCTCCCTCCCTCCCTCCCTTCCTTCCTTCCTTCCTTCCTCCCTCTCTACCTCCCTCCCCACCTCCCTCTCTCTCTCCCTGTCCCTGTCCTTCTCCCTCTCCCTCTCCCTTTCTCTCTTTCTGGTTTTTGGAGACAGGGTTTCTCTGTGTAGCCCCAGCTGTCCTGGAACTCACTCTGTAGACCAGGCTGGCCTTGAACTCACAGAGATCCTCCCGCCTCTGCCCGAAAGTGCTGGAATTACAGGCGTGCGCCATCATCATCTGACTAGAATGCTGTGAATATCTAGTTTTTTTTGTTATTGATTTTTATTTCTTCTTGTTGTGTTCAGTGAAGATACCTTGTGTGACAGCCACCTGTTGACACTTCATCTGTGGCTTAACATGTGGTGTGTCTCAGAAAGTGCCCCACCTGTGCTCAGGAAGTACATGAAGCTGCATAGGTGGGGTGCCCTGCCCTGTTAGGCACACTGGCTTGTGGTACTGTTCTCGCCCCCTCTCTTTCCTTGTTCCTCTAGTCTCTGGTTGCTCTGTCATGGTATCACTGGTATTGGATGCTGACATCTCCAGCTGCTGTTCTTGGTTGATGCTTTACTCTCTGCTATTCTGTATACTTCAGATGGCTGTGAAGTTCGTTGAGGTACATGCATATGTGCAACTGTTATAGCTTCTTGCTGTGTCAAGACTTTTATTAATATGTAGTATCTCTCTCTGTCTCATAGCAATTTTTAAAACTCAGATATGCTGTGGGCTGATATTAGTGTAATCTCCTCTGCTTGCTTTTGATTGCATTTTCATGAGGTATCTTTCTCCATACTTTCCCTTCCAAGATATTTGAGGTTTTGAACACAAACAGAATCCCTTGGTGACAGTATACTATTAGGTCATGCTTATTACTTCATTACTTATTAAATTAATTTCCCGCAACAGCCTTAGCAAGAGCCCAAGGTCGGCTGACTTCGGCTGTCCTACAGAAATTGACAGAGGGATGGGACAGCCAGCCGGAGGTAACAGCAGTGAAGAAGTCACAGGGTGGGGGACAGCAAGCCCTGGGCTTACTGCTGAAAAGACAGGTTGGGACACGAGAATACCAACTCAGGGGCCGTGGTTAAAAATATAGATATCTGTACTTCCAAAAACTGAGAGTCATACTAGCAATAACCCTGGAAACCTGTGAGGGATGATTCAGATGGAAGCACAGAACCACTTAGAAGCTAGTGGGGAAAAGGCAACTTAGGAACTATTCCCACCTATACAAAAACACCCCCCAAATATCCTCCCTCACACCGCTGCCTGGTAATTGGGTGCCTCCAACTCATTGGTGGCTCAGCCTCTTCCTCCTTCCATTATCTGGGCTTTCTTAGGAAGTACCACTCACTCCAAGCTGCACCCAGCTCAGGAAGTGCCTGTGGCTGCCTACGGCTCTTCTCATCATGTCCAGATGCCACTCTGTGGATTTCGAGCCTCTAGCCTCGTCGTTAATTCAGAAACTACTTAATTCTGATTAATTGCCCGGTGAAATAAAAATGTAACTTGTGAACTTGAGTGTGCTTGAGTAAATCAATAGTGGAAAAGTCTAAATAACAAATAGTATCCTTGAGACCTTTCAAATATCCAGATGCCACTCCCCTGGCGACACCAACAATGTAATACAATGTAATATGTATCAAGCGTGTATGTGAAGATTTTTCTCACAAGAGTAGGACATAGACTTTTTTCTTCATCTTGGTTTTTCCCTTTATCAGCAAATCTTCGGAAGACTGTGGCTGTAGCTCAGTTAGAGGATGCTTGCCTAGAATGCAGAAGCCTTGTATTTGATCCCCAGTGCTATAGGAAATGGGAGTAGGGTTACAGAACTGCCTTCAGAAGTGGAGGCAGGAGGATCAAAGTTCAAGACCACCCTTGGCTTAGTAAAAAAAAAAAAAAAAAAAAAAAAAATCCAGGCCATCCATGAGACACTATCTCAAACAAGAATATATTGTATATATAACATACAATATTATCATTGAAGTTACTCCTTTTTAGCAGTGTGTTCTGTCACAGAAACATGCTGTGATTTTATTTAATCAGAAAGTTTCTGAAGACTTGGCTTTTAATTTTTGGACAAGTTAAACAGGGGCATCACATCTCTTTTGTTTATGAACAATGTTTCCTGGCCAAAAACATTCTGGAAGCAGAGAAGTTGCCATCAAAGGTACAGGAGATGATAGATAGATAGATAGATAGATAGATAGATAGATAGATAGATAGATGAATATATAGACAGACAAACATGAAATATATCTCTAAGATGTCTTGGCCCAGATCTTTTCATGTGTTTCAAAGCTGTCTGTATTTCTTTCTTCCAAGCTTCTAGGCTGCCTCTCTTGGAGAATGTAGATACAATTGTTTATCAGTGTTTGTTTATAAGTGTTTATAAGTGTTTATAATTGTTTATAAATGTTTATCAATGCCCAAGGACCTGACAGGTGAGTCAGAGATGGACCTTGACCATCTCAACAGTCAGAATTCTTCATCCATTATCATCCATTTTCTGTCCAGTTTTAATGGGTCCTTTAGCCAATGTTTCAGAAACGTTAAGTCACATGGAGGCAGGAGGTAAAGGCACACATGTGCCTGTGTACACGTGTGCATGGGAAAGGAGGGCCAAATACCTGGACTTGTTCTTTTTCTCAGATAACTAATAAACATGGTGTCTGTTATTCCTTAACATGTTATTGCAACTGAACACTGTGGTTCAACATTTATCTACTCTCTTCCCCATGGAAGTGTTAGAGAGCCATGCTAAGAGCTTAGGATGGCCCGGAGAGACCATGGGTGTCGCTGTCAGTCAGGTGGACAGTTGGTCTGGGCTTACTCTAGGGACAGAAGTCTTTGTATAGTTCATTGATATGGAGTTGAACTTTGCATACTTTGTTATGTTTGGCACCTAGTAGCTACATACATACATACATACATACATACATACTACATACATACATACATACTGCACACACACACATATACATACTACATAATACATACTACATACAGACATACACACATACACATATATTACATACATACATACTACACACACATATATACATACTATATACATACATACTACATACATACACACATACATATATATTATATACATACATACTACACACACTACACACATACTACATACATACTACAAACACTACACACACTACATACATACATACTACACACATACATGCTACATACATACTACATGCATACATACATACTGCATACATACATACTACATACATACATACATACTACATACATACATACTACATACATACATACATACTACATACATACATACTACATACATACATACTACATACATACATACATACTACATACATACATACTACATACATACATACATACTACATACATACATACTACATACATACATACATACATACATACATACTAACTACATAACAGGTAGGAAAGGAGTGGACCAAGGATCAGCAACCAGACCAGAGTATAGCGTGTGCCTCCCAGATGCCTCCTTGGTGGCTGAACCCTGCCACACTTCCCTGTGTCTTTCTCAAGGTCACATGACTCAGGAAAAGCAGAGCTGGCTTCAAAGCCACATTTAGTACCTAGATCCTGCTGTCACACCCTGAGTTAGAAGTTTCTCTAGGCCAACCCAGGGTTCCTTTTGTTTGGATGTGGAGGGAGCTAGGACAGTAGGGTTGCACTTAGTGGTGTACCCAAGTCTCATTGCTAGGGACCCGTCCACTCAGATCCCACAGATAGGCCTAAGACTCCTAGTTTTGTGTTGTTTGGGAAAGCGTGCATGGGAAGAGGAGAGTACTGCCTAGGTCCTGGTCTTTGAGCCAGGTAGGGTTGGGCCCACTGTGATCTGTGTGGCTGTGTCTGATGTCACATTTGGGTCCTTACACTTTTGTCCTCAGACCTTTTTGTACCTCTGTCTGTCTTCACACACACACACACACACACACACACACACACACACACACACACACTCACGAGTTCTCTTTATACCTTCTATATGATCAAACACTCTTACTATGTGTCTAGGATTCCTATAATCTGTGCCCCAAGCTGTCTGGGGAAGGGTGTGCTGAATGTCACAAACAATAGGCACCAGTGGCATAACATGGTACTCCTGTTCATGGTGCCTTACCCATGAGGAAGGGGGCTTTAATGGCAAAATATCAGGCACTGTGACAGGCTCCACAGAAGAAGAAAGGTGACAGGGGCCGATAGAGTAAGACTCATGCTATAGTTGGAAAACACAGTGTCGCAAAACCTCAAGTAACCCAGTGTGCTCTTTGTCCCCACCAAAGTTTGGAATGCCCTAGTGACACCAGCCCACTTATACTGATCTGGCTTGGTTACCTCAGGCGTGAGGAAACTCACTACCTCCTCAGGCCTTCCATTCCATTTTGGCCAGCTGCTAATTTTAGTGTCCTGTGTGTCTGTTAACACAGCCCGTCCTTTCGTGGTGTCCCAACAAGTCTATGCCAGGAGGCTGGTCAGGCTGACTGGTCTCCAGCTGGAACAGGTGTGTACTTCCCCAAAGAACAGCAGGGACTTGGCCAGCCATCCTTACACCCCAGGACAGACATTTCTCACCTCCCGTTATGGCGGCAGTCAGCCTGCCTTATTCTTCTATGTCGGAAAGATCTGATTATAGCACTGGTGTCTTGGGTTGCACATTACCTAGTTCTCTGATATCAGCATGTATTTAAAGTACAGTGCTGGGGATGTCCCCTGCCACACCCACGGCCGGCTCTGTTACCCTATTAGGCTTCCGATTGTTATTGTTTTGGGTATTACGTGAGTCCAGCTCTTAAATCTCCCCTGAGTGGTAGCACTCACATCCCTCAGTGTCACATGTAACTATTCCCGCAAGAGACAGAAAAGCAACCTCAGAACAGGGAAGATCATGTGAAACCCAGGTCCTTTCCTGCCACACTCATCACTGGGGGTCGGCGTTAACTCAAGGGTCAGGCAGTGTGTCCAGAGTTGGTCCAGGCCATATGTACTGGGAGGAGGGTGGTGGGTGAGAGAGAGGAGGACAGATGTTGTGGACATAATCAGGAGAGACTTCATGGAGGAGGCTGCCTTCTGATGGGCTTTGAAGAATGGGCAGTGAAGTGCAGGGAAGTTCAAGTATCAAGCCAAAGCTCGCTCGAACACAGTATAGAGGCATCTGCCATGGGTAGCGTGGTTTTAGAGACCCAGGCCCCATCTATATTGTTGCTCTTCCCATTCTTCCTCCCCCTCCCCCCGTGTGTGTGGTATATGTATGTGTGTGATGTACGCATGTGCAGAAGCCAGACGAGGACATTGAATGTCTTACTTCATCACTATCGTATTCCTTTGAGACGGGGTCTCTCTCTGAGCCTGGAGCTATGCTGATGACCAGCAAGCCCCGGTGATCTTTCTGTCTCTGCCTCTGTTTCTCCACCATACCACCGGGGGTACAGCTGTGCACGACCAGGCCCAGCTTTCTGCTTTTATGTATGTACTTGGAATTCAAACTCAGTTCCTCATTCTTATGCAGCAACTGCCCTTTACTCGGGCAGCCCTCTCCCCAGCCCTGTACTGCCGTCCTTTGCATCTTTCAGTTGATGGAGCAGCGTAGCAGCTCCAGGGCCCTGCCAACATGTCCCCCACTTTAGGTGAAAGGAAAGAAAAGAGGGGAGTCAAAGCGACATCATTCTCATTAGGAATGAACCTTGGTCGTTTGCAGCTCAGAGAATCCTCAGGTCACAGGAAAAGTTATGTGTCCATTGATCTCTCTGTGAACGGCTTGCATCCATACACTGATTGACCTCACTGTGTAAGCCTCAAGTCCTGTGCGCCTTTGAGAGTTACAAGTTTACTCACCTCTGTGGTGGCAGAAGCGTGTGCTGCAGGCACCTCTCATCCTCTCAGAAGCACCGTGAGACCAGCATGGCATCCCTGCCTGGCAGACAGAGACAAAAGCTGAGACTCAGGCATTGTCTGAGGTTACCACCGAGGCCGCCAGTCCCTTTTTGTGATCTGAAGCTAACTAAGCCCTCTCTCTTCTCACTCTCCCTCTCAGGAAACCAGGGGCTAAGTGGGTGATCTTTCCCAATGGAGCAGAGGAAGCTTGCATATTTAGAGAGGACGCTTGCATCCTTAGACTGATTCACAAGAACAAAGATCAGTGGCCCTCCTGAGCCAATCAAACTTCCCAGCCAGGGCAGGCATCCCAAATAACCCCTATGCCCTCAATATCTGGGATCCTGGATCGGTGAGACCCAGCCTCAGTTTCCTTATTTGTCAAAACGTCACAAAGTCACCCTCTGCCTCTCAGCTTGCTTAAGGGAATGTCATAAAAAGTGTTGGAGAAAAAGCTTGGAAAAAAACTTAAAGTATCAGGCTTTTTTTTTTTTTTCAGGCATCTGTCCTCAGATTTCTCATTAGATTGATGCTTAGATCTTTACTTGTCCATCCATCCATCCATCCATCCATCCATCCATCCATCCATCCACTGATTCATTTGTTTATTCCTTCATTCATACTCCCGCAGTGTCATTGGTCAGGCTGGGCCTGGAGAACAGAACACATGCTAAGCTCACGTGGCTACAGCCCCTCCTTACAGGTGAGGTTGCAGACTTCAGAACCATGGCAGGTTCTCCAAGATCTGGGGTATGGGGACTTGAGCCAGCACACCCATCTCACTCAGGTACCTTGGTCATGCCTATTTGACACCTTGAGAGTTCTCTCTCCCTTCCTCTATCCGTCCACATTAGCTCTACTGTGCAAGGCAAACACTAGCCCACGTTTTCCTGCCAGATCCCTTTTTATTTTGGTCAGTCTTCCCTCTGAGCCTGCCAAGCCCTTGTTATTGGCAAGACTCGTCACAGCACTTGACTCTCTGATGATTCCTGGTGGCTTTATGAGGCTGTGTGTCATCTCCTTGCTTGCTGATCACATCCAGGGCTGGACATGCCAGAGGGGTCAGGGAGAGTCTGGCAACTGCTGGGTTGCTGACAGATTTAGCCAGCCAGGGAAGGTGGCAGGGTGACTGTGATCTCATTTCCCCCTTTTGCTAACATGTCCCTAACTGGGCTTTATGGGATTCTTTTCTGGGGTGTTGGCTGTGCTATTTAGAGCTGGGCTGCCAAGAGCAAACCATTCAGAGGCTATAGGAGGGGCAGGTGGGAAGGTCTTGGCCCAGGGCAAGAGTGTATGCTGCTGTTCGAAGCCTAAGCTGGGGCCTGGAATGTTCTGGTCCACTTTGAAGTCTTAGAGGGATACAGTCAAGGAAAAAAAATATTCAAAGAGATTTGTAAATGTGGGCCATGGGAAAACATGACAAAGGCCACGGATATGGCCCCAGAGCAACTTATGAAAGGACCTAAGGAGGATGGGCTGGGCATGGGTGTGTGAGGATGCACTCAGGCAGGACGTGGGCCAAATGTCATTCTCACGAGCAATTTAGCAACCCAGAGTTCTGTGGTGTGTGGGGTGTCACTCATGGGCTGTTCCATGCATCTCTTGTTATTTCTATTTACAAAAGGGGATTGGATTCCGTTAGAGGTCACAGATCAGTGATGAGGGTTTTAAAGTTTGACTTGGTTCTACACTTGGAAATGAAGATGTTTTACACTTTAAACACTGGGGTCTGGTGAGAGGGCTCCGCAAGCAAAAAGCACGAGGACCCAACGTGGAGCCCCAGGGTCCATGCAAAAATAGCCACCACTGATGATGGTGGCCACCACTTGTAATCCCCAGCTCTGGGGAAGATGAGATTCCCTGGAATTCAGTGGTCAGTCAGTCTCTGTCAGTGAGCCCCGTGTCCACTGAGAGACCCTGTTTCAAAGGTGAGCAGGAAGGCACCAGATGTTAGATGTTAACCTCCTACCTACACACATCACACACATACACACCACACACACACACACCACAATACACTACACACACCACAATACACACATGCACACAAACACCACAACACACACATAAACACACAATACATACACACAACACACACACACATACATACATACACACAGAACACACGTACACATACAGACACACCACACCACACACACACAACACACACAACACATACATACATACACACAGAACACACGTACACATACAGACACACCACACCACACACACACACAACACATACAACACACACAACACACACAGCACACACAATACACACAACACACACACATACATACATACACACAGAACACACGTACACATACAGACACACCACACCCCACACACACACAACACATACAACACACACAACACACACAGCACACACAATACACACAACACACACAACACATACACACATGCTCATTCATGTTGTCTTCACCCTTATACACATCTGCAAACATGTGTATCCACATACACATGCACTTAAGCTAAAAAATAAAAACAAACAAGAAAAACCCATTTTTTTTAGCTTTCAAAAATCATCAGAATGTCAAAATCCTCTGGGCCTATATGTCAGTCACTGAGTCCTGGTATCCCCTCTACCTTAAATGACTGTATAGTCAGAGCAAGCATCGGCTTGTCACCGGCCTTTACCCTGACCACACACTTTTTGAGACATTGGGTTTGCTTGTTTTTAAGACAGTGTCTTATGTACCTCAGGTCGGTCTGAAACTTGTCATGGAACCAAGGATGCCTTGAGTTTCTGATTCTTCTACCTCTACCTCCCTGGTGCTGAGATTACAGAGATGGAGCATTGTAACTGATTTATGTAGTGCTAAGAATTGAACCTAGAGCTCTGTATGTGCTAAGCAAATACTGCACCAGCTGAGCTATACCCCTGGTCCCAGGACACTGGATTTCTGTGATCCAGAATGGACTGTGGGAAGGACTATAGGGAGAGAGGCAGGATCTAAGAGGTCAGGCCACAGAGAGCGTTCCAGGCCCTGTACTGACTTGCTGTGACCTAGAGGGAGCCACCTCCCCCTGGCCTTCATTTTCCCTATCTATTAATTTTCTTCATCTATTAAAAGAGGGAGTTGTTGGATGAAACCATCAATCAGATCCTTTCAAGTTCTCAGACTCTCTGACTCTCTGAAAACACCATTTGCCAGAATTCAATGCAACTGTGATTTGAAGAACTTGGCTGCTTTTAACCCTTGTAAAAGCCGGTTGAGGATGCGAAAAGGGGTGGGGGAGGAAAGGAAGAGGGAAGAGAGGAAGGGAAGGAAGCACTGGAGGCGCAGAGTGAGGGTCTTCACTAGTGAGAACAGAACATGCCTGGGGCCCAGGTAAGGCAGCTCAAAGCGCTGGAGTCCCCGCAGTGCTTTTGCATAGCTTTTGGGATTTCTTCTAGGTCAGTGTTCTGGAGCCTCTCCAGCCCTGTTCTTCCCAGAAGCCCCATCTGGGTGAGACCTGAGGGTAGACAAGCTTGGTATTCACAGGAGTGGAGGATGGGGGGGGGGGGCATGATGTAGGGCTCCTATGTGCCCCTGGAAGCTCCGAATAAGGGGGTAGTCAGAAGTGTGGGGTCATGCCACTCTGGGAAACGGGCCATTTTGGGGGTCACTCTGACTCTTCCATGACAGTTTATTTGGGCTTCTGTTCCTTCATTTGACTCTAAACAAGTGAATAAGACAGATGAAAGTGGTCTAGCTCATGCCAGATGCTCTTAAGGTCAGCGATTACTCTGGAACAATTTCCCTGGCCTTGTGCCAACCTTCCTGGCCCAGTCTCAGCAAAGAATCACTTTTATTGGACTCTCCAGTCAGAGAGACACCCCCCTCCCAAAGTAGCGGAGACTCACACCTTCCAAACTGTCAATCTCTGGTGACTGCTTTTTTCTTTTAATCTCAGGATCTTCCTTTGTGGCCCAGGTGGCTTTGAACTTACAACACACCTTCTGCCTCTGCCTCTGCCTCTGCCTCTGCCTCTGCCTCTGCCTCTGCCTCTGCCTCTGCCTCTGCCTCTGCCTCTGCCTCTGCCTCTGCCTCTGCCTCTGCCTCTGCCTCTGCCTCTGCCTCTGCCTCTGCCTCTGCCTCTGCCTCTGCCTCTGCCTCTGCCTCTGCCTCTGCCTCTGCCTCTGCCTCTGCCTCCCACCTATGACCTTCATGTAGCATGTTTACTCCTGCTAAGACACCTTAGTAAATCACCCTGGTACAAATCTCCCACAAGAACAATCTCCCTGGCCTAGTCCCAGTCATGTCTTCCTGGTCCAGTCCCAGCAGAGAAGCGTTCTCATTGAACTTCCCAGTCAGAGGGACCTGCAGGTGAGGGCCCTGGCGAGTCCACAGAGTTTCAGAAGGTTGGGAGCAGAACTCCTTTCTTCAAACAGTCTGTGATGGGCACGAGCAAGCACCAAGGGCTTACAGGGATACAGATGTGAAGGGTCACAGCCAGAGCTCTGGGGTGGCTTGAAAGGACTGTGGATGTGAAGGCCTGAGCTGGGATGCCCACCTTGTTCCTGCTGGCAAGGTTCATGGGGGATTCATTTTGGCCTTCTACCTCCAGGCTTGTAAGGTGGCTACTGCCATCAGGGACCACAGGCATGCAGGTGCTATGGCGAGCAAGGATAAGATGGAGATGCCTTGGAAGCAAGTGGCTCAGGCCAGGAGGGAGGGAGGCCTTAGCTAGAGGATGCTATTCCTGTTGCTATTCCAAAAAGTTGGGTGAAGAATGAGCTCGGGCCCTGGAAGCAGGCTGGTCTCTGGATCTGGATGGATTTGTGCAGTGGCAGAGGGACCCTTCTTTCAGCTCCCGTGGTCTCTCTGTGAAGTGTGGATATTTATTCAGCACTCGGTTGTCTGAAAGATTAAAAGGGAAACAGATCGTAAAACTTGTGACAGAGCTGAGTCAGGGTCCTGTTAACGTAGCTCCAGGCATTTTTGTACAGCTTTCTGCTGAGCCTTTGCTTCCTCAGGCAGCCTGCTCTGGACCATTCTCCTGGCTTAGTATGGACTGTTCTATGAGTATATAGTACATATGGCTTCTTGGCAGGGGCTTTGTGCTGCTAGCCTGGCCACTTGCTTGGCCTGTCGTACTCTGGGTCCCCCTTTGCTGACCTGAGTCCTGTCTGGTCTTAGTCATTCCTTTTCAGCCTGCCTTTTATCTTAACCAATTAACTGATTTATAGACAGGTTCCCGTGTAGCCCAGACTAGCCTCAGACTCACTATGTAGCCAAGGACAGCTTCAAGTTTCTGATGGTTCTGCCTCCACCTCCCCAGGGCTGGGGTTACAGGTACTCACCATCTTACCTGGCTTATTTGGTGCTGGAAACTGAACATTTTGCAAGCTAGGCAAACCCTCTATTAACTGCCTTTTAGCCCACATGAACTCTAAGGTTAGATTTCCAACCTCCAAACCAAGAGAAATAAGTTGCCACTGGTTTTAATAAGCTGATGTGGTACTCTGTAACAATGGCTAGGAACACTAAGGACAAAGGAGAAGGCTGTCTTCTTATTTGCCACGTTACATGGCAGGAAAGGAAACCCCAAGACCAGGAGCATGACCAGGAGTGGCAAGCATGAGGTTGACACACTTGCAGCCAGTGGCATTGCATTGATTCTCTTGCTTCTGGGTTTGGGTGCCTTCTCCGGGGTGCCTGGCCCTGGGAATCATGTAGGAAGGGGTGTGTCTAGCCCTTTCAGGAATGAAAGATTAAATCATGGAATAGGTTGTGTTAGAGGACATACAAACAGCTAATAGAGTCTTCTTTTAAAATCTGCTCTTCTCTGGCAGGCCACAAGGTAACACACACACACACACACACACCAGATAGACATAAAGACACAAAGAGAGAAACCAAGAGACTTGGGTTGTTTTTTTTTAAACCTCATATACAATCCCTTTGGAGAAGAGGACTAACAAGAACCCAATGGACAGAGAGGGCACAGGGCGGTCCCAAAGCCAGTATCTATCACGGATTTAAATATAGTTCCGGAATCTTCTTTATTATCAGAGCGTCCCTCAGAGGAGCCATCATCATCTGACCCTGCTAGTCTTCATTGTAGAATCTTCTCCTTCGGGCCTCTCCTTTTCTCTGGCAGTGTCCTGACAATCCTGTGTGCTACCCCTGTGCAAGGCTTGGTGGGCTGTCGCTGTCCCTGGGGGAGATGGAATCAGGTAGGGCTCACATCTCCACAGACTCGGTGCTATGAGATAACAGAGACATCAGGCCCCAGAGCATTTCAGATTTTTTGACAGCAGGTCCCTTTTCCCTGCAGGAGTGAGGTGGGATGAGAAGAATCTAGAGAAGGTAGGCTGACCCTTGTGTCAAGTGAGCTTTCTTGAAAGAAAGAAACAGAAGGTGAACTTCAGAGAATGTTGAGGTTGGCTGAGGCAAGAAGCTGAGAGCTACACAGAGCCACTGCCCACTACTCAATGGCCCCTCAGATTCAGCCACTCTGCAGCCCTCTAAACAGTATTGAGTGCTTAGTTTTGACTGTCAACTTGACATAACCGAAAATCACCTGGCCAGATGGTCTTAATGAGGAAATATCCAAATCAGGTTGCCCCACAGGCATCTTGATTGTCTTACTGATGTAGGGAACTCAGGCCTTTGTGGGTGGTACCATTCCCTAGGCAGGGGTCCCAAACAATATATCTAACTGAGAACAAGCAAGCATCCTGTTTATTCCCTCTCTCCCCTCGACTATAGATGTGATGCTTTAAGTTCCTGCCTTGATTTCCCCAAAATAGATTATAATGTGGAATTATAAAGCAAATAACCCCCTTCACTCCTAAGTTCCTTTTTGTCGGGATATTCATCACAGCAACAGTGGGCAGCATGCTGAGCCTGACCATATCGGAATCCCTGAGGGCTCTGGGCGGGTGATTCCTGCTTGGATGGTTGTCCTGAATAGGACATATTCTGCTGAGCAAAGCTCTTTCTCTTCATCAACAGGAAGTCCTTCCAGCCTTTGCGGGATGAAGAAGGCACCTATCTCTACACCCTCTGAGCCCACCCAGCGGCTCTCCCAGGGGCCGAGTTTTCCAGCTTCTGTGTCCCTGTTTTACCTGATTACTGCCACTTCCCAGCTCTCACAGGTCCTGGGAAATCCAAGGCAACACTGAACTTGGAGCCTGCAGACTGCCGAGTCCAGAGGACTGGTGACCGACACCAGGAAGGCGAGCCAGACTGGAGAAAACAGAGACTCATGTCAACTCTCCATCCATGCACAGCTTCTCTGACCACTCCACCTCTTCCCAGAAGCTCACTCCTCTCTCCCCATGACTAGCCTCCGCAAGGCCTGCTCTGATTGGTCTCCTCCAGCAACAGCCCTAGTGTGTGTCTCTCACCTTTCTCCCAATAGTTGCTTCTTTCTCCTTTCTTTCTGTGCACACCCCAGGAGAACTGACCAAGTTTTTTTTTTTCTTTCTGTCTTGTTCATTTGTTTTTCTGGGTCATCAAGTCTATTTTTGGCTAAATCCAAGGTGGTTTTTAAGTCGAATATTATGTTTATAGTTGGCTTGTCATTTGTCCATCTC
The DNA here is from genome assembly GCF_011762505.2 of Arvicanthis niloticus. Classification (NCBI taxonomy): domain Eukaryota; kingdom Metazoa; phylum Chordata; class Mammalia; order Rodentia; family Muridae; genus Arvicanthis; species Arvicanthis niloticus. Next base: position 29,234,788 of record NC_133434.1, read on the forward strand.
CCACCCTCTCCCTCTATGTACCGCCTCATTATTTCCTTCTGTAATGAAATGAGTGTCTACTCCCTTTAAGTAGAGTGAACAGATAGTAGCTAGGCCTGGTGGTGCAGGCCTGTGGTCCTCGTACCTGGGAGACAGAAGTTAGAGGATTGTAGCTAATTTATGAGAAAGACCTACTCACAGCAAACAAACAAGCAACAACAACAACAAAAAACCACACAATTAAAAAAAAAAAAAAAAACCAACCTGTGGCTTCTTATTATTGAGCTCACTGGGAAGGTGGGTTAATGTCCCCTCCTGCCTGCTGCTGAGGCAGGTTGAGGTGAGAGCTCCCTGCTCAGTGCCCAGTTCCTGGTCAATTTTCAGTCTATCATTAACTCCTTACTCATCACTTGCCCTGATGGTTGCTATGGGGGAAGGCCTTTCCCAGCATGCTCTAATGGTCATAGCTTCTCTTGGTGGGGACCAGCTCAGGTTGCCTAATGAGAGAAACACGTCCCAGAATGCATTTCCCACTTGCCCTGGACCCATGGCTTCTGCAAAAGCAGCAAGTGTTCTTGACCGCTGAGCCATCTCCCCAGCCCAGACGTTTCGATCCCTCTTGATACCTCAGGACCCTTTGCTGCTTCCTGACTTCTCACGAGTCTCACAAATAGGGATCATAAGCTTCATTTAGAGATGATGAACTTCAGGCTCTGAGATGCTGACGGTATGTCCAAGGCCACACAGCCAACTACTAACAGAGGCCTGAACTAAGTCTCTATACCTATACCCTATACCTAGAAGAGAGTCTCGGGCAGTGTGAACACACGCGAAATATTTGTCAGGTGACAGAAGGAAAATTTCCTTGGGACACTCATGCCGCAAAGTGCTCTGGGAACTCATCACTGTTTAATTTCATCTGAACACCTGCTTGTGCGCTCAGTGTGGACCTAGAAAAAGTGTGTCCCAGGCAAGCCAGGCTATAACACACACACACACACACACACACACTCCTGTAATGACCCGCCTGCAATTGATATACTGCTAAGTAGCGTTTCTTGTACTGGGGAGATTCTATTTCCACACTAGCAGCAAATATGACCTTTGAGTCAGCTGCCAGCTGCTCATAATTCTGACAGATGCAAGCGCATTTCTGGGAAGCTGTGGCCACTCAGGACCTTGTAGATCAGCAAGCAATGCTGGCGGCTTTGGTAAGATTGATCGGCCCGTGAGACTCCCATTTACAGCCCTAACAGAGCCTCGGTTTACCACGGCCTGAGCACTAATGACTTCGACAGCTCCGATCTAAATCTGTCAGCCAGAGCTGGTGGCAATATTAAAGAGCACTCTATTTATACGAAGCGGCAATTAGGAGAAGGCTCGCCAATGGGCCTCCTCTTCCAAGCAAATCCCCAGCCTTCCAAACGGTGTCATGCTCGTGGTTATTTTAATCCGCTTGGAATTTCAGGGATATTAATGTGATGGGCCATGGAGGAGGATCAGCCAGGTTTATTTCAGCTGACATTTCAGAGAGCACACTCAGGTTCCCGGAGACGTGCCCAACATCCCCTGCCCTGTCCACAGCTCATTGCTGGGGGAGGCGGGAGAGGAAAGGAAGCAGCTGCAGAGAGGGAGGTCTCTTTCTCCTCAGCCCTGCCCTCCTCCTGCTGTCCTCCATAGCACGGTCTCTCCAGGCCTCAGCTCCTTCTCAGGACCCCTCCACCCTCTCTGTTTTTGTTCAGACTCCTTTTTGCTTTGTTTTAGAAAGGAATTAAATATGTAGATGAATTTACCAGACAAAATACAGCTTGTGGGCTGGGAATGCTTAGCTGGTATGTGCAAGGTCCTAGGCCCTAAGTTCAAACCTCAGCACTGCCAGCAAATACACACGCACACGCACACGCACACACACACGCACACGCACACACACACACACACACACACACATGCACACACAGACACACACATAGACACACACATAGACACACATAGATACACACACATAGATACACACATATATACACATACACACACACACACACGCACACACATATACACACAGACACACACAGAGACACAGACACACACACAGAGACACACACATGCCCACACATACACACACACACACAGGGCTTGCCTGAATTTAGTGGTGAATTTCAGGGAAACAATAGAGAAAAATCCTTTTCAACATGCAATGTTTTGGGATACACTTACATTACAAACATTATTATTTATTTAAAATTCGCGTTTGACTGAGCCTAACCCAGCTTAGATTATAGTTCATTTAGAACCTGCTTAGAGGCTCAGCCTTCTCATGCTTACTGCAGGCTTCCATTTCCAGCTCCTGGGAAAAGCCTGGAAGGATCAGGTAGGATAGGAGGAGGATAAGAGAAGCTGGCCCTTGCCAGCTGGAATGGAAATGTTTAAACAGTGTGCTGGCTGGTTTTATGTTATCTTGACACAAAGCTAGAGTCATCTGAAAGGAGAGAACATCATTGAAGGAAATGCCTCCATAAGATCCAGCTGTAAGGGATTTTCTTAATTAGTGGTTGATATGGGAAGGTCCAGCCCATTTTGGGTGGTGCCATCCCTGGGCTGGTGGTCCTGGGTTCTATAAGAAAGCAAGCTGAGCCAGCCATGGAGAGCAAGCCAGTAAGCAGCACTCCTCCATGGCCACTGTATCAGCCAGCTGCCATGGTCTCTGCATCAGCGCCTGCCTCCAGGTTCCTGCCCTGTTTGAGTTCCTGTCTTGACTTCCTTCAGTGAAGAACAGTGAAGGGAAATATAACCCAAATTAACCCTTCCCTCCCCAGGTTACTTGGACCATATGTTGTTTCATCTCAGCAATAGTAACTCCTAACAAAGACAAATATTATCAGCCATAAACGTGATTACTCGGCTACTGACAGCAACCAGAGTTTATTTCTGGAGACAGCTCTGGTTGTTCTCACCTCCCCGAGGATAAACAGTTTGGCACCTTTGCCACTGGACAAACAGTAGCAGCAACAGTGGCAGTTGTAACTGCAGGCAGCCTGGCCTGATCTGTGCAGATTCCTTCTGTGAGTACCACACCCGTGCTGCCATAGATACAGGCCTCCCGGAATGGGTGTGAATGTGGGATGCCGGGAAAGAGATGTGGTCAATCTGAGACTCTCATGCTTGACTCGCATGATATCAGAGTTGGAAGCCCGAGAGTTAAGACTGACCTCTGCCTGCAGAGTTCATGCCCTTACCCATGGTGCATTGCAACACTGAACGAGGAGGACTGCATCCCTTTCCTCTGTTGCCTTAGAACTTACAGTTGGAGACTGCAGGATGTGAACCTGTGTTCACTCACCCACCAGGTGTGAACCCGTGGAACTCCTCATGCCTTGCAGAAAACTGACTATGGCAGACAGGATGAGGGACAGTGTCGCTGATGGACAACAGATCTGCCCTTAGGTCACCTGCAACCCAGCTCTCCATGCTGATTCCTGAAGGTCCAGTATCACCCTCTTTGTTTCTCCACAGGCCACATTCCGGCCTGGGTAGGAGGCTGTCAGCTCTCTGAGGACTATGTGATTGTCCATTGGCTTCCCAGTCCATACCCTGTCCCTCAAACCAGGCTGTGGGAATCCTCTCCCACTCTTGGGGCCCTTCTGTAGCCCCAGGAGCATATCACCATCAGGAACCCTGCCCTCTCAGTGCCCACAGCAAGACAAAGAGGTGAAACTAGATAGGTTACTGCAAGGGCCAGCCCGTCTTACCCCTCCAGGACTGTGGAAAGCCTAGGGCTCTTAGCCTGGAGGACCTACTGAGACAGCTTCACGTAATCCAGCCCCAAGTCCGCCGTGCTTGATTCTAAACTACGACACCACCTCCACAAATCCCTGAATTCTCCTTCATGTCCCTCAAGTCAGCCTGAAGAGGTTCCTGTTGAAAAAAACGTGGGCTGGCATTAAAAGCCAGTTCTCACATGGCTGTCAGCAAGCTCCCGGCTTCTCTCTGAAGTGCCCTGCCAAGGTTAGAAGAGAGGGCGGGAGGCTGATGAGGCTGCAGGAGCCCAAAGAGGAGGACAGAAGAGAGCAGCAGCTTTGGGGTAAGGGGAGAGAACACCACTGAGATTCTGACTATGCAGAACACGGAAAAACAAAAGTAAGAGATCGTGCATGCACATGCACTTTCACACACACACACACACACACACACACACACACACACACACACAGGCAGGGTTGGCAATGCTGGCCACTGATGCCCAGAAAGCAAGTGACCTGGGACCTGTCCTCAAGTCCACTGTGGCCAGCCTGCCCTTTGTTGTCTGCAAAATATGAGGAACTTCAGTGATAGTCTTCAGGCAGGAACTATGAGTCCTGCTCAGTGCTGGAGAGGGAGAAGATTCAGGCAGGGCTGAGCACGCCTGTTTGCCTGCTGCCCCACCCTCACCGCCCAGGCCATAGTCTGGTAGCCTTGTCTTTTGGTTACAAAGATATATGACAGTAGAAATAACCTGAAAACTCTGAGCCAGATTAGCACTAAGCCAGAGAGGGACACAGCAAGTTCCCTGGGATCCAGGAAGGCTAGGAGGGACACTAGGAGGTTGCAAGGAGGTAGAAGGGGTACCAGGCCAAAGGATGGAGAGGACTTGAGACAGAAGTGGCAGGGGCTGAGAGGCTCAGGGACATCAGGGATTTAGTTCAGATTGGGTGATAGGCTACATGCTGGCCCTTCTAGAACAGTGAGTGTGTAATTCACAGTTTCCTTGGATCAGACTGATCCTGCAGGGGTCAGGGGAGGATATAAGAAGTGTCAATCCTGCTGTGTGATAATAATTATATGACACTTAACATGTGGTCACATTGAACACCAAGCCTGTGAGGCAGTGATCTCTCTCTCTCTCTCTCTCTCTCTCTCTCTCTCTCTCTCTCTCTCCCACCCCCTTCCCCTCTCTTTCTTTGAGACAGTTTCATAGAGACCAGGCTGGCCTTGAACCAAGAATAACATGTTGTTTGTAATCCCAGTGCCCCTTACTGAGAGACAGGAAGGGAGACTGCTGAATCAACGGGAGCTTATAGTTTTAACTAACTTGGCTGAGATGTCAGCCAAGAGACCCTGTCTCAAACAAGGTGAAAGGGGACTGATGCCTGAAAGCTCTGTGGCACCTGTGCACTCAAAAACATACATAGGGACATGCACACACGCTTACGCTTACGCGTCATGCACATGCACACAACACAGAGGTGTCCCTGTGTATGCGCATGCAGACATGGATGTGGGCCTTGCTTTCAGGGGCATTGTGGTGGTTTGGTTAAGAGGGGCACCCGTAGGTGCATATATTCGAATGCTTGACCATCAGGGAGTGTCAATACTGGAGAGGAATTAGGCAATATGGAAGTATGACCCTGGAGGTAGGCTTTGGGGTTTCAAAAGCTCAAGCCAGGCCCAGCGTCTTCCTTTTCCTGCTGCCTGTGGATTCAGATATAAAATTTTCAGCTTCTCCTCCAGCGCCATGTCTACCTGCTCTGTCTACACTGCCACGCTTCCTGCTATGATGATAATGGACTAAACCTCTGAAACTACAAGCAAGCCCCAATTAAATGCTTTCCTTTATAAGAGCTGCCATGCTCATGATATTTCTTCACCACAATAGAACACAAATCAAGACAGCTATACAGCTGTGTGAGGGAGCGTCTCTCTCAGGGGTCTCCCCAGAATACCCACGTAGGGTGCAGAGTCATGGGTGCCTAAGGGTAGAGCCTAGCCCAACCGCTACAGAAAGATTAGAGGCAGCAGAGGGCTTCCCAAGTGGAAACCGGATGCGGACCATGGGAGTGGGCCCAGGCTTCTCTGAGAGGGCCTGGGCAGTAGACAGACTTTTGGTGGCCAGGAGGAAACTATTTTCCATTCCTAAGACTTCCATTGGGACAGAAGATAGGGGGCTGGGGAACAAGGCTGGGGTCTCTGTTTCACATCTGTCTACTTTCCCTACTGAGTGGACAGAAGGAAATGCAGGCAGGGCGTGCCCCTCTGCCTTGGGGTCACAGCTGAGCGACCCACAGAGGCTTCCTGCGGTCTCTGTGAATGTTCATGTTCCATCCACCAGCAGAGGCAGAGGTTTTGATGGACAGGCAGCCTGCTCCTCTCCAAGGCCCCGGCAGGCTTGGTTTAATTTCCTGTATGTGTGTTTCTAATCTACTCCTGAGAGAGGCCTACTGACTATCCTTTCTGGAATGATGCTTCCATTTGGAAAAAGATAGGAATGTCCTCCTTTCTCTCCATGCATGGCTTTTATAAAGGGCAGCGTGGCGGAGCGATGATAGAGACTGGCAAGCAGTATCCAGGCAAAGGCAGCAGGGCTGGTACAGGTTACACCAGAATCACAGCCCTGGCATTGCTATCTCAGGACATCATCTGTGAGTCCCGCCTCCAGCAAAGGGCAGGTCATGTTCCTTGCTCTTTCTTCTTCTCTTAGCCTTCTCTGCCCCGTCAAATGTCCATCCATTCCAGGAAGTATCCAGAGGAGGACCCAGCCTTTCCCTGAGTGCTAGCTTGGGAGAAGGTCCAAGGGAAAAGTTCAAGGAGTCTCTGGCTACAGGGCTGGCTTCCTTCTGAAATTCTTCCCCCCCTTGAGAATGTCCCCAATAAAGCCAGGCTGATATTGGAGCATGAATATTAAGTAACACTTAGCTCATGGGTGGAAACCAGACAGCATGTAACACTGTTGGTTCCGTGTAGGGAGTCTGGGTTTTGAATAAATATGAAATTCTATTTTGGAGAATTTCTTCTGGCCTCTACCTCTCAGAGAGGGAAGTGAGGTTGGCCAGCTTGGGCCGGGAGGAGCGATAATGACCGCAGCATCCAGAAAATCGGGAGAACAGACACAGGAATCAGGCTCCAGAAATCACTTTAAAGGGCGGCCACATGCCAAGCTGGGTGAGAAGCCCAGCATGAACATTAGAAAGCCAGACATGTCCATCTTCCAAGCTTTCCCTTCCTCAGAGAAGGAAGGAATTCTAGAAGGAGGTTGGGAGGGAAGCTGGTTCTGAGCCTATTGGGGCTGCAGTGATACATACCACGAGTAGAATAACTGGTAAACAACAGAAGTCTATTTCTCATGCTGCTAGAAGCCAAAGTTGACTTGGTGTCGGTAGAAGCCTTTACACCTGGTGGGACCTTCCTGCTGTGTCCTCAAGTGGCATTAATGGCATTCATGAGGCTCCGCCCATATGATGTAATCACCTCCCAAAGGCCCAGCCTCTTGCCATCAAGACATTAGGGGTTAGAATTTCAACATTCAGACATGTACGGAGGGAGGGGGAGAGAAGTAGAGGAAAAAGGGAGGAAGGAACATGAATCTTCAACAGATGTCTCTTTATAGTTATGTCACTGGCATGGAGAGATGGTTCGTGTGCTTGCCTCAGGAGCTTGATGTCCTGAATTCGGTGTCACAGTAGAGAGAACCAACTTCCCAAAGACATCACCTACCTCCATCTGTGAGCTGTGGCACACGCTTGCCATGACATACCATGTATATACGATAATAACAGTGATAAATTTAAGTTGCATCATTAATTCCTGCAGTGGTGTGTGGTGTGTGTTTACGTCTGTGCTCAGCCAGTATTCATGCATCCCCCATCTGATATAAATGTTCATGTTAAATATCCACAAAAACTTTAGAAGTGGCCTCTACCTGCCCGGCTTCCAGTTCACCACCTGTCAGGGTGGAAGGGGAGGAACAGGGTCTTGGTGTTAGAACTGTAGGCCACCTCCAGCACTGGCTTTCTGCCATGCTAAGGGCTTTCCTCATTCAGCTGTTCAACCTCCTTAACCTCCTTTGGGTCTCATTTTGATCTCCTGTTTGAAGCGTCTTCTATCCGGATCCCATACTCCCCGTAAAGGGGATCACACATGCATGGTGATGTAAGGTATGTGGGGCTTCTCCTCCTGGAAGGCCTAGAGCATCTCTCTCAGTGGAGGGTAGGAGCCAGGCCACAATCTTAGGAGGGCAACAGGAGCCTCCTTGGTATGCTCTGCTGCTTATCGATGAAGAAAATAGATTATAGATTACATCAGGCAGGAAAGAGTGTCTGCTCCATTTTGCCACCAACGATCCCCACACACAAGTCTCTCAGTCTTCTGGACCTCAGTCTCCCCTTCTCTATGATAGTATTATGCCTGTCTATGCCAGGAACTTTTAGAACAGTGCCAGGCATTGCAGAAAGCCCTAGAGAACCCTGGCTGCCGTCCCTGCTTGATTAGGCCCCAGTACCGCACTGAATCACATGTAACCAGAAACTCCCAGCTCAAGTAAGAGGAAGAACGCCCAGGTCTTTTGCTTGTTTTAGATCTGCGGCTGACTCACTAAAGCACATGACAGTCCCTCCTCGATGTTTAGAGAACATGGTGAAACTTAAGATGAAGTTTGGCTAAAGGCAGCGTGATTAACTGCTCTCACACCAGTCTTTCCCTCTCTCCTGGAAAGCCACAGAAACTGAGCCAACGAGGTTAAATGATCATTATGCGGCATTGATACCCAACACTGTGCCTGCCCGTTAAGTGCATTCGTTAGCTAGGGAGAGTTTAGCAGAACCCACTTGCAAGCTACTTGAGTACCGACCCCTCCCCACTTTTCTCATCAATAGACACCCCCAAGTTTCTATGCACTTATCAAAGACTTCCCCAACTTTCTTCCCAAACTATTCCTTACTGGTCTGGAGTTTCTATCCAATGGAGAAACTGCCTTGTGAAAGCTATAAATAGGGCCAATTTAGACATCTCTTTTGTCGCGGCTCTACCAAGGGCTGAAGGACAAAATAAAGAGATTCCTGAGACTTCTTTAAATGTTCCTTCAAGTCTTAGCTCTCTCCTATGTGAGAGCAAATGGATTTCAATTATACCAATCCTGCGAGCAGGAAACACAGAATTGAGGTCTTAAATTCGCCCCATTCACCGGTGATTCAGGTTTGTTTAGACTGCCAATGAATCTCTGTGCCGGCAGAGCTAGGGCGCCTGGGAGCTTGGTTTGATTTCACATAGAGAAGCTTCTCCATTCAGAGCACCATCCCAGGTGTGCCAGGCACAAAGGCCTTGATATCTCCATGATTTCTCATTGAATCGGGAGTCAATCACACAGCTGTTGAAGTCCCTTCTGCACCATGTTGGTCTCATTCTGAATGAATTCGGCAGGAGGTAGAGGAAGCCCATGGAGGTCAACCCCAACCCGGGTGAGCTTCTGGCTGGTCGAGGTAACCTCTGGAGAAACACCTCACTTGCACTTCTGGCTTACTCTGGGGGTGAAGCAGAAGGTGGAATTTCTCTGTGAACTCTGTGGTTTAGCTCAAAGGAACGTGTGTTTCTGTTCCCTCCTGTGCACTATCTGCTCCCATGCGCCTATTCTCTGATGTTTTAGTCCGCATCAAAGCTAATTCCCATGTCAGGTAAGAACTGAGGGCCTTTTAGGATATTCCGTCTGCTCAGTGAGCTAAATATTAGTTTCTGTCACCTTGCAGCTCTTGGAGATGGGATCATGGGAAAGAGACTTCCTTTACCTTCCAAGGAAACTTGGCTAGACCACAGGATGGCTTGAAAGGTATTACCCTGCTTAGAACCGAGGCTGTCTAATTAGCTGTAACTATTAGCTCGACATAAGCTAGGGTCATCTGAGAAAGGAATTGTCTAGATCATATTGGTCTTTGGGGGATTGTCTTGATTGCTCTTTGAGGTATGAGGGCCCACCCATCATCCCCAAAGAGGTGGTCCTGAGCTGTGTAAGGAAACTGTCTTTGTGTGAACAAGCCAGCAAGCTGTGTTCCATCAGAGTTTCCATTTCAAGCTCCTGCTTGACTTCCTGTCTTGACTTTCCTCATTGGTGGACCCTCTTCTTGCCTAAGTTGCTTTTGGTCATAATGTTCATCCCAGAAACAGAAACAGATCAAAAATGTGGTCAGGTTGCATTGACACATAAGATTCTGTTGGAGTTTGGGAAGGCTTGAAGAAAAACCCGAGTTCTGTCCTGAGGCAGGCCCATAGATAGAGTCCTGGGCAAATGGGAACTCTGTTTTCCCGATAAGACGTGGACAGAGATGCCAAGAGGTGAGTTGTGTGTCCTTGTGGCTAAAAATGTGGCTTGGTCCCTCTCAAGATGTTCAGCTGGCAGGCTGCTGCTGCGTGTCTAACTGGAAGCTCAGAGCATTCTGGGGTGGGGGATGAGGGGACCCACAGTGACCTTAGGATCTGGCTACTTGCCTGGTGGAGGCCAGGGTGGCTGTAATTTCAGTGTTAAGATTCTCCTTGGGCTAAGATGTGGGGTAGTATATCATACCAAGATCCCACACCCACGTCCTCCCCCCACCCGTCCGCCACACACAGAGAGGCTTGTAGAAATGGTACATTCTGCTTTAATGGGACAAAGACAAACTCCCAGAAGAGCAGGACTGAGCCCCCAGGGAATACATTCTTTTATCAAAGGGCCAAGAGACAATCATCTCTGTGTGAAACCAATGCTAACTTTGGTCCAGGATAAGCCTGGGACTTTTCCTCCTGCTCTCATACTGAGTAGCAACCCATCCTTTGCTGAAAGTAGACTCACCCTGCAGGAAAGGAGAAAAGAAGAAAGAAGATTGGGTTTGTAGTCACAAGACCAAATAGAAGAACCCCAGGCTGGCCCTCCAACTCTGGGAGGAATTTCTCCTCTCAAACACTGCCAGCGGCTCTCAGATGCCAAGACAAAGCAGTACACACATCTCAACTATTTTTGAACCATATTTGATTGCTCTCTTCCTACGCATTTCTGTTTGTAGAATAGGAAACTAAGGTCTGGAAAGAGAAGGCCATGTGCCAAGAGGTAATGGGGACACGGCTCCTGAAGGGGGGGGGGGTCTCTGTCACCCAGCTCAGGGCATTTTGTGCACTGCTTCATTGATGTTGAAGACCCTTATTGGCCAGTGAGACCCTACACTGTGAGCATCCTCAGAAGCAGCTGCTGTGTCTTCACATGCTCGAGGCTGCTCAGAACGGGAGCAACACCTCATCCCAGGAGTGCTTGTCAGAGGAGGATGGGTATCCAGATGGGAAGAGCTCTCTTCACACTGCAAACTCTAGGATCAAGCCTGTTTCTCTGGGCATGTCCAGGAGGCAGCTCCTTTAGGAAAAAAAATTGATGGCTCATTAGAAGTCACTGGGCAAAGTGGTCAGCAGAAGTAGCAGTGAAAAGAGTCCCAGGACTTGCAAGCTGGTCCCCATCCCCTTAGATTGTAAGTTTCTTGAAGGCTGGGACAGCCCTTGCTGATCTTGGCCCCAGACTTAGGACTCAAATGCAAGCTGCTTCACAACCGTCTTGGTAATGGAGTTGACCAAGGTCAGACTTCTAGGACTCTTGAGTCCACGGAACTGTATAGGTAGATTCTACAAAATGGCACAGAGGGAAGCACCTGAGCTTTCTGTGTGCCAGGAGGGCCCTGATTCAAATCCTGCTGCTCCTATGTGCTTGCTCAAGGCAAGGCTTAGGGTTTCTAAGCCTCTGTTTCCTCATCTGTTCAGAAGACTCTAGAATCATGTGGATTGGGATGGAATGGCACACAGACCTTTGAGATAACAGATCAGTTTGCATCCCTTTGGAAGAGAGGCCTTTTGGAGAGGTCCAAATACCCCCAAATCCCCGAATCTTCCAGCAGAGATGATGATGCCTGACTACCAGCTTATGTCTGTGCCATTTCCTTGGCTCCGGTTCCATGATCCAGGAGCGCCTGTGGAACTGAGGGGAAAGTTTTGGAGACAATGACATTGGTAGAACTTAGGCTGTGCTGTCCTTGGTGTGTCTGGACTCCAAATAGCGACTGACCTCTCATTTTAATTTCAAATCCCCCAGGTAAGAGACTGTGATTGGCCTGTCCCGGGTCAGGCAGCTAACTCTCTGGGCCAGACAGCTTTGGATAGATGCCCACTTCTGCTTCTTGAGAGAGAAGGATCGTGCTGCTCGGTTTTGTCGCTCTATTTGGCTTTTGCCTCGACACAAACTAGGATCACATGGGCAGAGGAACCTCCATTGAGAAGATGCTGCCATCAGATTGGCCTGTAAGCAAATCGGTGGGGAATTTTCTTGATGCAGGAGGGCCAGGTTTACTGTGGGCGGAGCCACCCTTGGTCAGGTGGTTCTGGGTGCTATAAGAAAGCAAAGCCATGGGAAGCAAGCCAGTCAACAATGTGTCTTCATGGTCTCTGCTTTGGTTCAGGCCTCCATGTTCTTGTCTTGGCTTGCCTCAGCAACGAACTGTGAGTTAAATAAAATATAAAATAAATTAACGGAGCCCTTTGCTCTCCAAGTTGCTTTTGGCCATGGTGTTTTGTCACAACAATAGGAAGTAAAGTAGGACAAGGATGCTTGGTCCAGTAAACTACGCCTCCCTGAATCTGTTGTTCACTCCCAGAAGCTACAAATCATGGCTGATATCTTGATGTCCATTTGTGCCTCTTCTGGAACAAAATGAATTTCTCTGTCTCCTAAACACAGACATTGCTGCCCTAGAGATTGGGGATCTGAGAATAAACAACTTTCTATTTCTCTCAGGACAAAGGCCTGCAACAGAAGACAAGAGAGCCAGGCACTCCCACCACCACTCCCACTCCGTAGAGTCCTGATGTTTGTGTCACCTGCCTTGGAAATGAGTAGGAAAATCCAAAATTTGGCTTGGAATGAAGGAACAAACGATGTGTGGGGGACTTCTGCAGAAACCATAAACACATCCAGCAACAAGCATGTGGACACAGGGAACATACTTACTGCTGGAACTGATGCCACTTGGAAATGTTCTTTATTATTAATAATAATTAATAAATAAATGGTTCAGAGAGTTCTAATTTTCTCATGCTACCCAAATTAGCATACTTCCCCCGAGTTTTCCTAAATTGCTACCTTTTGGGGGGATAATGTGTATATAATTACGGCACACTCTCTGATTCCACCCAAACCCTCTCTTTGTTAGGTTGGCTGACTTTGCCTGCGTGCTATCAGCCACTGGTAGGGCTTCCCGAGGAACTGTTATGATGGAATCAATCCAAGATAAGCCTTCCATTTTGCCTTTCCTGAGTGTTTCCTTTCTTTTCCCCTCCCCGTCACAAAGGGGAGAGGGAGGTAGGAAGACAGTGGGGACACAGATCTAGTTCTTGTCGTTTTGGTTTATGGGGCTGCTGTACCATAAGGTTCCATAGCTGCATCGCTGCTGACAGAATTCAAGCACCCACCACAAGCTTCTACTTCCGGCTGCATTGTTCTTACCAATTACCGGAGCGGCCTCGGGTTTCTCTCCGTTAATTGCCGCGAGCAGGGAACCTTTACTCAGTGCACAGTGTACCCAAGCATGTATGGAGTTTAATGAGTCATACTAACTCTGCACTCTAAGCAATTAGGTAAATCTAGCTGTTAGTTAGTGAGGCATAAAATAAATTTAATCTCTCTTCTAAAAAATCAATTATAGTGCTGTAATGTATAATTCAATTTGGGTCATGCTACATAAATTTTCTGTTTTTAGTATGTTTTAAAACTGGTTGTTATTAGATTTCACAAGCTCTCTCTCTCTCGTATCTGTGTGTGAGTGTGTATGTATGTGTATATATGTATGTGTGTGTATGTATGTGTATGAGTGTATGTATATGTATCTGTGTGTGTATGTGTGTATATATGTATCTATATATGTATGTATATGTGTGTATACATATGTGTGTATGTATGTATGTGTGTGTATATATGTGTGTAAGCATGTGTGTGTATGTATGTGTGTGTGTGAGTGTGTGTGTGTGTGTGTCTGAGTGTAGGGTGTATAGATGTAGGTTGAGGGACAGGTATGTCATCAGAAAATCTGTATGAATTAAGGAAACAGTGGGTCTCTGCTCCAGCGCTGACCTAATCTTCCTGAAGTGCCTGCTGTGCATATTATCTTCATAGAAGGTACCAAGAACTTTCGATAAATAAATATCTGTCCTCAAAGGATACAGTGTCATGGATAGTGTAAGAACAAAGCAAACAGAAATCAGAAAATGATCAGTGAAATGGGAAAGGGGACAGGGAGAAGGCGTCAGATAAAAGTACCGATGTTGGAGGAAGGATTTCAACCTGCACTCGAGGGCTCCATCTCGAAGTCTTCGAGGCTGGCATGTGGCTGAGGCAGACAAAAATCTGTTCACAACCTGCTTTTCTCATCTCTAAAATGGGACCAAGAGCTTGGCTTAGTTACTGTCTCCTCACTGCGATAAGGCACCATGACCAAGGCACCTTTTAAAACAAAGTATTTAGCTGGGGGCTTGCTTACAGTTGCAGAAGGCTAGACTCCAGGACCATGATGGTAGGGAGCGTGGCATCAGGCAGGCAGGCATGGTGCTGACACGGTAACTGAGCGCTCACATCTGATCCACAAGCAGGAGGCAGGGAGAGGAAGAGACGCTGAAAATGGGTGAGCTTTGAAACCTCAAAGACTACCTCAAGTGACACACCTCCTCTAACAAGGCCACACCTTCTAATCTTTCCCAAACAGTTCCACCAACAGGAGACCGTGTAGTCAAACATAGTAGTAGCCACCTATAGGCATTTTTATCCAACCACCACAGAGTGCCTTTCCATAGGGTGTTTGCGATAAGCTGGGGTGACACGGGCTGAGTGTCTCCCCCCAAAGTAGTGCCTTGAATTTGCTTCCAAACAATCAGCATCTGGGGGGACAGCTGGATCCTCCCTCTTCTCTTGTCACCCTTGGCACCTGGCCTGGCACTGACTTGGCATGCGGCAAACACTCTAGATGTAGAAAGAGAGACAGGAGATGTGATCTGTGTGATTCTGGGTGGCATTTGAAGAGGGAGCCCATGACAAGGCTGGTCTATACCAGCTATTATGCTGAACAATGGAACCCACTGAGTCTGCTCTTCAGCCCAGTAAAGCTATCCCTGGGAGCAGGAGAAGAAGCTGTCTAAGACCACAGGGTAAGGATGATAACAGGCTAGAGGCTTGAACTCAGATCTCCCCACCTCCTGAACCACCTTGCCTCCCCACCACCATGGGAGAAAGGAGACAGAAGGCCACAGGGACTGAGGAGCTTTTGTTGAGACTCAGAGGTTAGAAACTCCCTCCTGCTGAAGCCCCCAGAAAGCTGTTCTTGCCCCGAACCCCTGCCTGCCCGTTTGATTTTGTTAATGGCACTCTTAGAAAAAATTACACACTGTTCCATTTCCCTGCTAATCTCCTGGCAACAGCCATGGTCCCGGACATTATTAAAAATGTTAAGACTTCATCCCAGCTGTCTCTTTCTAATTTTCTTGCTTCCAGGGGGTGCTGAGCACTGCAGCGAGCAGGCCCACCTCCCCAGTGCCTCAACACAAGCACAGTGAGGGCATCCAAAGCTCTCTCCTAAGGCAACTAGGACCATGAGGCTAGACAGAAACTGGGGGCAGGGGTGCTATAAAACAAGATTCAGAAGCTGGGTTCTGTTAGTCTAGTAGGAAGCCCTGGGCCTCAGTCATTCCCCCCAAAGCCTGCTGGTTCCCCCCCTTGTGACTTAGAGAACACACTTGCCACTGGCTGCATTGGAACATGAGGGCTTTGGAGGTACATGTAGTGTTCCCATGTAATAAGCTGTGAGCCTCACTGTGCCAATGGTTGACTTCCTTTGCCAAGCCAGTGGATCATTAAAAAGTACATCTCTAAAGCTGGCTGGGTGCAGCAGCTTCCACAAAACGGTCTCCATCACCAAGTAAGCCTTTAATTAGTAGAACAACGCGCCCAGATGAAACCCAACTTTCACAGACATATACCCAGTGATGTTAATTATGAAATGAAT
This sequence comes from Arvicanthis niloticus, assembly GCF_011762505.2. NCBI lineage: Eukaryota > Metazoa > Chordata > Mammalia > Rodentia > Muridae > Arvicanthis > Arvicanthis niloticus. The sequence continues at coordinate 29,250,564 of NC_133434.1, forward strand.
CTGCACATGCATGATTTATGGGCCTTTGACTTTAAAGAGAGGAGGAGAAGAAAAAAACTCAGCCGCCTTTTTTTATTTATGCTGTCTGCCCTCTGAAGGAATTCACAGGAGAGAGATACCACAGAAGGTTCCAGAACTTCTTAGAAGTTTAACGTCCCTTTCAGTGACTTTTATGCTTTTGCTTGCATCAATCAGCTAAATGTTTATTGAATTCTCAGTTGACCAGCACAGAGTAGGGGGCAGAGGGTGGGCTGGGAGCAGGGGCTCAAGATGAGTCACAGAGATAAGTTATGTAGCTTGGAGGGTCCTTGGAGAATACAGGGCTTACTTCCTTCATTTTCGAAAAAAAAAAAGTTAGGCTATAAATTAACTCATCAGAATTCAGAACTGCATGGTGAGTCAGGTTTGTCCTGATGGCTCAGCTGGATGCTGTTCTTATGCCTGGACCATCGATGGCAGAATTTGTTGGTTTCAAGGACAGTAAGAAAAAATGTAGTGTCGGAGCAGCCAAGCCAAGCATCTGTGTGCATCATGGGGATACATCCAGGAAGAGGCTGGCTACTGATGCATGCTGGGGGAGGGGAGACGTTGTCTTCAGTCGTGTGGCCACCTGGTTCCAATGGATAATTTCACACCCATGTTCATGTATGTGGACAGCCCTGGTTCAATTCAACTGGTCACAAGACAAAGCAAAATGACTAGAAGAAAGATGAGGAAGGGTGGGTGGGGGTGAGGAGGAGTAGGGTGGGCAGGGGTGGGGAGAGGTGGGGAGGGGGATGTTGGGGTGTGGAGGGGATCAGAGTCCATTAGAAGTGAGAGTCATCAGAACACATTGTATCCAGGTAAGCAATTGTCAAAGGATACATTGCATTTAAAATAAAGACGTAATGCCAAATCCCCATTTGAAATCAAGTCCTGGGCCTTGATCATCTCTAAGCCATTCCTTCTCAAACATCAGAGCACCTGCTGGTCATGAAGAATTAGGTAAAAGTGCAAGGCCTGACCCTCAGAAATTTGGGCTTCAGGGTGTGGGCGATTGAGAGAGCACTTTGTTCCCGTGAGATGTCACGATAACCGTTTTGTTAGAGGTTCGAAGTGGGCCCTGAACGTTGTGCTTTTCCTTGGGGCTCGCACTCTGGCTGCAGCACGGTGCACCTCACACACTGGCTGGATTCTCCCATCCCTCCAGGTTAGCTACTATTCTTGTTGCTACAACAAAATATTCAACAGAAGCCATTTAAGGAGGAAGGGTTTATTTCTGGCTCAATCGGAGGAGGAGGATACAGTCCATCGATGAAGGAAGGCATGGCAACAGGAGGTGAGGTGGGTGGGTGGACACACTGCATCTGCAGTCAGCAAGCAGAGATGAACCCTAGGGTTCAACTCCTGGTGTGGGTTTGTGGTCCACCTCACCGATGGTGTGTAGGAACTGGGCAGACAAAACTGGATGTGGTCTACAAAGCTCAGGGGGTGGGGAAACGCAGCCTAAAATGTGGAAGGCTGAAGCTGGGGTTCTCTGACTCCTGGGAATCCAGACAGCACTGGAAATTGCATGGGGAAGTCAGGAACAGAGGGGCCCGAGGGCCTGTGGGGAGTCCAGGGACGGGGGTTCCCAAACTCCTGGACATCCAGACACCATTGGGTCTCGAGGAGTTGGGAACAGAGTTGAGTCCTTGGGCTGAGGAGCTCAAAGCCAGGGGTATGAGAAGCTCAGGCTTATCTCATAGGAGATTGTGCCTAGCTTAGTGGTGATGGTCTAGGAGTGGGGTGGGGCCTTCTGTGGGAGGCTTAGATGGGGCAGCTCTGTAGACAAAGGCTTCCACCATGCTCCCCATGGCAGTACTTGATGAGAGAGACCTTCCTTGGTTCCAAACTGTTTATTGATTTTTCATCATGGATGGGTGCATACCACTTGCTCAGGGTGGATCAGAGATTAAATACCTTTTGCAGGAAAAAATGTCTGGGAAGGGAAGCTTATAGGCTAAACCCTCAGGGCCTCTAGATACCTCATTAGCATGGAGAACTCTGTTCTGGTCTAAATGACCATAGGTTGCATTCCTATGTAAGGGGCATGGTCATGTGACAGAGGCCTGGTCAGAAGCAGATGAAGCTCCTACCCTCCTCTCAGAGGTTCCAGGGCTTCTAAACCACTCAGCTTTACCAGGTTTCCTGGCACCATCCACTGCCCCACATCACAGTCTCCTTTTTATTACATCCTTAGCCACATCCCATGGAATAGTGCTAGAGTACCCATCAATCTAGAATTCCTCACAGACATGCCTACAGATCTGTCTCCTGGGGGATGCTAGAGCCTGTCAGGTTGAGCAGAGGATGCTAGGACATCCTTTCTGGTTCCCATCCTCCTCTGTGCATGTTTCTTCCTCTTCTGACACCCATTTCTCATCCATGAATCCCTTAGCTTAGCAGGATGGACGGAGCCCTGGAGGCTTCCGCAGCTGTGTTGCATCTTCTCTGCGTTCTGTACCCCGCCGAGCCCTCCTGACCATCCACAGACTGGGCTTTCCACACAGAGCTTCTCCAGCCTCCTCATGGCACAAGCCTTTTCTGTTTCTGGATTCCCACATCCTACCCTGTTCCTTTTCTTTCCTTTTTTAAAGGTCCATGATTTATTCATCCTCTATATTTTTCATCTGCTTTCAAATATTAAGAAGGCATAGTTAAAAAAAAATCAAGCATCGCAATGGAGAAAGCTATGAGTCCCTGTGTCTGGGACCCTCCCCCAAAGTAGCAGATGCTGGGTGACGTTTAGTTTAGAAATCATCACACAAAGAAAAAGAAACAAATATATATTTTGAAGCAAAGGTATAGTAAAAGTATAGACACTATTTGTGGTATCATCCCCAAGGAACAGTCAGTATATCCTAACTTTTGCTATTGACATTATGGGAAGACAAGCCATAGTCTTTTTTTAAAACTCAGTGGTATTCCATTGGGTGAATTTAGCAGATTTTTTTTTATCAGCCCACACTTAGATATTATTTGCTTTATAATTTTTTTGTAATACATTTATTTGTTTGTTTTGGGGTGAGGTGGGTAGGTGCATGCTTGCTGCAGCATGCATTTAGAGGTCAGAGGGATAACTTGAAGTTCGTTCTCATCCTCTCCCATGTGGGGCTGGGAGAATGAACTCAGGTCATCAGACTTGGCCAAAGGCCCCTTACACAGCGAGCCATCTCTCCAGCACAGGAACTGTTTTATCTCGAAAGTTACAAACCAACACTGTTACAAACGTGCTTGCACAGGTACCAGGATGTGCTTGAATGGAAATGAACACACATGAATAGAATTTTTGAACAGAAACGTGCATTTTACAGTTTACCTATATTACCAATTTGACTCTCAACATCGATTTTTTTTTTTTAACCAATGTTTTTGAGTGGCTCTTACTGACATACCCCGTGCCCACTCTGGATGTGATCCTTTTAATACTCTCCTAAGGCAGATGGAAGAAAACACCTATTTGTCATTTCCTCTTTCTTCTCCTACTTCTCAGCTCGGTGGGGGCTGGCTTGGGTATCTGAAGTATCATGAAGTGAACTTGGTTATTTTTCTTCTTTGGTAATTCATGAAATACATGGCAGTCATTCTCGTGGTGTCTTAACCTGCTTTCTCTGGATAGAACCTCTTTCCTTGGGTCACTTGTAAAGGCAAGAGGGTGTGGGGGTTCATAGTGTGAGAGGCTAGGAGGTTTCATATTGGGGGTGTACATCTGGGGAGGGCCCCCAAGGGGAGAGGCAGAAGACAAGTAGGTATCACTGGGGAACACCCATGGTCTCACTCTGTAACAGCTGTGCTCATGTGACTGCCGCAGGCTCTGAAACAGTGAACTCACTGAAGCAGGCAAGGCTGAATCTTGTCCTGAGGGCTCTGTCCCATGACCCGACCACTTCCCAATAGCACCTTCTGGGAAACCAGGCCTCAACACCAGTGTGGGTGTCAAGTCACACTCAGACCACAAAAGGCAGCTCGCAAATCTCCACAGTTCTGAAGGCTACGTAAAGTAACCCCAAAACTCAGGAGCCCTGGTCTCAGCTCAGCTAGAACCTCACTCAGAGTGCTCACACACACCCCAGAGCACCCCAACACAGCCCTGCCCACTCCCTGGGTTCTCACTGCAGGGACACTCTAGTAATCAGTAAGATGGGAGGACTGAAAAGACAGCTCCAGCCAGTGTCAAACCCCTGCTCTGGGTTGGGGACACAGAGACAGAACCCAGAGGCTGGAGGTCTGAGCCACAAGCTGATGCCTGGGTTGCAGATGAGTGGCTGGGAGTAAGACCCAACTTCACAGCCAGTTTCTTCTTTGTTTAAGGGGCCTTGGCTCTGGGTTTCCTCACGTGGGAAAAGCAAACAGTGATGCCACACTCAAGACCCTCTCGTGAGACACAAACGAAGCTGTGTACAATAAAACTGGAACCTTCCGTAAGTGTAGGCTGTGAGCACCGATGTCTGAGGCTTCATGTGTGACCATCTGATCACAGTGCTCGTGGAGATTCCCTTGTAGGGGACACACTTCTGTCTGCTCTTTTGTCTATAGCTGGGTTTTTGCTACTATAAAGTGGCCACGAGCACAGGCAGGCCCTGGAGGCAGGAGGAGCTAACTCTTTACTGTGTGACTCTGAGCAGGGTTACCAAACTCCTCTGAGCTCCAAAGTCCCCCCTTCAAAAAGTGGCTATAACCACACAGTTTACTCAGAGAAGTTAATGGGCTGTGTTAAAACCCTGGCTCCATAAACATCAACTATCTTATTATCGTCTTCAATAATTATTGGCCTTGAACACAACTGGTGCTTGTTGGGAACAGGTCTAGCCTCGTACTCACTATGTGACACGAATGACCTGAACTCCTGATCCTCCTGTCTTTACCTTCTGAGTACTTGAACTCTGTCTGCATTAGCCGCCACACGTCGGGTTATATCTGGTGCTGGGGATCAAACCCAGGACTTCACGAATGCTGGGAAAGTGCTCTCCCAGCTGAGCTACATGGCTGAGAGAAGGCTGAGATTCAGCTTTCTGCAGTGAGTCCCACAAGTTCTCAGTCATGGGCTCCTTCTGGGGGATCTTCTGCTGTCGTCCCTGCTGACAAACGTTCCACATACTCAGAGGGCCTTCTACTGGGGTAGAAACTTGGCCTTGCATCTTTCAGTTGTGAGATAGGATGCCTGTGGCTTCCTTGCTGCTGGAGGACCTTGAGCAAGGCTTATGTGCTCTCCCTGCCTCAGTTTCCTCATTTGTAAAGAAGCATCACAGTGCTGACTACAGAGGGCTCAGAGCTAAGGGAAGGAAGCAGTTGGTAAGCGCCACCCAATGGCTCTTCCTGTGCTCATCCTTTGGCTGGGCCCAGCCTGTGGAACAGGACTCCTGATCTTAGAGGACAGTTAGGATCCTGGAGAGATAAGAAATCTCACACCAGAGACCATGTGACCCCAGTGCAGCACAGCCTCTGAGGAGGGAGGCCTGCCAGGAACAGCCAGCCACTCCTTCCTCCATGGAGCCCCTTGCTGCTGTTCCTGTAAGTCAGGGTGAAGGCCCTGACCTGACCAGGAATGTGCCTGGTCAGTCCTTACATTCCCTACTCAGGGCTATCACCCTGGGTGATGATGTCTTGCCTGGAACATTTGTCTTCCACACAGGAACACTGGTTTCCTTAGGTTTTGTTCAGATATCATCCCTCTGTGAATGTGTCCTAAGTGCAAGTACACACACCAACACACAGATACACATACACACACACTCATGCACACATACACACACCAACACACAGATACACACACAGCACACACAGATACACATACACCAGGCACATATATACACACATGCACACATGCGCGCACACACACATGAATGCGCGCACATGCACACACCACACGCATACATACACATCACGCACATACACACATACCACACATATGCAATACCACACAGACACACACTCACACACATACTCAACGTTTCCTGTTCGCCCCATGTTAGTCTCCTCATGCTCTATCTTCACCAAGTTTCTGGTGGCTTTTGCACATTAGATTTTGTCTGTCTGTCTGTCTGTCTGTCTGTCCTCATTCATTGTAGAATTGTCTATTTCTGTGACACAGTCTCTAGAAATCAGTAGCTCAAAACATCAGACAGGCTATCCCCTCTCCCTGTCTGTGAGGAGCGTCAGACGGAGAGAGCGTGGCTTGTGGCTCTCCCTCCTCAGGAGCTGCTGGTGGAGGTGGCTGCTGGAAGAACTGGCATGTCCAAGATGGCTTCCCCAGTCTGTCTGCACCTGGGGAGCAGCATGGGAAACCTGGGGCTCACTGTCCTGGAGTGCCTACACATGGCTTCACAGATGTGGCTGGGCTCACTTTGGCCATGATGCTTAGGGCTCCTGGAGTGACACAGCTGGGGTGGGGGTTGGGGGGGATATACAAGGGTCTTCCTTCCCATCAATGCTTCCTGCTTGTTCTCTCTCTCAAATCACCACCAAGGCCAACCTGAACTCCAGGGGTGGAGGTTGGCCACACCTTCCAGGAGCAGGAAGCTAAGGATTCCAACTCTGCCCTAACATGTCTCCCCAGGACTGGGTCTTCAGAGTGTCCCATGGACTGAGTCCAGCACCCAGCGGTTCCTTAGTGAACACATGCTGGGGGCCTGGGGGAGGGGGGAGCACTGCATCTGTGTTTTATTTTTTTATTTATGTACTTACTTGTTTAGTATGTGTATTATATGCTTGTGTGTGCTGATGTGTGTGTCTGTGCTTGCCGTCAGAGGCAGATGTCAGGTGTCCTGCCCCAGCACTCTCTGCCTTATTCCCTCAAGATGGGGACTCTCACTGAACCCGGAGGTCGGCTGGCAGCCGGCATGACCACATCTTCTCCTCCAGAACTGGGATTGCAGGTGCCGACGACGCCATCACACCGGACTTGTTACCTGAGTGCTGAGGGATTTGCAGGCCCTGATACTTATGTAGCTAACACTCTTGCCTTCTGAGCCATCTCCCCAGCCTCCAGCATCATTCGAATAGTCCAGTCAAGTCACTTCAGCTAGGAACCCTTCATAACTGCCCGGGAACAGGAGTTCTTCCCTAGTTCAGCCTCCCCCCCTTCTGACTGCCTGAGCTCAGGGATGATCCTGGATCCAGAACACAAGCTGCCTCTGAGGGCTGTGTCATTCAAGGAGGCTTAAAACAGTTGGGAGGGATTTGTTGCTATTGTTGTTTTTAATATGTGCATGGCCTCACGAATCACCACCACAGACAAGGCGGAGGCTGCTGTGCCATTTTACAGATGAGAACATTTCCCTCAGGTCACTCAGCCAATTCAGCCCAGCCTGGGGGTTCTACAGAGCCTGTAGAACCTTTTTAGGCTATGCAGGTGAGAAGCTTCCCCGCTAAGCTTCTCCCCCTACCCCGCCCCCGAGCGTGATGTGTGTAGCCCTCTGAAACGGGACTTCTGGCATCTAATTTTTCTTCTCCCTTCCATGGAGACCACTGTTTCCCACCCCGGAGATGCTCTGCCAAGGGAGTTGGGTTTAATATTCATGAACCAGCCAGGCATGAGTGATTAGCTGACTGGTGTTGGAGGAAGCCTAATTGAATAAGGTATTTACATAACAAGTTAATGCTGTCGCCCGAGGTTCTCCTTTCCCCACCCCCACCCCCAGGCCCCCAACTTGTTCATCTTGTGCTTCTCCACCCCCTGGATGGCCAAGGACACAGAGGCGCCACTGGCGTTGATGTCCACAGCATACATAATGCCATGGAGGAGGAGAGGGTAACTGTGTACAGATGGTGACACCCTGGTCTCAGGATGGCGACACCCTGGACTCCTTCGTAGCCGGCAAGAGCAGGGGAGTTCCAGGCTCCTCTAAAAACAACCCCCCTCCCCAGAAACAGAGGTAGTAAGTTAAGACTAGCCTTTGACCTAGTTGTATTCACCCCAAACCCTAAAGGCCACAGATGGATCCCCCCCTTCTGAGCTTGTCTCCTTTTCTGTAATGTGCTGGACCCCAGTGTGATCACTGGAGTCTAGGACTATATACCACCTGCCTTTAGTAACAGAGGAAGGGAGAGGACTGAGCGCCGTGCCCTTCCTGGCCCAGGGAGATGGCCCAGTGGTTAGCGTACTTGTCATGCAAGTGGAAGGACTTGAGTTTGAATCCCCAGAACCCATGGTAAAGCTCATGTCGGTAATCCGTTGTCCCGACAATGAAACAGGAGGGGGAGAACAGACTCTCCAGAAGCTTGTGAACCAGTTAAGCTGCCGTACACAGCAGAACAAAGCCAAACAAAGAGACCTTGTTTCAAACAAGGTAGGAGGCGGGGGACAGACACCCGAGGTTGTCCTTAAACCATCATACACAAGTCATGGCGTGTGCGTGCTCGCACTCACACCGAGATAATAAATGGATAAGTCATGGGGGAAAAGAAATCCTGTGATTGCCAAGGAAAGACAGAAGTATACGTCACTATGTTCACATCTTCCCAAAGATCTGCCTTCAGGGTTAGGCCTGGACAGCACTCCCTTGGGGTTCTGGAACTCAGGGTTACAAGCTCGTAAAGTCCTTGTTCACCACAGGCTGGGAGGTGTGTGGTGCGTCTGACCTCAGGCATGAGGAAGACCAAGCCAAGTCCTCTGGCTGCAGTTGAAAGGGCTTAGCAGCCTCTCCCTGCAGGCAAACTACAAAGATGGGCTGGGCACATCTGAGTAGAGTAGAAAGCCTAGCTGCTGGGCCAGTAGCTCCAATGAGCTACCATTGCATTCAAGCCCTGGAACAGTGTATGGTGTCCTGTGAGGGCCACAACAGTCTGGTTCTTCTTGCCAGGCATACAGAGGGATAGAACTGGGAAGCTGTGTGTCTGACCACATATGTGTGACTTCTGGGAGCTGCTGGTCCCTTGTTTAGAGAATGAACAAAATGACAGAGCTCCCCTCATGGGGCCTGAGTGAGGAGAAAAAGAATTGTCTCACGTTAGGTATTCAAAACAACAAATATTCCAAACAGGAACCCCAGTAGGTAGAATCTTCTAATCGGCTAGGAAGACACAGGATGTGTGTGTGTGTGTGTGTGTGTGTGTGTGTGTGTGTGTAGGAGTGCAATATTATGTCTTGAGCTTTAACCTTTTTAGTGGCTAATGATGGATGAAGTTTAGGTAACTTTCATGGCTCTGAGCTGTATGGGTGGTAGGGGGTCATGAATCTGATCTGTCAGTCAAAACGGCCGACACTAAAAGACAACGCCTGTCACACAGTAGACTGAGCCAATGTTCACATGAGGATGGAGAACTGGCCTTTATGAACCCTCCCTAGGGACTGGCACTACAGATCGTTGGGAACACGAGGACAGGGGGTCTGGACTGTTGGCTCCAGCACACGGAGGGAGGGCAAGACCGGGCAGCTGTGTATTTTAGAAGTGCCCAGCTGCTGAACTGTTGATTAAAGGTTCTGAACAGAAGTCCTTTAGAAGTATCTGATGGGAGAGGAGTCCTGCCACAGAGTGAGTCTCCACTGGTGGCTGTTTGCATGTGATGTTGATCACAAGGTAAAAGGTAGCTGTATGGTGACACCTGCTCCTGGCTCCTGCCACCACCACATCCCCACTCTTGTGTAGTCTCCCCCGCTCCTCCCCTTGCAGGCTGCAGGCTAGCAGCTGCTTTCCAGGATAGCACAAGGCTATGCTCTACTTCCAGCTTTGCCCACCGGGAGGCCAAACCCTTAAGCTTGGCAAGGGAGACCCGTAGGAGAACCGGCAGTTAAACCAACATTTTAGATGTTGCCAACGTTTTGGTTTTGTTCCTTGCCCACCGTGACGCATTCCCCAGAAACTGTGGTGGAATTCCTGCTCCACTCACACATGCTAAGCAGCCAGTGGGAGGTGGGAAGACATTGCTACTGTCTCTCTCAGAGAGTGCTCCAGGTGGCTGCTCCCGGGTATGGGAGAGTGTCAGGGCCAATGCTGAGGATCAGAGCTAGATGTGGGTGTGGTCAGGGAAGCAAGTGAGGATGGTTATACACTCAGTGATCAAGACAAATCAGTATTTTTAAATATGGACAAAGCAGTATTTTTAAAGGCCAGGTTCATTGAAAAGAATCTAGACATTGCTTTTTTATTTTTTAAATGCATTGCTTTGAAATGCTTAGCATGGCTGGTCCACTCTTGGGGGTGCTGCTTAAATTTCTCATTAAGGGAGGGGTGCCTCACTACTGTGCCCTAATCTTGGCCCCAAGCGTTGTGTCTAGGGTATCTGCAGCAGCGAAGAAGGTTGAATTTGGTGCCTGGGTTTAACAAAAGTAGCAGCAAGCAAAGGAGAGGAGGGGTCCCCTAGGATCCTTCTGGGGAGTGTATGGTCTAGCCAGGGGAGATTCCTCTAACTTGGGGTATCAGAGAGAAATCAGGGAAGCAAGACAGCTATTGTCAGGCCATGAAGTGCAGCAAAGAGGAGATGTCCCTAGATGCTCGGTCCCAACTCCTGAAGCTCAGTGGGCCAGAGAGGAAGCTAGAGCCCAGCCTGGACTGACTGAAGAATGCCGACATGGGGTCCTCAGGAAGCTGAGGCTCAGAACCCCCCTGCACTTTCCCATCATGCCCTGCTCTGCTCTGGAGGACTCTGGGGGACCCTCTCTGTGAAAAGGAGCAAGTGGAAGGTAGATGACAAATCAAGGAGAGGTGGGAGCTGGTGTAACACCTCTTAAGCCAAGCCAGTGGACATGCCTCTGCCTCATCACTCCTGTGGTACTGATGAGGAAACTGGAACTTAGAGAAGAGCTGGCCTGAGACACTGGGGCAGAGCTGGGTAACCCAGCCAACATCTCTTCAGACCCCTTGCTTCTACTCTCTGCTGCCTCAGAGTTAAAAGGCCCCTCCCTGCTCTAGGCGGCTCAGCCCCAAACTGTCACTTCCACCTTTTCCTTCCCTCTTAACTTTTCCCAAAGTGAATATCATTATTAATATTATTTGCCTAATTAACACATTGGCTGAATGACAGAAAACATGCAAACAGGTTTTGCCAGAGAAACTCTGTCTGATTAAAACTGCAGCCCGTCTAATTAGATGGAGATTTCTTCATTACCTTCCCCAGTTTTAGACGAGCCAACTCCCTCCCCTGCTCCTGTCCCCACTTCCCTGGAAGGTGGCTCAGCACTTGCTGCACAAGGGTGGGGACAGGAGTTCAGATCCCCCGCACTCATATAAGTGCTCAGTGAACATGATCACTCCCTACAAGCCTAGCAGGGGGGAGGCAGAGGCAGGCTCTCCCCTGGAGCAAGCTAACTAGCTAGAGAAGCTGATTTAATGAGCTGCGGGTTCAAGAGAGAAAAACACCTTAATACATGAGGTGGAGAGAGCTCGAGGAAGACGCCTGACACTAACCTCAGGCCTTTACATGCATGTGCACATACATGCTAACATGCATACCTACTCCCACATGCACCTTGCCTGGAGCACACACACACAAAGAATGGTGAGGAGTCCTTACTGAAAACCCGTGCTGGTGAGAGGGTTTCCACATTCTCACATGGGAGTCTTCCAGAGGGAGTACTGTTGCCATTTTGCAGATGAGAACACTGAGGCTTCCAGGGAACAGACCCAGAGTAGACATTTTAGACCCAGCCTGTTCCAGCTGCCACAGCCTTTCCCTGTTCCTCTGCCATCCCTCTTCCTACAGTTGTTAGGAAGCACAGCACCAAGTGACGCTCTATGACCAAGCCCAGGGTGAGGCCAGGGCTGTCCAGAGATGTCCTAAGTTGAGGTCAGCCAGAGTTGTGTGAGGCATCTACAAGAGCCTCAAGAATGTGGGAGCCCAAATGGGGAGGGGGCAAGGATATACTGAGGTCAGACACAGTTAGGGGTGGGACTGCTGGGTGACTGAGACAAGTACCAGAGTGGGATTACTGGAAGGAGATGGGCTGGTGCTCTTGCAGCTGAAGTCTGTCCCATGACTGTGTGAGCTACTTTGTGTGTGTGTGTGTGTGTGTGTGTGTGTGTGTGTGTGTGTGTGTGTGTGTGTTCTCTAGAGCCAGATGTAAGAGCTCCACACTTTGCAGATGAGGAAACAGGCTCAGAGAGGTTGAGAAACAGGGGCAAGGTTACACAGCTTAGAACTGGCTGCTAGTTTTCTGTGGGAACGGGAACGGCTTGTTCTGGTGACTCCCAAGGTACTCAGGGCCCAGTGGGCGGTAGCTGAGAAGCTGGAGCCTGGCTCTCTCTGCAGTGGTTTGAGGCCTGTAGGCCAATTTTACCAGGAAGCTTAAACCCCACAGGGAGCATGATCAGAGGCGGGCAGACAAGCCTCATTAGCCGGATCCAGCGCTGCGCGGGTGCCGTCACCATGGCAGCCAGCCTGGTGCAAACCAGGTGGTTTTTATTACCAAACTTGGAAAACTTTACAGTGGCGCCAACAATGGATCTTTATTCTGCTGTTAATAGTGTGTCTCTTATTAGCATGCATCTCTCCCACTTCTTAATAACCTTTACATTTCCAAGTTGCATTTATAATTAAGTCATTAATCCCTTACTGGAATTTCTTGTTTTGTTTTGTTTTTGTTTTGTTTTGTTCATAAGCAGCAAACCAGAAGTCCCATCTGCCTGTTGAGAATGAAGGCCAAGCGCTCCGAACTGCTCTGGGAATGTCATCCCAGTCACAGGATCCCAGCAATGTGCTGATAAGCTCAGGTTTGAGGATAACCTGTCTCTGAGGGGCTCAGAGCCGGGCCAGGGGTCTTCTCTTACCATCAATGGCCAAGAGTTTATCTGGTACCTGAGAGCTGTTGACTCAGGAGAACCATTACCGCCAGGGTAGTGGTGGGGAGGCAAAGGGTCAGAAGTGTGCCCTGCTCAGTGAGTTGTAGTTGGATTACAGGTGCTGAGGTTCAGGCTGTCTCAGAGGAGCAAAAAGTAATTCTGTTGACCCCTGGGCCTCTGGAATGGACTGAACTATGTCCCATCCAAATTCATATGTCAGAGACTCCTTATACCTCAGAACTTCGTATCTGGGCTCAGTCTTTATTGAGGTGAGGTAAAAAGAGGGTGTTGCGGTAAGCCTTAATCCAGCAAGATTGTGTCCTTTGAAGAAGAAGAATTTGGGACACAATATTTACACAGAAAGACACAGGAAGGAGACAGCCATCTCCAAGCTCAGGAAAAAGGCCTCAGAAGACACCAGCCTGCCCACTCTTTGATCATGGACGGCAGCCTCTGGACCTGGAGGAAACTCATCTCTTCTGTCACTGACAGCCGGTGGTCCTCTGTTTCAGCAGGCCTGGTGAGCGCACATCACCTTCTTTCTTTCCCAGTGCATTCTGGGTCCTCCATGGATCTGTTCTTGGATCTTTGAAGATCCAGAGAAGGAAAGCTTGGTGTTTCGGCTCTGCCCCAGACCTAACTTAGGGAAGAATCTTCCATGGACACTAGTGTAGGGGTAGGGGGTTGCTCTATATGGTCCCCACCAGCTCTGTCAGGGTTGGCTGATAGAGGTGGGGTTCAGGTGGGCTATACACTTGGAAGGAGGGCTTCCCTCTAGGTCAGCAGTTTTCAATCTGTGTATCTCAACCCCTTTGACAAACCTCTAGCTTCAAAATTGTTTACACTGTGATAACAATAACAAAACTGTAGTTTTAAAGGAAAGAATGAAAATAATCCTGTGGTTCAGGGGTCACATGAGGAAGAACGTGGCCCAACATGAGGAACTGGATCAAAGGTTTGCGGTGTTAGGAAGGTTGAGAGTCTGCTGCCCTAGGGGAGGTTCAGACTTGTGGCCAGCTTCCCAGGAAGTACTTTTGCTTCCCAGTAAGTAGTGAGCCCCATGTGGCATCGAGAGCTGAGAATCAGCATAGCTGCGAGTAGGATTAAAGAAAGGTCTGGCAGCCTTAGGGACACACTAATGTTAACCACAGATAAGCTGGTATGGGAAGGCTTGGTCAACTGGCAGCTCCGGAGTGACCGACATGGAGGCTTGCAGCCCACGCCTTCCTGCCATCTCTGACTTGAGGTTTTCTCATCTCCCAACCATAGGCTGATCTTTTCAAGACTTTGCCTGAGAGTCATTAGTGGCCGCCAGCCACTGTTCAGGCTGACTCTTGCTTACCCCGTGGGTGTCGTTCCAGATGCTTTTTTCTGCTGTCCACTCATCTTCTCACTGTGGACCATCAGAGTATATTCTCCTGCATTTTGTTTCCCTGTCCATCCGTCCACTCACCCAACACACCCATTTACACAGTATCTGCCATGGGATTTTTGTTCTTCTTAGTAGTCATGGGATTTGAACCCAGTACCAAGGGCGCACAACCTCTCCCCTCACAAAATCTAGAAGGGAGTAGACATTAAATCCTCCAACTGGGACTGGTATGAAGGGAAAATGGGGGAGGCCTGGGCAATAAAGGTGGGACCGGAGGGCTTGAAGGTAGAGGATTGACATCATCAAGATGTCACCTGAGCCTGGAGTCAGGGTTAGCCAGGAAGAAGGGGAAGGAGAATGCCATAGACAGACAAGATAGTCCAGGCAAAGACCCCTAGGTTCTAGAAGAAACCAGAAGCACTGGAGCAGAATGAGTAGCAGGGACTGGTTGGGGAGAAGGAAGGCAGGAAGAGAGTTCCTGGGAGACATGGCAGAGGTGCTGTCTTATTTCTGGGGCTGTTTGTGGCTTAGGCAGGGGAGGTAGTAGGTCCCTAGAGAAGGAAGGACATTACAACTTGTCACCATGTATATGGAGATGGCAGTTGGCTCAAAGGTTTTGCAGTCTTCTGGAACTGTCTCTAAGTGTGATCCTAGTACCCAGAATCCTTTGTCCCTATAGCCCTGGCTAGTCTCCAACTCCCCATACTGCGAAGTATGACCATTAGCTTCTAATTCTAAGTCTATGGCTCTAACTTCTAAGTTTCCGGCCTCTACCATTTAAGTGCTGGGATCAAAGATACATAAATGTGCTGAGGATGGGACCCAATTCTTCAAGCAGGCTTGGAAAGCACCTGGACGAACCAAGTCACATCCCCAGACACCACTGTTACAGTCTTTTACTATGTCCTTCTCTTAGGTGTCTTGAGCAAGAGTTACTCAGCCGTCTGTAGGCCACTCTAGCGTGAACAGACACTTTGTTTCTCTGTCTTTATCCTCCCTGGAGCCCCCACCCCCAACACACTTCCTGAAGTCCTGTATGTCTCGCATATATTCACAAAGGCCAGTTTGCTACTCTGTGGCTGCTGCTGTGTTTTGAGGCTGTCCTCTGTGATGTCACCTCTAAGGCTTCTCTCAGCTCATCAACCCTCTGCTGAGAGGCACCATATGTCAAGGCATCAAAGGAATGTGCAGCCAGCCAGCACTGAAGCCACCACGTGGGACTCTGCCCTGAAGGCAGCGAAACCGCCTATTCTACATTATAAGTAAGAGTTGAATGTTGGGACAGCTGTCTGACTGTCACTTGAAATCAATTCCCAGTGTACCTGCAGGCCTTACTCCTTGAGACTCAGGCTGGGGAACTGGACTCAGGAGCTGGGAGCTGGAGGCAGATGATGCTGGTTTCCCAGAACCCTGTCTCTCTGGGTGAACCTACTCACAGAGATGCATGCAAGCCACTATGCAGAAAATGGGCCACCCCTAAGATGACCGGCTTGCTTAAAAACCTCTGAGTTGACATAGATGTGGATTAGAATATAGAGCTATTAACATTTTACAGATTGCTATCAGTATGCTTTCCTATTGGGGTCCATTTACTTTTTACTAAGTACTGTAAGTCTTTGTGTTAATCTCATTTGTCAACTTGATGACAGGGAATCATCTGGGAGACGGGCTTCTGGGCACTCTTGATTAGGTTAATTAAAACAGGAAGACTTTGTGGCTGGGATTCTGGAGTGTACAAAGGAGGAGAAAGTGAGCTGAGCGCGAGTGTCCATTGCTCCCTGCTTCCTGACTGCAGATACAGTGTGACCAGCATCCATTGCTCCCTGCTTCCTGACTGCAGATACAGTGTGACCAGCATCCATTGCTCCCTGCTTCCTGACTGCAGATACAGTGTTACCAGCATCCATTGCTCCCTGCTTCCTGACTGCAGATACAGTGTGACCAGCATCCATTATTCTCTGCTTCCTGACTGCAGATACAGTGTGACCAGCATCCATTATTCTCTGCTTCCTGACTGCAGATACAGTGTGACCAGCATCCATTGTTCTCTGCTTCCTGACTGCAGATACAGTGTGACCAGCATCCATTGTTCTCTGCTTCCTGACTGCAGATGTAGTGGGACCAAACTCCTGCCACTGTGACTCCTGGGCCATGATGGACACCTTGAATTGTGAGCCAAAATAAACTCTCCCTTCAAGTTTTTTTTTTCTCCAGAATATTTTTTATCACGGCTAAGACACCATGCTATCACAGTCCTCAACAGGCATGTGTCCTGTGGAGTATGTTAAATGGTTGTATTTTACCTTGGCACTCCCTGTTGATGGACACTTAGCTTGTTTCTCGATTGTTATGATGATAAATGAAAAACTTAGAATATCCCCCCAAATATTGGACTACCAATTATCATATTTAGAGTTAAAGTGTCCAAGTTAACATATGTAAGACTCTCATCTGTGATGTTCATTTGCCCTCTAACCAGCTTGAAGCAATTGACACGTAGATCCTTGACTTTAACTGCTATAGGAACTGCCTAGCTGGACTACCTCTCTTTCATAAAGCCAGGAGTGATCCTTGAAGTGCAGGCCATGGCTAGGGAGATGGCTTAGGTGTTTAGAGCACTTGTTACTCTTCCAGAGGACCCAATGGTGGCTTGCAACTAGCTGTAACTGTAGTCCTAAGGGACCCAGTGCCTTCTTCTGGTCTCTGTGGACACTGCACATATGTGGTGTATAGACATATAGATGCAGGCAAAACAACCATACTACTGCTACTACTACTAATAATAATAAATTAAACATTAAAGTTCAGGGCTTTAGAAAGAACAATGGGAATTGGCCAAAGATGGGAAGTAAACCAGAAGATCAACCAAAGAAGACTTTGAACCAAATATCTAAGCCCAAGTCGGGAGTTCACATAGCCACCCATGTATGTCTCTATCTACTGTGGGAATCTTGTCCCCAATGGGATGTTCCCTCCTTAGCTATTGATGCTTGAGTAAGGAAGAATTCCCTGACCTACTAAGGAATTCCATCACGACTGTCCTTCTGGGGTGGGTCACCTGTTCCCTCCTGTCCACTTGCCTGTGCTAGCTAATCCATGCTGTGGCAGATACTTACCTACTAAATGGGTCTCAGGGATCAAACCCAGGTCACCAGGCAAGGCTACAGGTACCTTTTACCACCAAGCCATCTTGCCAGAGCGCCATCCATTGCTTTGTTTTGATCATGTCAGTTCCTGCTCAGCCCTGCAGGAAAAGTGCAGGGGTGGCCCTCCTCCCACTTGGCAGTTGTGTCTTCTTCAAGGTCCAGGGGAAGTCATTCTTCTTTCTTTCTTCACACTAAGGTGTTTGCTGTTATTTGTAGATCCTCAGATTATTCCTTTCCCCACTCCTCTTCTTCTCCTCCTCCCTCTCTTCTTGAATACAGTAGCTCACGTTGGCCTCCAACCTACAGTAATCCTCTCCCTTCAATTCCCTTTCGAATCTTGAATGTTGGGATTACAGGCACATGCTTGTGTTCCCTGTTTGGTTTTCATTTGTTTCTCATATGGCACTTAATTCCATATGTAGCCTTGAACTCCTGATTTTGCTTTGCCCACCTCCCAGTTGGCTGAGATTACAGCACACAGCTCCAGGAAGAGAGTCATATACTTCACGGCCTGATGCCGAGTGAAGCGGAAATTTCCTGTTTTCTTTGAAAACTCAGTTGTGTCACGTGATGTTTTGCTGAAGCAGACACGTGTGAGGGCATGTGAAGTTTTTCTGGCGCAGATGCATGAGAGGGTGCATGGTGTTTGGAGTTCCAATAGAACCCCCGCAGACAGCAAAAGGACGTTCTTACATTGTGATGCTGCACAATGCTTCGCTGGACTTTACTGGTGTTCAATGTTCTTCACTGGTCTTCTCTGGTCCTTGCTGGTCTTCGATGGTCTTCAATGGACTTTATTTCATAGAGAGAAACGCACCAAAGAACTTCTCGTGGTATTCCAGCTGAACGTTGCTGATTCATTTGACTTATGCCATTTTGGCAGAGCCTTGTGGTTTCTGCTGGATCAAGCCCCTGCTACTAATTCATGTTTGCTGTTTACTATTGGACTGAACTGCCGGTGTCCTAGCAAAGAATTGCCCCGCAGAACTATGTGTAAACAGGTCCACAACCCCTTTTCCTGTAAACCTTCCTTTTCCTACCTCTGGCCGGTGGGCTAGATGGGAGGGTAAAGCACACTTAAGAACCCTAAATAAAGTAGGCTTTGGAAAATCTAAGCCTACGGCCTCTGCTTGCAGCTTTGCAGTTTTAGCTTTTTTTTAGATTACATGAACAACAATGTCCCTTACCCCATGAGGAGGGCTTTTTTAGATGTCTGGGGAGGGGTGTTGGACTCATTCGACACCTTCCTGTCAAAATGTGTTAGCCAAAGTGAGAGCTGGGAGCCCACAGTGCAGGTTAGTGAAGGCCTCTTCCCAGGAGGCCCCTTGACTACAGACAAAGCAGTCCTTACCACTAACCATCCATCACTGGCCATGAAAAGCAAAGCTATAAGGAAAGTGTGGCAGGGAGAGGCAGGCACTAAAGCACTCTGGATTTAGGGTTCCTTTTATTTTGGTCTCCTTTGGAGACAATGTTTGTAGGTCTTCCCAGATTATCCCCCCCCCCTTTCTTCCCCTCCTCACCCCTTGCTTCTCCTCCAATCTTCTATCTACTTCTTCCTCTCTTCCTTCTCTTTCTACTCCTCCCTCCCCTCCCCCTCCTTCTCTTCCGCCTCCTCCTCTTCTGGTAACAGGTTGCTTGTCCCCAAGATTCCAGCCATCTGCCAGAGACTTGAGAGAAGGTGACCAGTTTAACATAGGGACAAGTTAGACTGGCGTCAGCCCTGCCTGAACTCTGACCCCTCCATGTATCACTTTAGTAGGGTCCCTTCGCCTCTCTTGGCTGCCGCTGTCTCTTGTGAAATCTAGACTGATGGTGTTAACACGCCGATAATATAATCAATGTACAGCGCCCAAGCCCTGTTTGACACGCAGTAGGGGGGGTCTAACAAATGCCGAATGTTATTATAACTACAAGCATCTTGTTCCCTACCCCAGCTAGGGATGTAGTTCAGTTGGTGGTGTGTTTGCTTAGCATGAGTGAAGCACTGGGGTTCGGGTCTCAGCATCACTAAAGGGGGCATGGCGGCACATGCATGTAACCGCAGCATCCCAGGGTTGGAGGCAGGATGATGAGGAGTTGGAGTCTGGGATACATGAGGCACTGTCTCAAAGCACAACAACATAACCCCCCCCCCCCCCAGCACTCCAGCAGAAACTGAACACTGTGTATAGAGACTGACCGGTGGCCGTCACTCTATCAATCCTTGGGCTTTTTGCAGTAATGGGGGGAGGATCATTCTGATCCTCCTGCTCTTGATCCACATCTCTGAAATGGGAGCCTCCCCCTCAAACCCACTCTACAAGGCTGCAGTGAGAATCCCACAAGCAGACCCATGTTAATTCCAGGCTCTGCTCTAAAGGGCAGATGGACAAGCATGAATAGCTCACAGAGCCCATCTTTTCTCTAACCAGATGTCACTTTCACAGACCCAGGCTGCCTCTCTGTCTTCATCCATGGTCTTGGACTCGAAGACTACAGGTCAGCCTACAGGAATTTAAAATACAAAAAAATGAACCTTTCAGAGTGACATTTTAGCACATTCCAGTGTTATACAACCATGACCCACGTGGAGTTCTGAAACACTATCTCCCCTGAAGAAAACCCCCTAAGAAATCTTTCCCAGAAGAAGAGCCATGGAGTCACCACCCATATCCAGTTGTGAAATTACTCTTAAGGGGGAGTAGGCTTACCATAAATGCCCATCAAGATCCTCCTGCCCCAAAGTTCCTAAAGCCCAATCCCCGAGGCTCCTGTGTGAAGGTGTGGCAGAATGAATGGGTAGAGTGGCCAGTGCAGGGTAGAACACATGAAAGATGCCCAGCAGGTGTGTCTGTGGTGGTTCATACCCTCTGCCACCTTAACAGGATCCAGAAGACAAAGCTCAAAGCATGAGTTTCTAGACTGGATTAAGTGTGGTCAGAAGACTCATTAAATGTGGATGACATTCATGGGCTAGGGGGTCCTGGACTGAATCAGAGAGAGAAGTGGAACCAAGCACCAGCCGTCTCTGTCTCTCTGTGCTTCATGGCCGAGGATGCTCAGAGACCTGCTGCACACGCTTGCCACAGTGACTTCTCAGCTACAATATATCCTCAGATGACAGGCCTTCCCTCCTTAAACTGTTTTGTCAGGTGTTTTGTCACAGCATTGGGAAGATCAGCTAATACCGTGTTACTTCCAGTGTTACTGTCAGAACAGTGGGTAAGGTACATACTCCAGCCATTCTGACTTGTTAAAATTACAAAGCAGAAGGAATGGAACCCATCCAGGCCTCCGAGGCCATGGGCAAGTGGATTCTCATGCCAAAGAGAGAGAGAGAGAGAGAGAGAGAGAGAGAGAGAGAGAGAGAGAGAGAGAGTCTTTGCCATCAAACCACAGCTAACCCAGGTTCCAAGGCTGTAAGGAAATCAGTTGTCTGTCACCTGCTCCCTTGCTAGACTTGTGTGAGTTACCAGCTTCCTTGTTCTCCTCAGCCTTTCCTGTCACTCTACACTGGCTGCTCTTCTTCTCCCTTTTTTCAATGTTTCTCAGAAACAGGAGAGCATATTATGTAATTTTGAGCCACCTGTTTGCAATCACATTTCCTTTTGTGGAAGGATTTTGCAGTTGCTTCCAGGAGCTACCTAGAAATCAAATGGCAGGGCTCGCACCTGCACATGACAGCTTTCCACGAGGAGAGCATCCCTCTCCTCCTCCCATCATGAGGACTGCTGAAAGTAGGTGTCATCCTCACCTTTCAGACAGCACCTTGGCCACAGGGAACAGTGTCATGAGGGGCAACTTTATGAGTACGTGTGTGTTTCTTGTGTGTGTGTGTGTGTGCACACGCGCATTTCATGTGTGAGTAGGAACGCTTGCATGTATGTGCACAAATGTGTGGAGACTAGACACTGGGTACCATCCCTAACTGCTCCTGGCCTTATATTTTGGTTTTGACACAATGTGTCTCACTGAACCTAGAGTTCACCAATAGCTAGACTGACAGCCAGTGAACTCCCACAATCTTCCTCTCTCTGCCTCTGTAGTGGAAGGAGTCCAGATGGATGCATCCTGCCACGGCTGGCTTTTCACACGGATACTAGACAGTCAAACTTGGGTCTTTATGCTTTCTTTTATCCTCTGAGCCATCTCCCCACTCCCAACCTTTTGACACTGTCATCTACAAAGTTCAGGCTTGAGAGCCATGCAATCAGTTATAAAAAAAAATAGTGCTGAAAACAAATCACATGATGTTTTAACTATGTATATGATCGTGTCTTGGGCTGTACTCAAGAGTACGTGCAGGCTTCAAGTTAGACACGTCTGGATCATGGCAGCAGCTCCCACAAGGGTTAATACTTAGTTACACTGGCACCTCTCCTCCAGCATCTTCTGCGTCTCTGCTGGCATCTCAAGGGTTGTCAACTCAGGTTCCATCTCAGAGATTCCTACTTGTATCCACTTGATAGATGGGGAGATCACAGATGCGCCCAGCCCTGTGCTTCAGAGACCTGCTCTGCAAGGGCTTCCAAAGATCTATACCAGGACTGAGGAGATGGCTCAGTGGGTAAGAGCATGTGCTGGTTAATTTTATTTATTTATTTATTTATTTATTTATTTATTTATTTATTTTTTGTCAAAATGACCCAAGCTGGTGTCATTTTGGAAAGGGAAACTTCAAATGACAAATGCCTCTATCAGACTGGCTTGTAGACAAGACTTTGAGACTTTTAAAAATTAATGGTTGATGTTGGAAGCTCCATCTTACTGTGTGTGATGCCATTCCTCGGTGGGTAGTCCTGGGTTGTATAAGAATGCAGGCTAAGCAAGCCTGTAAGCAGGGTACCTCTGTGATCTCTGCTTTAGTTCCTGCTGAGTCCCTGCTCTGACTTTCCTTCCTGGTGGACTATAAGCTCTAAGACGAATAAGCCCTTCCCTGAGCTTCTTCCTTCATCTCGTTTATCACAGCAATAGAAAGCAGAACAGAACACAGCCAATGCAAGTTGAACCAGAGTTTAGACCCTTCGCACTCACAGAAAAAAGCCAGGTAGAGCCGTGCATGCCTGCAATCCAGGCACTGGACTAGCAGAAACAGCTTGTCAGAGACAGGACAAGCTGATCTCTAGAGCTTACCGAGTAGCCAGTCTAGCCAATCCTGGAGCTAAAGGTTCGGTGAGAAACCTTGTTTCAAAACATAAAAGGGGGAAAATGAGGGAAACACTTGACTTTTGGTTAGAAGCGTGCACACACACACACACACACACACACACACACACACACACACACCATGTCTGCACCAGCCATATGACCTTTCAGGCAGCAAATCCCACACTGTAGAATTTTTTCATGTCCACAGTGTCTGCCTGGCCCAGTCCATTACCAGGAACAGCAGAAAGCAGAGGCATTTACTGCCAGACAACTCCAAGCTCAGATGAAAGGCCAAACTGGCTGGACTCTGGTCCTTTTTCCCACCATCCCTCCATGGATTCTTCTTAGGAAGGCAGGTCTTCTCCTTCTTGGCTAATTCAAGATAGCAGCTCCTGCTAGTTTATATTTCTTTTTTCTATCTGGATACAACCTGTACATGTGATACATCAGCTGTAGCACAATACTAATTGGTAGCTTCTAAGTCAGGGGTCAGCAGCCTTAAAGGACCAGATGGGAAATGCTATCTATATGTTGAAGGCTGTAAGGTTTCTCTTTTTTGGTGTGTGTGTGTGTGTGTGTGTGTGTGTGTGTGTGTGTGTGTGTGCAGATATGTTAGCATGTGTGCACCTGTGAGTGAGGGCAGATGCCAGGGGACGGCTTTAGATGTCTTTCTCTATTTACTGTCTGCCTGGTGTCCGAGGCAGGTTCCTTCACATTGAACCTGGAGCTAGGCTAACACTGAGCAGTGGGCAAATGGCTATCCCCAGCTTCCCACGCTGATGCTGGGGACTCAAACTCAGGTTCTCCTGCTCACACAGCAAGCGCCATCGCCCACTGAGCCACTTCCCCAGCCTGCAGACCGACCACATAGTTTCTTTTCCAACTAGGCCTCTCTGCCAAGGAGCCATGAAAACCGCCACAAACGATCAGGAAACAAACAGGCCGGACATTTTCCAATAAAAGTTTACCTACAGACACTCCAATTTGAATTTTATATAATTTTCACATGTCACAAAATATTATTCTTCTGTGTTTTTTTTTCTTAAACTGTTTAAAAGCCATTTAATGGTGATGCTTAGCTTCTAGGCCACACGAAAATAGGAGGGTGGTAGAATCCATCCATCCCTGGCCTGGAGACAGGACCTTAATTGCTCTTTGGATTTCTTAGTATATCTTAAATTTTTCATCTGAAATGTTGGGAAATTATCTTTTCTCAATCAACTACCTATGCTTATACTTTGTTTTGATGTTTTGTTATTAAAAAACAAAGCTCTGGGCTGTGAACACTCAGTCATCGCATGCCCTGGGTGACTGCTCTGTCCTTGCCAAAGGACACTGATGGGTAAGCTGCTCCCAGTGGCTTGTGGAGTTCCTGCAGGGGTGAGTCTGACTCTAGGATGTACCTTGCTCATCCTCGAGCCCTACTCATCCTTCCTTCCCCAGCTCTCCCTACCTCTCTGGTGTTCATCCTAGACTGTTGTCAAACTTCTTGACTAGTCTCAGAGTCGTTTTCTAGGAATGCTCTGGGCTACACCGTTTTGAGTTCTTGTTACTGCAGAGACCGGTAGCAATGATAAAGACCCAGAGACCCAGCACTATGGTCCTGTCCCCTCAAGGACCAATTCACCATCCCTCTGTCCCTTCAGATCAGCCTGCAGTTCAGGGACGAGGTAAGATGAAGGACCTAAGTTCCCTGCTGGGAGGGGGACGAGTGGGGTTGATACTCAAACTTACTGGTAGGAGTCCTGCCACCCTGGGTTGGAGCAACCACAAGATGAAATTTAAGGTAACAGAAATGAGCCAGTAACAATGCTTCTTACGGACAGCATGGAGGTCTTGGGCTCATCCCAGCCCAAGTGACTGAGTTTGGTGGAGCCCAGGGCAAAGCCAGCTTTCAGCAGCACACAGGAGTGGTCCTGGTTCCACACTTCCAAGTGAAGGGAGCATCTGTGTCACTGATAACTGCATCACTCAGCAGAAGTGTTATTGCCATTAACCGCTTGGTCTGGGTTGACTTTTCTCCAGTCCAGGCAGGGGCCATAAACCTGCTGAGCTTAAAGTCACTGTGGTCTTTAAAGCCACTACACACCAATCATGTCGCCAGTCCAGACTACCTCAGAGAATGGTATCAGCTATCAGTGGAGGATCAACAAACACCTTTAGGTAGCTGGGCACATGCCTGAGGGGAGGGAAAAATTAAGCAGAACTCAGGATGTTTTAAATCAGTGGTTCTCAACCCTTTTAATGCTGTGACCTTTTAACACAGTTCCTCATGTCACGATGACCCCCTACCATAAAATTGCTTCTTGCTACTTCATAACTGTAATTTTGCTACTGTTATGAATCATAATGTAAATATTGGATATATAGGATAGTCTTAGGCAACTCCTGTGAAAGGATCATTCAACCCCCCAAAGGGGTCATAACCCATAGATTGAGATCTGATGATTTAAATGGACTGAACCTGCCTGCCATGATGGTCTTGGCAAGCCTTCTTGGTGTGAGGAAGATAGAGCCCTCTGACATAGGGTCTCATCAGAATTAGCCAGAGTGGGACCTGGGATGACAAGATGCCCCTAGAGTTGATTCAGGGACTCACAGGCATGTGTGAGAAGATGCTAAGAAGTCCAGAAAGGCACTGGCACAGCCCGAGAGGGGCACCTTGGAATACTGCAATCATAGCAGCTTGGAGTCTGGAGGAACAGGTGTGAGAAGCAAGCTGTGAGCAGGTGGAATTCACATTGGACCGGGGCTGTGGGGAAACTCCAAGCAGCCAGCCATGGGGATACGACTGTGGTATATATGGTATATGTGGTATATGTGGTATATGGATACGACATGTGGTATACGACTGGCTAGCCCTGGGCAGACACCCTTCTCTTCTCTCTCAGCTTTGTGCTCTGGGTCCCCCAAGGCTTAGCTGACCCAGACAAATCCATGTCTCTTCCCCAAACTCAAGTCTTACCCCAACCTTCCCCCCACCCCATGCAATGGCACTTCCATGGACTCATCCTCCCAGCAACGTCACCACCCACTGGGATTAAATGTGGGGACATTGAATGCAGAATATGACAGGAGGTCAGCACAAGGGCCCACTGATTCCCTTTGCCAAGGAAGGTTGTTTTAAAAGCCCATGAATTCCACCTTGTTATATAAATACAGGGATTTCCTCTTTAACCGGGCAAACATAAAGCTGGCATGACTCACAGGTAGACCTCTGTGAGTTCGAGGCCAGCCTGGTCTACAGTGTGGGTTCCAGGACAGCCAGGGCTACACAGACAAACCACATCTTGAAAAATAGAAGGCATGACTCTGGAGTCATCTTTGACCACCATTCTTTCACACTGATAGCTAATGCCTGATACAAAACTGGGCACAAGAGTTGTTTGTCCAGAGAAAGCAGCCAGTCACAAAGCCATCGAACACTCCAAACCGGCTGGGGAGACAGCTCAGCACTGAGAAGCTGAGTTCAATTGCCAGAACCAACATGAAAATGTAGGGTGTACTGATGTATGCTTGCAACCCCACACATGCAGCTTCCTGTGGCTGGCTGCCTGGCCAGCCAGCTTGCCCTACTGGGTTAGTGAGAGACTCTGCCTCAAATAAAAGGTGGTCGCCGCCTGAGAATGATACCCAAGGTTGATGTCTGAACCTCTGCATGTACACGCGCTCCTGTGTAACCACACTCACAAACACATGCATGCTTGCATGGACATGCATACATAATAAAATGGGAGTAACCAGAAAAAGAATAGGCTGTGTTTAATTTTGCCTACTGCCTGCCAGACCCTTTAAATACCCCTCCTTCAATGTTTTTGACTATATATTCTTTGGCTCTCCTCTGCCCAGTCAACAGTTCTGTGGTATTTTTATGGGCAGAGTAGAAAAAGCAATCTGGTTTTCCATTTGGCATTGTCCACTGCCTTTTGGATTTCATTTATGAATGGATAAGGAAGTTTCTTTCCACTTCAGAGCCCATAGCTGTTGGGTCAGGAGTGTTAAGACTCTTACGGAATCCAGAAAATCCTCCATTGGAGTTCGTCTGCCCCTGAGCTGTCAGTGTGCCGTGTCTTGGTAATTGCATATGCAAGTTCATCATGTCTCTTCCAGCAGGAAGGAACTTCTGTTTGGGCCAGACGCCGCTTCCAGCCAGGTCCCCCATGTAGAAGCACACACAGCTGATGACAGGAATTTCCTTACACGGGCTTCTGGCTCAGATACATTCTTGTTTCTCCTCATGATCCACAGGCAGGATCTGATTTTATTAAAAACTAAGCCAGGCCTGATGGTACAGGCCTATAATCCCAGCTAGGTAGGAAGCTGAGGCAGGAGGATAACATGTTCAAGGGCTGTGTGAAATCCAATGTTAGTTTGAGACCGAACGGGGTAGCAGTAAAAAAAAAAAAAAAAAACAAAAAGTAGAGGGCTGGGAAGATGGTTCAGAGGACAATGTGCTTGTCCCAACGTATGAGAACACACACATACACATAGGCACACACATATACATACACACACACATGCAAACACACATGCATGCACACACACATGCACACACAATCACACAGATTGACTTCTGCTGCCTGGAGGCTGCAGTTAAAACATTGTCAATGATCTCTTTTCTTTTTTTCTTTTTTTTTTTTTTTTTTTCTTTTTTGTTTTTTTTTTTTTTTTTTTTTTTTTTTGTTTTGTTTTGTTTTGTTTTGTTTTGTTTTTGTTTTGTTTTGTTTTTTTTTGTTTGTTTGTTTTTCGAGACAGGGTTTCTCTGTGTAGCCTTGGCTGTCCTGGAACTCACTCGGTAGACCAGGCTGGCCTCGAACTCAGAAATCTGCCTGCCTCTGCCTCCCAAGTGCTGGGATTAAAGGCATGCCCCACCACTGCTTGGCTGTCAATGACCTCTTGAGGGAACTCGGTGCCAGGTGGGACCTGCAGGCTAATCCTAACATGCTGTGCCATCTCTTTGATGCAACTGCCTCTTAAAAAGAGATGAAAAAGAAATTCAGTGGGACGCTGAGCATGAGAAAGGGATGGAGCAGAGAGTTCTCGGAGGAGAGACCACCCAAGGCATGCCCTCCTGTCCTTATACCAGCCAGCTCTTTCCACCCAGCCTTGCAGAGGATGGCAGTCATAAATTCTCCAACAGTCACATAGTACCTGGATAAAGAGCCTCAGAGGTTCCCCCAAGGAGGTAGCCATGGGTACCCAAGCCTGAGGCTTCCCCACCCTGCCACCATCATCCCCAAATTTTAGAGATTGGATTCTGGGTTCATCATTTCCTCTAAAACAGTAATGATAAGATGTTCTCACTTGGGAGAAAAATGATTAAATTTCAAATTACTCAGCTTGCCAGATAAGATTGACACCTCCAGATCCAGGCAGGCCAGAGACCTGTTTTTGCACACAGGAAGCTTCACCAGCCACGGATTCGCCACGTTGCTGGGCGACTGGAACGGAGCAGCGTGTTTAAAACTACATTAAGGGGCGGCAAACACGGTAATGAGGGCATTTGTTATACTGTAAGGAGGTTTCCAGAACATGGAAATTACCGACACGGCGATTATGATTGTGAACTGGGTGAGGGAACTCAAATCCATCCCCCCCTCCCCCGTCCACCCATCCTCCATCAGAGACAAGGGGGTGAAGGAAAGAGAAACAAGGGGCCCTGGCAGGCAGGGACTTTGTGAGGGGGGAGCTGTGGAGAGTCGTGAAACACTTTAATAACACACAGAGCTCTGGTATCAGCTTGGGTTTGTGGGGGTTTTGATCAGGCTGGTTCTATAGCAGGATTGCCTTCCCCAAGGCGATCAAGGGGTGAACACAGGAGGCAAAGGCCGGTCCAGCCTCGAATCTTATTTCAAAGCTGGGCCAGGATGTAGTCTGGTTCTCATTTTCTTTATAATGGCTTAAAGGCAGTGAGCTGACTTCTCTGTCATCGGGGCTTGTCACCAGACTGAACTTAGAGTGGAAGCAGGTGTGTGTGTGTGTGTGTGTGTGTGTGTGTGAAAGAGAGAATGTGTGTATGTATGTATGTATGTGGGTGTGAGAGAGTATATTTGAGTGTGAGTATGTGTGTATGAGAGTATATAAGTTATGTGTGTGAGTGTGTGTGTGGAAGAGAAAGTGTGGAAGAGTGTGAGTGTGTGTGTGTTGCACACAGGTGCCTTGCCAAAACCTAAACATGGTGTTATATAAAGACAGGCAGTGTGCCCTGGAAAATGTTAACATGGAAACCTGGAAAGTAGGCTTCGAAGGCTGGCCCCAAGGACACTGTCCTCCAAGACGGAGTGACTGGCATTTTACTATCACTACCCAGCTGGCTCACTCAGCACTTTCTGGGCCTCGTTTCCCTTGTGCAACCTTGAATCCTTTCCCAGAGGAATTTTTCCGCCATCTTTGCCCCTTCAGACTGTCAGTTTAGAGTCCCGTCTGGTCTTTAGAGATCATTTGCCGCACCCACTTCCCCACACACAGCTACAGGGTCTCTGAGGCCCCACACCACAAGGGATAAAGACTTGGGCGAGTCAGAGATCTCCTAAACCTCATCTTGTTGAAGATTCAAATCCAGAGCCAGGCATGAAGGCACATGTGCATAACTCCTGCACCCAAGAGGGTCTCGGCAAGAGGCTAGAGAGTTTGAGGCGAGGTTGGGCTGCACATCAAGGCTCTGCCACAGAAAGAAAAAAAAAAACATTAAAAAAAGATCTCAGGGTGAAGGGCTGGCTCAGTCAGTCAAGTGCTTGCTACACAAACCTAAGGACCTGAGTTCAATCCCCAGCACCTACAGAGAGACTCAATGTAAACCGAGAAGTGCATTACTTTTTTAATCCCAGTATTTGTGAGTAAACATGAAAAATCCTGGGCTCAAAGTCCACACGGCCTCTAGTGGGACAGTGAGCTCCGGGCCAATGGGGCCTGTTTCAAATGAAAAATGAAAGTAAATAAAATAAAATGAGAGAAAATGGGGGGAAAAATCAAATTTAGGTTAGAACCTATAAAATGTTTTAATAAATTAAAGTATCAAGTATCAAGCAACCAGTACCTAAGGGTGAACACGAAGCTGCCTTTTGTCATGTATCAAGATCAAGAATTCAAGAGCACTAGAAAGAGGAGGCCACCAACTTAGAGTGTGCATGGTGTCTTCTGGACTCCCTGCCCTTGGGTGAACACAGCCAGAGGTGGTCTTGAGTCCTTATGCCTAGCCCTTGGGACTGTACAGGAGGGCATTCACAGACAGACTCTTCCCCACCCATCCATGCACATCTTGTTCTCCACCGTCTGCTCACCACCCTGGATAAGTATCCAGACACATAGAACTTCTCTCTTGAAATCAGCTCTTTCTGTCTTTATCCCTCCCTCCCCACGGCTTGGAGAGAAGGCGCATCCCACTAAGCTGCTGGCTTCACATCTGACCAAGACACCAACCAGGCCTACTTCCTGCCTGCATGGAGGAGGGGAATGGAGATGGGAGACGGTGAAAAAAAAAAACAAAAAAAAACAAAAACCAACGACCAACCAAACAAACAAACCCAACAACAACAACCAAAAACCACACATATACTTTGCTCAGTTTGACCTTGGTTCTGAGTGGTGGAAGTAGGATGTGGCAGTGGGTACGTGACCCCAGGAAGCCCAAACCAAACCATCATGAAGGCCCATCAGCCTCCACGCTCCAGAAAAGTGGGGTTTCCTTTCCTGTAGGCATGCATCCAGGAGCTCCCTAGCAGAGAACACATTTTGTATGTCTAGCTATGTGTACATTTCTCTGTGTGCACATGTGTACGTATGGTATGTGCTTGCCTGTGGCAGACAGAGGTCAGCATCGGGTGTCTTCCCCAGTTGTTCAAGACTAGAGCCTGGAGTTCACAGATACACCTAGCCTGGCTGCCAGCAATCTCCATGGAGCCTCCTGACTTTATCTCCCCAGAGCAAAGGGTTGCAGATGAATGCCACTGTGCCCAGCTTTTATGTGGTTTCCGGGGATCCAAACTCAAGTTCCCACTCTTGTGGGGCAAGTTCTTTACCGAGCGAGCCATCTCCCCAATCCCAGAATGGTATTTTGAAACAGTTTCCCCATGAAATTGTTTGTCCTTATAAAAATACATGGTTCTCAGATTGAGAACCGTAAGTCGATTGGATTGATTTTTGGAGTTCCTTTCCTGTCTCCAAGCAAACAGGCTTTCCATATTTACTCTTGTCAACTGACAGAACGTGAGGTGGAGGGTGGGGGTTGGGGGGGGGGACATTAAAGCCCATCCCACACCTCCAGTCGGGAGTTATCACCAAAGAGTAGCAAGATGGTGCTTAGTAGGTGACCTTACACAAGTCATTGTAACAAGCCCAGGCTAGCCTGGCAATGGATGGTAAAGAAATAAACTCAGAGGTGTCCCCAGGCTATGGATGGAATTAAATGAGATACAGTGAAGAAGCACCCAGCAAGGGCTCACTGAAGAGAAGAGGGCCATCGAGGTTAATTGAATGGAAAGGTGTGGGAAAGGCAGAAGGAAGGCTGGCAGTGTTCCTGGGTGGCAGAACAGTGCCCTACTTCCTGCTGGACTCGCCTGCCGCCTGAATCCCACCATCAAAGCACCGCACTCCACCCCCTTCCCCTCCCCCACCCCCACCCTTAGCCTGAAGCAGTGATCCCAATTAAAATGCTAATTATCTCCAAGGGTTTTACTAGCGAATTTTTCATTTTGTTAGTCTGTCATTGACCCCAGACTATGAATGAGGAGTCTCCAAGCTTCAGATCCTGAGTGGAGAATGCAGAGCGTGGTTTGTCCCCAGACGCACCCATCTCCGTGACCGTCTCTGTCCTTGTCACATGGCCCCTGGCTGTAGACAGGTTTTCTGGCTACCATGGACCCATCCTACTGTCACAGCCTTGGTCTTGTCTCCCTGCCGTGGTGTTGAGCCTATGCAAAGACCATTCTCCCTCATTCACCTCTCACTCTCAGGAAGACCTCTCTGGCCTCCAGCATTTCAAGGCTCTATTATGGTCCTTCCTGTCCCTCCTCCATCTCTCACTCCTTCCCCTCATCTCTCCTTCCTCCCCACTAGGTCATGGCCACACACTTGAGCCCTCAATGTAGAGTAAAGCACGTGGCATGCTGGTGAAGCTGGTGAATATTCACATGTGCCCAGCACGCCTTACTTCCAAAAGCCTTCCACTGGTAAGACAGTCTATGGACACGGCGCGGTGTGGAAGAGGGTACATAACCCTCAGTGATGGGATCACCATTATGGACCTGTGACAGTCACCCTTGTGTCCAAGGCTGAGTTTCCTCCTCCATAAAGCAGAGAGTCCAGGTAAACAGTTGCAGCGCTGGTGGTTTAGGGCCAGAGATATCATTAGCATCCTTTCATTTCTCCTGTGATAGCTGATGCCGATGGATTGACTCTAGAGCCACCCAGGAGACTTCCTGGGCATGTCTGTGAGAGAGTCTCTAGGTCAGGTTAACCGAGGTGGGAAGACCCACTCTGAATGTAGGGGTTACCATTCCATGAGCTGGGAATCCTGACTGAATAAGGTGGCGAAAGAGAACAAGTTGCAGTCTTCACACACGCCACTGTCCCTCTGTGATGGATTGTGACCTCAAGCCATGACCCAAGTAAATCTTTTTTGTTTGTTTGTTTCGGTTTTGTTTTTGTTTTTTGAGACAGGATTTCTCTGTATAGCCCTGGCTGTCCTGGAACTCACTCTGTAGACCAGGCTGGCCTCGAACTCAATAATATGCCTGCCTTTGCCTCCCAAGTGCTGGGATTAAAGGCGTGGGCCACCACTGCCTGGCCGAAGTAAATCTTGAAGTTGCTTCTTGCCAGGTATTTGAACGACACCACCACCACAACAAAGAACCAATCTACCATCCTCGGTTGACTTCCTAATAATGCTAAGATACGCAGCTGTCAGGATTTTCACTGGGCAGGTGAGTAAGTGAGGCCTGAGGGGCAGCAGGTTTACCCAAGTTCACGGGTCAGCAGAAACCATCCTGTTGTCCTGAAAGCTTCTTATCCTCCTGCTCTGGCTCTTGGGTTCCTGTCCCTCAGTGTCAAAGGTGGGGCAGAAGAGCCAGCTGGGAGAAAGATAAGACAAGCTAGAGGGATATTCTCTCTGGCCATGTTCTCTGTGCCCCTCAGCTCCACTGGGGGTAATTTACCTTAGGTTTTCTTGGTACCTCAGCTGACTACACCAAAGTCCCTTAGGAGGAAAGTGGAGGGGAAAAAGCCTGGACCCAGGATAAAGTCAGCAGGGCAGGGAAACTGAGGCTGAAAGAGGCTGTCTGGGGACCTACTGGACCGCTTTGTAAAGATCCCACATGCCACTGGGTAGTGGTGTCGCACGCCTTTAATCCCAGCACTTGGGAGGCAGAGGCAGGTGGATTTCTGAGTTCGAGGCCAGCCTGGTCTACAGAGTGAGTTCCAGGACAGCGAGGGCTACACAGAGAGACCCTGTCTCGAAAAACGAAAGGCAAAACAAAACAATGAAAAACATGCCACATGCCTCAAGCATCTGGAAGAGAAAGAGAAAGATATCATGAGTGTTGGTCCTTCCTATGGCTCTTCAACATCTCGCCCCTGGCATGAATGTAAAGCTGGGCTCCTGGTGCAGTCTGCTGGAGACCAGCGGGATTCCCTCGCTGCTGCTCAGTTTCAGAGAAGTCAAGTGTTCACTAGAGCTTTTAACTTGGGGCCTGTTCTGTATGTAGCCAAGTTAGCCTCTTGCAATATAGGTGATTGGGGTACCCCCTCTCCACCAGCCAGAGCAGCAAAACCATCTTATGACATGACCAACTGTCCCCCAAAGACTGCATACATACATTGGGAAGCCCTTCAGTTGATCAGGAGACAAGGAGACATTCCAGGAAGTGAGATAGACAGGGCAGCAGACACCCTCAGGCCCTGCTGACAGGCTCTGTGCTCAGCTTAGACTCCCGTGAGCCACTCTGAAAACTAATGTTCTTCTGCTCTGACCTCCTCAGCCTGCAGTGGGTCTCTCCAGCTTATCTGCCCATGTGCATATTTCTCTGAAGATCCCCCTGAGGGTGGAGGAGATTTTGCAGATGCCTGTCAGCAGCACCATCTCTGTGGAGACTGCACACACATCTCTGTGGGGGCTGCCAGTTTAGCTTCAGGTTCAGAGCAATGCCAATCAAAGCAAATCCCAACCCCCACGTGCATATCATCCCGACTCAGGTGATGGGAACTGAGTTCATTTGTTCAAGCAGTAAAGAAAACCCCATGGAATGACTGCCAGAGGATGGCACAGACGCAAGGCCACCACCTGACGGCTATCCTGGAAGCAGGCTGACTCCTCCTAACAGGGACATAGATTTCCAGTTCAACCAAATCGGCCATTAGAAAGCCACCTGGAGCAGCCGGATCAAGCTGGCAGACATCCTTAAACCTCCCCTGAAGATTAGCCAATGGAGCTCTTTAATTGATGTGGGCTCAAGTGCATGTCAAAACAGTATTCCCTTTTATGAGGGACCAGTTTGTCCATAGTGTTCCCAGCCAGAGACGTTGCACAAAGCCAGTCACCTCATGCTAGTACTTACCTAATTCCTGAGCCAAACACCCTTGACTATTCTGGGCTAGACCACACTTGATCATTACAGACAGCCACCAAATCCCTCTCCTCTTCTATTTCCGGATGGGAGCGGAGCAGCTGCTGGATCTGCACACCCTCCTCCTTAATATAAACACACCTCTGATTTCCTAACTATCTTTAGGGAATTCCTTCTCGGCGCCTATGTTTATTTATGAAGTGGGTTTGGAAATAGCAAGTGCCGGTGTCATTTCTTCCAGTCGGTTAGTTGAGGTCAGGCAGAGAGGCAGCCGTATACAGCTGGGGAAGGAGGCGTGGGAAGTGAAAAAGAAGGAGGCCTCCTCGTTCTAATCCAGGGGCTCCTCCCTGAGGCACCAGGCTCGGTTCTTAATCTGGACAAGCATCTCTTTCAAAGGCTCCCCACCCCCCACCCTCACCCCCACCCCCATCCCCATTACCTATTAGCTTGCCTTCCGTATGGTTCATTTTGCTTTGGCTGCCAGGAAGTTCGGGCTAAATCAGATGTTATTCCAGGCCCCTGAGGAATTCTTTCTCCCAATTGTCTAAATGTCTCAGGAAGAACCTTTCTGAGAGTGTATTCGTTTATTGGTTGTTTTGTGTATGTTTTAATTCCTATTATAAACAGCTTTGCATATGTTCAGGAAGTACACATGAGGAAGAGACTGACCTGAAATTCACCCACTAGTCCTTTCTGTCACTATTAATAGGTTTGGTCTAGGGGTGTGTAGTTCAAGAATATGAAGCTTGCCTGGCATATGCAGGGCTCTGGATTCTACCCCTAAAGTGCTATAAAATAAAAATTAATAAACTGTAGGTATCTTGGGTTTCCTGCTGGACTATTTACTTTGCATCAGAGAGTTGCCAGAACTACCCCCAGCAACACGGAGACTAGAAAGCTTAGCTCTAAAATAGGTACCACGGGCCTCAGGAGAACGAAGG
The DNA here is from genome assembly GCF_011762505.2 of Arvicanthis niloticus. Classification (NCBI taxonomy): domain Eukaryota; kingdom Metazoa; phylum Chordata; class Mammalia; order Rodentia; family Muridae; genus Arvicanthis; species Arvicanthis niloticus. Next base: position 29,285,448 of record NC_133434.1, read on the forward strand.
GACTCCCACTGGTAACTATCCAAAACTTTGGGCCTGTGTTTACAGCAGAGACATGAGACCACAAAGAACCAGAACAGAGGAAAAAGTATCCATAAGCCACCAAGCCGACCCTCCCAACCCCAGCTTCCCTAGTGCTCCCTGCCAGCCTGACTCACAGGTCTCCCGATGCCACTAGAGCCAAGTCCTGAGGGAAATCTGCATTGGTTCACTATGTTCTGGCCTCCAAGCAGTGCCAGGTCCGTTTGTTAAGTTTGTGCCATTGACTCAGGATTGCCACAGGGCAGAGCAGGTTGGCAGAGAACAGGCCTGGAGCGTTCAATCCTGAAAGACAGGTTAAGAGTTGCATACAATGGTGGCAATCCTGGTTTCTCAGGTAGGCACATCTGGCACTTCCTTCTACACAAACTTGGATGTCCTGAAGGAAGTTGATCATGGAGTACTGGTTACCTCCGAAAGGTCTGGAGCTGCCCCAGGCAGGAGGAGGCAGGCAGTGAACATCTTGGCTCACTTTCTTGAGTCCAGAGGTCAGAGAGTGGAGAGGGAACACAGAGCAGATTATGATAGTTAGGATGAAGGCAGATGATGTCCTAGGTGTGCCCTGGGACCTTGCAGATGCCACAGGCTCTGACTTACCTGGCTCAAGAGCAGGTAAGTCCCTTGGCTAAGTTAGCTGCGGGGACTCTGATCACCTCTTTGGAGAGACTGATGCTGAAGGATGATTACAGATCAAACCACAGAGCTGGCAGGGACATAAAACAGATGTCCAGTCTCAGTGTCTTCCCTGAGGTGTGGATGGGAGTATGCTTGGGAGGAGTGGAGCCACTCTCTCATCAGCAGGTTCCTGTCCAGGTCCAGCTGAGGACGGAGGGCGCCGCGTGGAGCTGGGCAACTTGATTTTCCTGCAAAAGCTCAGCCCCCAAGAGGGTCTCTGGGAGACAAGCGGCCACAGCTAGAGTCCCTGCCCTGCTTCTAAACTGCCTGGCACCTCCAGGCCTTTTGACATGCTACAAAATGGCTGCCTCCATGTGCCCTGGGGAAATTAGGTAATGCCGGGGTGGAAGAACAGGGGATTCTTTGGGAAGAGTGGGAGTGTTTCAGGTTACCTAGGTTCTAATCCTGCATCATTGCTGTTTTCTTCTTTGAGTAAATAAATGTATGATGCTCATTTTCGTATTGTGTCTGTGTGTGTGTGTGTGTGTGTGTGAGAGAGAGAGAGAGAGAGAGAGAGAGAGAGAGAGAGAGAGAGAAAGGTGGTTGGGGATGGGGAGGACAAAGAAGAGGGGGGAGAAAGAGAAAAGGAAGGGAAAGAGAGAGAGACTAAATGTCCTTTTCAATCACTCCCCTTCATTGAGGCAGGGGCTCTCATGGTCCCCGAGCTTGCCCATTCTGCTAGTAGCTAGCCAGCTTGCCCAGGGGATCCTGCTTCTGCCTTCTGAGCACAGGATTACAAGCAGGCCAGATTTTTTTTTTGTGGGAGTTATCTGAACTCTGCTCCTCATGCTTGCAGGGTGCCTGCTCTACCCACAGAGCCATCTCCACAGCTCACAGGTTTGGATTTTCCGAGGCGAAGTAACAAAGGTGTACAGGAGACAGGATGACGAGAACAGAGGCTTGGGGACACCCAGACATGGTGCAAGTGTATGATCTGGGAAAGTACAGGCCTCTGTCTCCCCTCCTGAGAGTTCCACCTGACAGCCTTCTGACAAGTCCCCAGAAAGGCCAGCTGGACCACCAGAGGAACAAGTGACCCCGGAGGAAACATATCCCTTGTCGTTCCCCTCAGCTCTAGAGAGACAGGCCCAAAGGAGGAGCTGCCAGCTCATTCTTCATGTGACTACTTAAGCCTGAACCAGGAAGGGGAGCAACTGTACATGCCTGGCTAGAATTTGAATATCTAATTTGATGGGGCATGTAAATTGGCAGTTATTCAAATGAGCAAATTTGCATATATAGGGTTTAAGGCGACATGATAACTCCTTAATATTTTTCTCCACGGTGCAGTGAGGATTTTAGATCTCTCTTCTTCTTTCCAAGGTTTTTAAGAAGAGCTACAAAGGGAGCCGGGTAGAGCCCAGGAGCTGCTCCAGGGATCAGATGTGGCATGCAGCCCAAGGGAAGAGGAACTGGCTCTGAACAGCCCTTCCCTGAACCCAAAAGGTGACATCCCTCACCTTCCGATCAATCATCCATCCTGTCACTGCTTCCCTGCTTGATTGTACCTGCTGGGATGCCTTCTTTGTCCAAGAGTAGCAGAAGCTCTGGGCTGCTTCCTTTAGGTTGCCCACCTCCAGCATCCATACCACCTGGGAATATGTTGAATATGCAAATTTCCAGGCTCATCCACCCTCCTGGCATCCCAAGAGCTGGCCAGCAGCTGGGTCCAACAGTCTGCTGAAGCTGCCTCTGAATCTCAAGCTAAGGACTTGTAGGCCAGGGCCATCCACAGACACACACCTGCCACAGGCATTACACACACACACACACACACACAAACACACAAGTTCAAGGTTGCACTAGCATCTGAGTTTGTCTGTGAAGGTCAGACCCAAGCTATCATTCAGCATTCTACAGAATGGTTGGCTTTGGCAAAGAAAGCTAGAGGGTTCTGGGTTCCCTTGGCAACAGGAAGAGGAATAAGTCTCATTCCTTCAATGTCCGGTGGCCTGGACGCTAGTGGGCAATGGGGGGACTACAGGCGACATAGTTGGACAGGGAGACCATGTTAAGTCTTTGCTAAAGGACTCAGATTATGTGGGAAGGTGTTGGCCCTCTGTTGGACCCTGACCCTGCTTTCTCACCTTCTGAGTTCCCAAGGCCCTGCAGGGTGCACATGTGGGAGGCTGGCCATGGGTGGACAGCTCTTCCATGACCACCGAGGAAATAACCAACCATGACCTCAGGTGCTAGAGACCAGGTAACAGAGGAATTCCATGCCATCTAGAGGTCAAGGGATGTTTTTATAGGTTGAGAAAGGGAGATAGAGAACCAAGGTCATCGTGTTTGAACAAGGTCCAAGAAGCAAGCAATATTTGTGAGTTCTTGAGAGACTTGGAACTGCTAAGACGGGAGGGGGCGCGTGTCAGATCTCTGCGCTATATAGTGCTGCCTGTGAGAAGGTCTGGTAGAGAGACAAAGGCTTGAAGAGCCAGCTCAGAAGGCCTGTGAGATGATCCAGGAGAAATATGGCAGCTCAGCTTGAAAGAACTGTGCAGAGAGAGACAGATGGACAGCGAGCACCCCCAGACTATAATGGTGGGCAAGTCTTCTCCCAGGTGTCTGCCAGAGCACTGGGCCAGCACATGGCATCCTGAAGAGTTAAACAGCCCTGGGTTAGGATTGGGGTTTGGTTCTAGTTTGTCTGTTCAGGTTTAGACCCTACAGCAGCATCCTTGATGAGTAGATCTGTGGTAGGATCTCATTAGAGAGGGTTGGCTGGGGTCATCCTCAACCTGGCTGGGTGGACCACTCATGAAAGACTGTAGCAAGTATGAAAGGCTGTAGCAAGACTTTAGGGGTAGAGACCTGCATCAGTCTAGGGCGAAAGCGGCTATCAGAGGTGATTCAGTGGGATGGAGAAAGGGAAGATGCTGGACTCATGTACGAATATTCTAGAAAGAAAAGATAGAGCCTGGAGATAGACAAGGCTGCAGAGGCTAGGAGTGGGGTTTCCTGGGTTGGGTTTGAGATAGTTCCCATAGGCAGTAGTTAACTATTTTCTCACTGTTCAGGACAATCCATGATCTCATCTGATTCCTAGGCTCCTCCTAGCCCTGCAAGTGCCAAAGTGTGGACACATCCTCCTGCTTATAAGATAGCTGCTAGAGTACCGGCCATCGTGCCTATGTTCCTAATAGGAAGAGCCTAAGAGAAAGGAAGGAGAAGAGGGAGGAAGGAGGGTCACTTACCAGCCAAGCCAGGCCTCCTTTGGGGTTTTCCCTGGAGCCCTCTCCTGAAGACTTGAGTTCTTTGGCCACCAATATCTGCAAGACAAGCAGAAGCTTGCAGGGTTTTCCTTCCATACGTTTCTGCCTCAAAGAATGGGAGGGGGTGATGGGCATGATACAGACACCAGAAACCACTCCATAGATGAGAACTAAGTACAGGAAATTAGAATATATTTCCATCTAATTTTATTTTTTAAAATTAAAAAGGAACTATAAACATTAACAAATGAGGTCGAGTTATCAGGATAACCAGGACAGTCTGAGGCGCTAATCATGAAAAGCAGAAAGCCACTTAGCAGCCTCAAGTGAAATGGAATTTGCTGAAAGGATTCATGGGACTGTCCCAGGCTCTGGGGGTGGGGGGCTAGAGGGCACAACAGCCTGGAACCTCTTTCTCCCCCTCTCAGTCTTAAAGGACCCTGACTCCAATTACCCCTGGCAGATTCATCAGCTCTCCCTTCCACCCCAACCCTGCTCCTGGGTCTTGGCTTTTTTCTCCATTGATCAAAGCAGAAATGAGTCACCCAACCCTGCTGGTTGAAGGGCCAATAGGGCAAGTCTCCAGGACCCAGTTTCTGTGCTACTGTAACACAATACCCAAGACTGGGCAATTTATAAACAACAGAAGTTTGTACTTTGTAGTCCTGAAGACTGAAAGTTTAAGGTCTGATAAGAATCTGGTCCTCTCTTCCAAGGTAGTGCCTACATGGCATCCCTCTCCAGGGACAAATGCTGTGACCTCTCATGGAAGGAAGAGTGGAAAATAAAAGTCTCAGCAGGCATCAACCCTTCCATGAGACTGCAGCTGACCCCAGGCAAGAATGATCTGACCACCCCAAAGGGCTGTGCATGCCTGTCTCTCTTCTCTGTCTCTGTCTCTGTCGCTCTGTCTCTCTGTCTCTCTCTCTCTGTCTCTCTCTCTCTCTCTCTCTCTCTCTCTCTTTCTCTGTGTGTGTGTATGTGTGTGTGTGTGCATGCCTCTCTCCCCTCACCACTGTGTGTATGTCTGTGTCTGTGTGTGTGGTTTCACAAACCTCCTGTTTCTATATCCCCAGTGACCCGCAAATACCTATGAGCCACCACAGCCAATGTTCTATTGAAATGTGGGTTCTGGGGATTGAACTCAGGTTCTTAGGCTTGCAGAGCGAGCACCCAGCTTCCCCACTCTTAATGCTACCCTTGGCCCTAAAGCTTCAGTGCATGAGTTGACAGAGGTAGGGGATGGGGGTCACTTCCAGACTGCATCACTGGGGTCGAACACAGGACTGCCCAGGGTCAGATGCTGTTTTCTTGATGAGGCCAGGTGTGGGTTGGATGGGCTGCTGCCCCTCAGCAGATGCTGAGGGTAGATCACCTGCCAGCTAGAGTGACCCCGCAAATACCTATGCCCCCCACTTCTCTTTTTCTTTGTCCTTACTGAACTCCCAGCTTCCCCTGCCAGGGTGTCTCACAGGAACTAGCTCATTTCCAGAATGGCTGTGGAGCTCTAGGTCAGATGAAGCCAGAGTCTTCTTGGCAGGTTTCCTCCACATTCGTTTTCCTCCACCAAAGACTGGAGAAGCAAAGTCAAGTAGCAACTCTTTTGACCTGAGGGGCTCAGAGTCGGGGAGAATAAAACACACGGAAACAGAGGTCTTACATTTCCACCCAGAGTTTCCTATTGGGCATTGGTTGTCTGGGCAGAAACAGTCCAATGTCTGACACATAGAAAAACGTCTGCCTGCAGGAACAGGCCAGAGAAATCCCCTCCAAGGCACCTTATGCACAAGATAGAAACAAGGGAGGTGGGGCCATGGGAAGGCTGCCTCCAGCCAGGGAGAAACCCAGAGCTGATACAAGCAAGAAAGCTGGCAGGACAGTGAAGATTCTAGTAAGTGACATAACCAAAGTAATATAAAACAGCGCTTAGACTGGGATTTCCCAACGGTTGAGTATAAGCAAGTGCTGACATCACCAGCACGAGGCCGAGGCCAACAATGCGTATAGAGCCTCTATGCCAAGCTTAGGAAGCCACCGTCTCACCGACGTGCCACCCAGTGATCCTTGTCCTCAAGAGGAATTTTCAACATGAAACCTGGAGGCCAACGAGATAATGGTTTAGCTAGTAAAGACGCCTGCTGCTAAGGCCGATGGCCTGAGTTGGGCCTCTGGAACTCAGAGTGGAACGAAAGAACTGACCCCAGCAAGTTGTCTTCTGGCCTCCAGACTTGCTGTGTGCGCTGGGACACACCCACATTCACACCCACACCCACCTCACACACAGATCATAAAGGCAACAAATTAAAAACAACCCTGTATCCTATGTAGTAGATGAAACTTGTTTAAAACTATTTTAGAATAGAATTAATGTCTAATTCATTTTTTTTTTTCCAAATCCAGTCTCTCTCTTATAAACACTCTAATGAATAGCTGTGCCTCTGGTACAGTGTTAGGTTGGCTTTCTGTATAGAAGAAAAGTTGCCTGTTTATTTACCACGTGTACCATATGGAGGCACAGCTAACAGGCTCCTTCATGATCAAAGCCAGCATGTAGAAATGGGCGGAGTGAGAATTTCGCATCCCATCGCTGGATGGACCGTGCAAAACCTTGTGTCTAACCTTGGCTGCACAAGTGCACACATCAGAACAGCCAGGCATGGTAGTGGTAAACCTGTGCACACTTACGTGACTCAGCTACCCAGGGTCATATAGCAATGCAGTTCCAGTCAGGAAAGTGATCTCTCCAAGCTAGGCCTGCTGGTACAGGCTTGTTAATCCCAGCTACTCGGGAGGCTAAGGCAGAAAGACTGCAAGCTCAAGGCTTGCCTGAAACAGGAAAATTCAAGAGTAGCCTGGGCAACTTAGCCAGACTTTGACTTAAAATTTTAAAAGTAGGGCTGGCGACACAGCTTGGGGGTGGAGTGCTTGCTGGCATGTTTGGGGTTCTAGGCTCCATTTCAAATACTGCAAAAAAGGAAAAAAAAAAAAAGGAAGCTTGCTGTCTTCTTCCAACCCTGTTCATTTATCCTAAGAGGACAATCTCCTAGCATGACAAAAAAAATGTGTTAAAAATGTTAATAGAAACAAACTATGTATGTGCTCACCTGCTTTTCACATAGGTCAAGCCGGAGGCACCGTGTTGCCTCCACCAGGCACCTTTGGAATTGGGAGTGACCCTGGCACGTCAGATGTGCCTGGTGCTTCATATCCCAGAATCCAGTGATTCCCCCCTCTAGCTGGCAGGTGGGTAGCTTCAAACCCCTAAAGTAAAGACAAGGACTTTCTCTAGGTTCCTAATTACCAGTTTTGCCCCCACCCCCCACCCCAAGCCTATTATGCTCGCAGACTCTGCCCTCGGCATTGGGACAGCCCATCCAGGGCTCCTCTTTGAAAGAAGGGAATAATATCATTTGAAACCTTCCCAAGAAGTACTTTACAAAGAGGGGGATCCCAAGTTCAAACACGTTGGGGTTTTCCCTTTCTTTCCCCCTTCTTTTATTAGGCACTTTGTTCTCTAAGAAGTTTGGACTTGATAATTACAGCGGCGGTGATTACAGCCCACTTCTGCCTCTGCAGAGTGCTCCTGAGGAGTCCTTCACAAACACGCTCACCCATCCACCCAGCAGCCCTACAGGTAGGAGATGGCTGCTATCCTCAGAGTATGGGGCTCTGTGACTGCCTGGACTGGGATGCAGATGCTCTGCTGGCCAGGGCCTGGGATATTTGAAACCTTTTAAAACACACACACACACACACACACACACACACGCACGCACGCACGCACGCACGCACGCATGCACACACGCACAGCATTGAAGCCATGAAAATCAAAGCCCTTGGCCTTGTACTAGTCCAGGCCATTCTCAGAACACAGAGCCCAGCCCAGCCCAGCATGTCCAGCCTGAGCGCCATTTGACACTTTCCTCCTCTTCATTGTACCCCAGGGTCTGTCCCATGTTTGTTATGACCTGTACCTTTTTTCTGTATTAATCCCACCCTCCAGCTGAGGCCCTGTACTCATTCTGAGTGGTATCTTCCTATCCTCTGCCAAACACTCACTTCAGGTTATCCTAAACCTGTGGCCTCCCATGGGGTCCAACTCACTGGCTACTGACTTTCCTCATAGCTACTTGTCATTCTTAGAAAGCAAATGTTTCCCTCCCTCAGAGAGGGAAGCATCTTCCCTGAGCTTCTGGACACCAGTGACAAGTGCTAGGTCCAGTATACAGTAAGTGGTCAATAAATGTTGATGCAAAACTAACAGGACCTGAGTACCTATTCCTAGGAGACGTGGGCAAGATTGTGGCTGTGTTCTCCTTCTTGCTGTCTCTTCTACCCCCCAGGACTGGGTTCTGGAGGATTAAACCTGGGTCTTCATGCTTTTGCAAGAACTTCTAGTTACCAAGCCTCCCTCTCACTCTCACTCTCCCTCCCTCTCTCTCCTCTTTCTCACATACACAAGTGTGTGCACATACACATGTGCACACATATGTATGTTCATATACACACATATATGGTAACTCTTATTATAAACTATTACCATAGGTGAATCAAAATTATATTTACTATTCATCCTCTGCTCCCTCTCTATTCTTGCTCAGATTGCGTGTGTGTTTGTGTGTGTGTGTGTAACCTTCTAGAACTTTTTTCAAATACCCCCCTTTTCCATTTTATTTTAAGGATACTTGGAGAACTTTACAAAGATCAAGTTGTAGTATTAATATGAGTCATAACTGGATGTTAAACATTACTTCCATGTCTATTATCAGATAATGGATTAAATCATTGGCTGGGACAGGATCCAGTTCTGTCTCTTCCACTGCAATTACCCATGCTGACACTGTCTGGGAGACATTGCTGAGTATCTGTAGAGGGCCAGACTCTGGGCATCATTCTTTAGTTTTGTTATTAACTTGACACATTTGGGATGAGGAAACCTCAATTGAAGAACTGCCTGGATTAAACTGGCCTGTGCATATGTCTGTGGGGCATTTTCTTAATTGATGATTGATGCGGGAGGACCCTGCCTCTTGTGGGTGAGACCATCCCTAGGCAGATGGGCCTTGGCTATATGAAAAGCCTAGTTGAGCCTGAGCCTGGAAGCAAGCCAGTAAACAGTATTCCTCTGTGTCCTGTGCTTCTCTATTTCTGCCTCCAGGTTCCTGCCTTGACTTCTCTAGATGACAGCCTGTAACTTATAAGCTAATGAACCCTTTCTTCCTCCAAGTTGTTTTTGGTCAGTGTTATTTATCACAGCAACAGAAGCCAGACTAGACCAGGCATTAACCAAGTCCCCTGAGTTTCCCTCAGTGAAGTTGCTTAGATTTCCTTCCTGTATTTCTCCATCCCCATCTGAAGGTACTGAAAGTCCATTGCCAATTGCTTTACTAAAATTAGATCCATTACATTTATTGTGTTTCTCTGAACACCTACTAAATAGCACACATTCTGACACAGGCTTATTTTGATTCATTTGTTCTTTGTGAAGCCATTTTTGGCTTCTCATGGTACTCTTATTCCTTTTTCTAGTTGCTAATCAATCATGCTTTCATTATTTCTGATTCAACCACATCTTGGATCCACACCAAGCTCACAGGCACACAACATTCCCAGTTACACACAGGCTGCCTTTCCTGTTCTGTAGGCCTCCCGAGGGCATCAGCAGCTTTTGGTGACATTTGAAAGGACTCTTGGGAGCCGAGGCTTAGTTCAGTTGTCCTTAGGAGACTGAATGGAGTTCAAGAAAGCTTCTGACTACCCACTGTACAAACACTGCAGAGATACCGGCAGGCCGTTACACTCTCTGTTCCAGCCTGAAGCTCACTTTCCTGACCTGAAGAAATCAGAAAGAGAAGAACCTGGTTTATATTTTGTCACCCCTTTGTCAATGGTAGATGACTGAGGAGACCATGTAGGTCTTGGAAATCATACAGACCCTTGTTCAAAAACTCTAGCTCCTAGTCACATGCTTGTGTTCCCAGCACTCAGTCAGGATCAAAAATTCAAGATCATCCTCAGGTACGTGGCAAGTTCAAGCCCAACTGAGGTTATATGAAAACTTCTCTCAAAACAAACAGATCAAACACACACACACACACACACACACATATATATATGTTAAAACCTCCATTTCGAGGTTGAATCATTTATATATGTGTATGTATGTATGCATATGTATATAGAGACATATATGTACATATATATAAGTAAGCAAACAAATACATAAATAAGAGTAGGATAGGGGTAAGTTGTAGCCAGAAATGAGGAATATATATATGTGTGTGTGTGTGTATTCCCCCAAAATACTGGTCAGCTTTATGACTAGAAGCAAGCATTTGAAATTTGCCACTAAATAGACAGCGTTGGGTTAAGATTAGGTGTTCTGCGCTTGCTCCAGGGGTGGTAGCTACCAGTCTGAAAGATAATTACCATTATCTTCCCAAGTGGCTACAACAACCACCTCCTGGAGGTAGGAAGGACCGGCTGTTTCCAGTTTGAGTCACTCACGGATGCAGTTGGCCATTGCCTGCCTAGGTCCTTACCACCCTCTGCTAAAGCGATAGAGAACAGAAGCGGAGTCCTTCTGAGCTCCCTAAATAAACACTCAGATGGGAACTGAATGATTCAGGGTATTTTGGGAACAGTATAAAACCTTATTATTATTATTTTTTAAGTTCCTTGCCTGCCATGGTGTTACACACCTGTAATTCCAGACTGGGGAGGTAAAGGTAGAAGAGTGATTCCTCCCGTGTTCCCTCATGGTGGACGCTTTCTTGGTCTGTGGACAGGGGGATGCTCTGGTGATCCTGGGTGCCTGCTCTACTCTACTGACAAGACCCTGGGCACAGCTCTCCCCCTGCACAGTCTCCTTCATGGTCTGGATGAGGTCTTTGTTAATCCCCCTGGTAAAATGAACACACAAAGGAAGAAACAAAGGCTTAAGGAAGACTTGATGAAAGTGGGTGTGTGCTCCGGTGACTACACGTATGTGTGTGAATGTGTGTGCCTCTGTGTGTGGAGGCCATGAGAGCCACCCACTTTGTTTTTTGAGACAAGGTCTTACCAATTTATCTAGGCTGGCTTGTCAGGAAGCCCCATGGGTGATGGGTCTATCTATCTCCTTAGCTTTGAAACTACAAGCGAGTGCCACCACAGCCATCTTTCTTATGTGTGTCTTGAGTATCAAACTTAGATCCTTGATCTGGCAAGATCAGCCCTTTACTAACTGAGCTGTCCCCCAACCTCTTCTCTGCCTCTTCTGTATCATACTTAGTGGTAGGTCAAGAATCCTCTACTGGAAATGCCATTCTACTCTGGACCTCTGTGTGGTACCGAAATAGGATACTAAGACACTTTCCACTCTGATCTTCTTAGCATCTATGGATAAAAGCCCACACCTACAGCATCCTGCCCTTACATTAGGACAGCCTCTGGATTTATTCTCACCTGTAGCAACAGGCCTTTCCTCCCACTCACACCAATACAGGCTTCACAGTCAAATCCCTGAGCTTGAGGGATGCAGGTCAGACATGAGGACCACTGAATCAACTGCCTCAAATACAAAGCTGAGTGGAAAAGATGGAAGTCTTGCTGGCTGCACCCCTCCTCTTCCCCCCTCCCCTCGTCAGCACACCCCTCTCCTTTCCAGCTTCCACTGAATCCATCTGAGCACCTGCAGAAGGTCCTCAGGAGGGTTCCCTTGGTGCAGTCCACATTGGGTCATTGGCTGTTAAAAGTAAAGTCCAATCCACAACGTGTGCATCCCCAGCTCCCACCCCGCCTGAATCAACACTTGGAAGGAAACCAAAACAGCTCCTCCTTGGGCCCCAGTGACTCCCTGCCTATACAGCCAGGTCCAGCCAGCACCTACTGCATTCCCCAAGGGCTGCACCTGCGGAAAGACGATAAGGGAATCAGATTCTCCTGTGACGCAGAGGGATAGTCCAAAGACCTAGAATATTTAGCTGTATTTACCCGCCATAATCAGCTTCTCAAAGACAGTCGGTGGGCAGCCCATGCTACATTGATTGTACCACCTCCTATTTTTGGCCCCCGGGGGGCAAACAGTTCTGATTAATATTTCACAACACGTTTTTTTTTTCATATCCCTTTCTCTCTCTCTCGCTCTCTCTTTCCTCCTCCTGAGCCCCTGAGAGCCTGATAGAAAGACGCAGAATATTTTACTGTCTCCTGTGTCTGCCTGCTCCAGTAATCAGCGGACTCAATCACGCTTGCAGTGTTTTTATGAATTAATAACAGGCACTTTGGAGGACTAGCGGGGGAGGCAGGAAACGCAATCTATGGCCGCTTAATGAGCGCCGTGGGGAACAGCTAGCTCGCTGCCTCTCACCCCACCACACTGCGCTGTAAATCATCTTTGCTGAGATTACTGGCTTTCAGACCGGCCTAGACAGCTTGCAGGAGCTCCTTGAATGTCCCTCTGTCCCTCCAGGAAATGGAATCTGGGAGAAACAGCACATTGTGAAAAGAGAAGGGAAGGGGTGGGGCTTGGTTGGTAGAGAGTTTGCCCTGGAGTAGATCAAGGTCTGGGTTCCATCCCCACACACGGCAGGGAGATCAGAAGTTCAAGGTCACCCTCAGCTAGTTTGTAGACTCCCTGGTCTACATGGGGCTAATGTAAAAGGTGGGTAGAGAACAGACTTAAAGCCTGATTTTCCTTTGTCTGCAGCCGTAACATCCTATATGTATCAAATCTCACCTGAAGAGGCAAAGAAGCTGGTGTCCTTGCTTGGCCAGACAAATGGCCACCTTCTTCCAGGTACCTTACACCGTTACTCTGGCAAATTAGGTGAGACACAGAGGGTCAGCTGGTGTCCTAGGCAGCCTGGGTCACACACAGTCTCCCAGAGGGAGTACCTTTCACTCCTGTGTCTAGAAGCATGTTCTTG